>NW_027480716.1:0-363174 GCF_051401765.1 Calliopsis andreniformis | reverse complement strand
GAGGTTTGAGGATTGAGAGTTGAGGATTGAGGGTTGAAGATTGAAGACTGAGGATTGGGTATTGAGGATTGAAGAATGAGGATTGACGAATGACGATTGAGGATTGAGGATTGAAGATTGAGTATTGAGGATTGAGGATTGGTATTGAGGATTGAGGATTGAAGATTGAGGATTGGCGATTGAGGATCGACGATTGAGGATTGAGGATTGAGTATTGAGGATTGCAGATTGAGTATTGAGGATTAAAGATTGAGGTTTGAGGATTGAGGATTGAGGATTGAGCATTGAGGATTGCGGATTGAGGATTGAGGATTGAAGATTGAGTATTGACGATGGAAGATTGAGGATTGAGGATTGAGGATTGAGGATTGAGGATTGAAGATTGAGTATTGAGTATTGACGATTGAGGATTGAGGATTGAGTATTGAGGATTGAGGGTTGAAGATTGAGTATTGCGGACTGAGTGTTGAGGGCTGAGTGATGAGAATTGATGTTTGTGAATAGAGATTTGAAGATTGCAGATTGAGTATTGGGTATTGAAAACTGTGAATTGATGATATTCTATTAAGGATTCAGGATTGACATCTGATTGTTGAGATCTGAGGTCTGAGGATTGAGGATTCAGAATTGAGGTTTGAGGACTGAGGATTGAGGATTGAGGGTTGAGGCTTGAGGATTGAGAGTTGAAGATTGAGGATTGAGGATTGAGGATGAGGGCTGAGGGTTGAGGATTGAGATTAGAGGAGTTAGGGCTGAGGATTGAGGATTGAGAATTGAGGATTGAGGATTGAGGATTGAAGATTGAGGATTGGGTATTGAGGATTGAGGATTGAGGATTGAGTATTGAAGACTGAGTATTGATGATTGAAGACTGAGGATTGAGGATTGAGGATTGAGGTTTGAGGGCTGAGGGACTGAGAATTGAGGATTGAGGACTGAGAATGTGGGCTGAGGGTTGAGGATTGACGTTTGAGGGCTGAGGACTGAGGATTGAGGGTTGAGAATTGAGGATTGAGGATTGAGGATTGAAGATTGAGGATTGGGTGTTGAGGATTGTAGAATGAGGATTGAGGATTGAGGATTGAGGATTGAGGATTGAGGATTGAGGATGGAGGATTGAGTATAGAGGATTGAAGGTTGAGGATTGAGGATTGAGGATTGACGATTGAGGATTGAAGGATTGAAGATTGAGGATTGGGGACTGAGTGTTGAGGGTTGAGTGATGAGAATTGATGTTTGTGGATAGAAATTTGAAGATTGCAGATTGAGTATTGTGTATTGAAAACTGTCAATTGGTAATATTCTACTGAGGATTGAGGATTGACATCTGAATGTTCAGGTCTGAGGTCTGAAGGTTGAGAATTCAGGATTGACGATTCAGGATTGCGGTTTGATGACTGAGGATTGAGGATTGAGGATTGAGGCATGAGGATTGAGGATTGAGGATTGAGGATTGAGGATTGAGGATTGAGGATTGAGGATTGAAGATTGAGGATTGAGGATTGAAGATTGAGAATTGAGGATTGATTATTGAAGATTCGGTTTTGAGGATTGAGGATTGAGGATTGAGGATTGAGGATGAGGATTGAGTATAGAGGATTGAAGATTGAGGATTGAGGATTGAGGATTGAGGATTGAGGATTGAAGATTGAGGATTGGGGACTGAGTGTTGAGGGTTGAGTGATGAGAATTGATGTTTGTGGGTAGAAATTTGAAGATTGCAGATTGAGTATTGTGTATTGAAAACTGTGAATTGATAATATTCTATTCAGGATTGAGGATTGACATCTGATTGTTCAGGTCTGAGGTCTGAAGATTTAGAATTCAGGATTGACGATTCAGGATTGAGGTTTGATGACTGAGGATTGAGGATTGTGGATTGAGGCATGAGGATTGAGGATTGAGGATTGAAGATTGAGGATTGAGGATTGAGGATGAGGGCTGAGGATTGGCGATTGAGGTTTGAGGACTGAGGATTGAGGATTGAGGATTGAGAATTGAGGATTGAGGATTGAGGATTGAAGATTGAGGATTGGGTATTGAGGGTTGAAGAATGAGGATTGAGGATAGAGGATTGAGGATTGAAGACTGAGTATAGAGGATTGGAGTTTGGGGATTGAGAATTGAGGATTCAGGATTGAGGATTGAGGATTGAGGATTGAAGATTGATTATTGGGGATTGAAGATTGAGGATTGAGAATTGAGGATTGAGGATTGAGGATTGAAGATTGAGGATTGGGGATTGACGGTTGACGATTGAGGATTGAGTATTGAGGATTGAGAATTGAGGATTGATTATTGAAGATTGAGTATTGAGGATTGTAGAATGAGGATTGAGGATTGAGGATTGAGGATTGAGTATAGAGGATTGAAGATTGAGGATTGAGGATTGAGGATTGAGGATTGAGGATTGAAGGTTGAGGATTGGGGACTGAGTATTGAGGGTTGAGGATTGCGGATTGAGGATTGAAGATTGAGGATTGGGGACTGAGTGTTGAGGGCTGAGTGATGAGAATTGATGTTTGTGGATAGAAATTTGAAGATTGCAGATTGAGTATTGTGTATTGAAAACTGTGAATTGATAATATTCTATTGAGGATTGAGGATTGACATCTGATTGCTCAGGTCTGAGGTCTGAATATGGAGAATTCAGGATTGACGATTCAGGATTGAGGTTTGATGACTGTGGATTGAGGATTGTGGATTGAGGCATGAGGATTGAGGATTGAGGATTGAAGATTGAGGATTGAGGATTGAGGATGAGGGCTGAGGATTGGCGATTGAGGTTTGAGGACTGAGGATTGAGGATTGAGGGTTGAGAATTGAGGATTGAGGATTGAGGATTGAAGATTGAGGATTGAGTATTGAGGATTGAGAATTGAGGATTGATTATTGAAGATTGAGTATTGAGGATTGAAGATTGAGGATTGAGGATTGAGGATTGAGAATTGAGGATGAGGGCTGAGGGTTGAGGATTGAGGTGTGAGGACTGAGGACTGAGGATTGGGGATTGAGATTTGATGATTGAGGATTGAGGATTGAAGACTGAGGATTGGGTATTGAGGATTGAGGAATGAGGATTGAGGATTGAGGACTGAGGATTGAGGATTGAGGATTGAATATTGAGTATTGAGGATTGAAGATTGAGGACTGAGGATTGAGGATTGTGGGTTGAGGATTGAGGACGAGGACTGACGGTTGATGATTGAGGTTTGAGGTTTGAGGATTGAGAATTTAGGATTGAGAATTGAGGATGAGGGCTGAGGGTTGAGGATTGAGGTTTGAGGATTGAAGATTGAGTATTGAGGATTGAAGATTGAGGTTTGAGGATTGAGGATTGAGGATTGAGCATTGAGGATTGCGGATTGAGGATTGAGGATTGAAGATTGAGTATTGACGATGGAAGATTGAGGATTGAGGATTGAGGATTGAGGATTGAGGATTGAGGATTGAAGATTGAGTATTGAGTATTGACGATTGAGGATTGAGGATTGAGTATTGAGGATTGAGGGTTGAAGATTGAGGATTGCGGACTGAGTGTTGAGGGCTGAGTGATGAGAATTGATGTTTGTGAATAGAGATTTGAAGATTGCAGATTGAGTATTGGGTACTGAAAACTGTGAATTGATGATATTCTATTAAGGATTCAGGATTGATATCTGATTGTTGAGATCTGAGGTCTGAGGATTGAGGATTCAGAATTGAGGTTTGAGGACTGAGGATTGAGGATTGAGGGTTGAGGCTTGAGGATTGAGAGTTGAAGATTGAGGATTGAGGATTGAGGATGAGGGCTGAGGGTTGAGGATTGAGATTAGAGGAGTTAGGGCTGAGGATTGAGGATTGAGAATTGAGGATTGAGTATTGAGGATTGAAGATTGAGGATTGGGTATTGAGGATTGAAGAATGAGGATTGAGGATTGAGGATTGAGGATTGAGTATTGAAGACTGAGTATTGATGATTGAAGATTGAGGATTGAGGATTGAGGATTGAGGTTTGAGGGCTGAGGACTGAGAATTGAGGATTGAGGACTGAGAATGTGGGCTGAGGGTTGGGGATTGAGGTTTGAGGACTGAGGACTGAGGATTGAGGATTGAGAATTGAGGATTGAGGATTGAGGATTGAAGATTGAGGATTGGGTATTGAGGATTGTAGAATGAGGATTGAGGATTGAGGATTGAGGATTGAGCATTGAGGATTGAGGATGGAGGATTGAGTATAGAGGATTGAAGATTGAGGATTGAGGATTGAGGATTGAGGATTGAGGATTGAGGATTGAAGATTGAGGATTGGGGACTGAGTGTTGAGGGTTGAGGATTGCGGATTGAGGATTGAAGATTGAGGATTGGGGACTGAGTGTTGAGGGTTGAGTGATGAGAATTGATGTTTGTGGATAGAAATTTGAAGATTGCAGATTGAGTATTGTGTATTGAAAACTGTGAATTGATAATATTCTACTGAGGATTGAGGATTGACATCTGAATGTTCAGGTCTGAGGTCTGAAGATTGAGAATTCAGGATTGACGATTCAGGATTGCGGTTTGATGACTGAGGATTGAGGATTGAGGATTGAGGATTCAAGATTGAGGATTGGGTATTTAGGGTTGAAGTATGGGGATTGAGGATTGAGGATTGAGGATTGAAGACTGAGTATAGAGGATTGGAGTTTGGGGATTGAGGATTGAGGATTCAGGATTGAGGATTGAGGATTGAGGATTGAAGATTGATTATTGGGGATTGAAGATTGAGGATTGAGGATTGAGGATTGAGGATTGAGGATTGAAGATTGAGGATTGGGGATTGAGGGTTGACGATTGAGGATTGAGTATTGAGGATTGAGAATTGAGGATTGATTATTGAAGATTGAGTATTGAGGATTGAAGATTGAGGATTGAGGATTGAGGATTGAGAATTGAGGATGAGGGCTGAGGGTTGAGGATTGAGGTTTGAGGACTGAGCACTGAGGATTGGGGATTGAGATTTGATGATTGAGGTTTGAGGATTGAAGACTGAGGATTGGGTATTGAGTATTGAAGAATGAGGATTGAGGATTGAAGACTGAGGATTGGGTATTGAGTATTGAAGAATGAGGATTGAGGATTGAGGACTGAGGATTGAGGATTGAATATTGAGGATTGAGGACTGAGGATTGAGGATTGAGGATTGAATATTGAGTATTGAGGATTGAAGATTGAGGACTGAGGATTGAGGATTGAGGGTTGAGGATTGAGGACGAGGACTGACGGTTGAGGATTGAGGTTTGAGGTTTGAGGATTGAGAATTTAGGATTGGGGATTGAGGGTGTGGGCTGAGGGTTGAGGATTGAGGTTTGAGGACTGAGGACTGAGGATTGAGGATTGAGTATTGAGGTTTGAGGATTGAGGATTGAAGATTGAGGATTGGGTATTGAGGATTGTAGAATGAGGTTTGAGGTTTGAGGATTGAGGATTGAGGATTGAAGATTGAGTATTGACGATTGAAGAATGACGATTGAGGATTGAGGATTGAGTATTAAGGATTGAGGATTGAGTATTGAGGATTGACGATTGAGGATTGAGGATTGAGGATTGAGGGTTGAGGGTTGAGTGTTGAGGTTTGAGTATTGAATCCTGAGAATTCAGGATATTCTATTGAGTATTGAGAATTGAGGACTGATGGTTGAGTATTGAGGATTGAGGGTTGAGGATTGAAGATTGAATATTGATGATTGAAGATTGATGATCGAGGATTGAGTGTTGTGGATTGAGGACGAGGACTGAGGGTTGAGTATTGACGTTTGAGGTCTGAGGGTTGAAGAATGAGGATTGAGGATTGAAGATTGAGGGTTGAGGATTGAGGATTGAGGATTGAGCATTGAGGATTGAGGATTGAGGATTGAGGATTGAAGATTGAGTATTGAGGATTGAAGATTGAGGATTGAGGATTAAGTATTGAGAATTGAGGACCGATAGTTGAGTATTGAGGACTGAGGATTGAGGATTGAAGATTGAGTATTGAGGATTGAAGATTGAGGATTGAGGATTGATAATTGAGGATTGAGGATGAGGTCTGAGGGTTGAGAATTGAGGTTTGAGGGCTGAGGACTGAGAATTGAGGATTGAGGACTGAGAATGTGGCCTGAGGGTTGAGGATTGAGGATTGAGGATTGAAGATTGAGGATTGGGTATTGAGGATTGTAGAATGAGGTTTGAGGATTGAGGATTGAGGATTGGGAATTGAAAATTGAGTATTGAGGATTGAAGAATGACGATTGAGGATTGAGGATTGAGGATTGAGGATGAGGGCTGAGGGTTGAGGATTGAGGTTTGAGGATTGAGAGTTGAGGATTGAGGGTTGAAGATTGAAGATTGAGGATTGGGTATTGAGGATTGAAGAATGAGGATTGACGAATGACGATTGAGGATTGAGGATTGAAGATTGAGGATTGAGGATTGAGGATTGGGGATTGAGGATTGTGGATTGAGGTTTGAGGATTGAGAGTTGAGGATTGAGGGTTGAAGATTGAAGACTGAGGATTGGGTATTGAGGATTGAAGAATGAGGATTGACGAATGACGATTGAGGATTGAGGATTGAAGATTGAGTATTGAGGATTGAGGATTGGGGATTGAGGATTGAGGATTGAAGATTGAGGATTGGCGATTGAGGATCGACGATTGAGGATTGAGGATTGAGTATTGAGGATTGCAGATTGAGTATTGAGGATTAAAGATTGAGGTTTGAGGATTGAGGATTGAGGATTGAGCATTGAGGATTGCGGATTGAGGATTGAGGATTGAAGATTGAGTATTGACGATGGAAGATTGAGGATTGAGGATTGAGGATTGAGGATTGAGGATTGAAGATTGAGTATTGAGTATTGACGATTGAGGATTGAGGATTGAGTATTGAGGATTGAGGGTTGAAGATTGAGTATTGCGGACTGAGTGTTGAGGGCTGAGTGATGAGAATTGATGTTTGTGAATAGAGATTTGAAGATTGCAGATTGAGTATTGGGTATTGAAAACTGTGAATTGATGATATTCTATTAAGGATTCAGGATTGACATCTGATTGTTGAGATCTGAGGTCTGAGGATTGAGGATTCAGAATTGAGGTTTGAGGACTGAGGATTGAGGATTGAGGGTTGAGGCTTGAGGATTGAGAGTTGAAGATTGAGGATTGAGGATTGAGGATGAGGGCTGAGGGTTGAGGATTGAGATTAGAGGAGTTAGGGCTGAGGATTGAGGATTGAGAATTGAGGATTGAGGATTGAGGATTGAAGATTGAGGATTGGGTATTGAGGATTGAGGATTGAGGATTGAGTATTGAAGACTGAGTATTGATGATTGAAGACTGAGGATTGAGGATTGAGGATTGAGGTTTGAGGGCTGAGGACTGAGAATTGAGGATTGAGGACTGAGAATGTGGGCTGAGGGTTGAGGATTGACGTTTGAGGGCTGAGGACTGAGGATTGAGGGTTGAGAATTGAGGATTGAGGATTGAGGATTGAAGATTGAGGATTGGGTGTTGAGGATTGTAGAATGAGGATTGAGGATTGAGGATTGAGGATTGAGGATTGAGGATTGAGGATGGAGGATTGAGTATAGAGGATTGAAGGTTGAGGATTGAGGATTGAGGATTGACGATTGAGGATTGAGGATTGAAGATTGAGGATTGGGGACTGAGTGTTGAGGGTTGAGTGATGAGAATTGATGTTTGTGGATAGAAATTTGAAGATTGCAGATTGAGTATTGTGTATTGAAAACTGTCAATTGGTAATATTCTACTGAGGATTGAGGATTGACATCTGAATGTTCAGGTCTGAGGTCTGAAGGTTGAGAATTCAGGATTGACGATTCAGGATTGCGGTTTGATGACTGAGGATTGAGGATTGAGGATTGAGGCATGAGGATTGAGGATTGAGGATTGAGGATTGAGGATTGAGGATTGAGGATTGAGGATTGAAGATTGAGGATTGAGGATTGAAGATTGAGAATTGAGGATTGATTATTGAAGATTCGGTTTTGAGGATTGAGGATTGAGGATTGAGGATTGAGGATTGAGGATTGAGTATAGAGGATTGAAGATTGAGGATTGAGGATTGAGGATTGAGGATTGAGGATTGAAGATTGAGGATTGGGGACTGAGTGTTGAGGGTTGAGTGATGAGAATTGATGTTTGTGGGTAGAAATTTGAAGATTGCAGATTGAGTATTGTGTATTGAAAACTGTGAATTGATAATATTCTATTCAGGATTGAGGATTGACATCTGATTGTTCAGGTCTGAGGTCTGAAGATTTAGAATTCAGGATTGACGATTCAGGATTGAGGTTTGATGACTGAGGATTGAGGATTGTGGATTGAGGCATGAGGATTGAGGATTGAGGATTGAAGATTGAGGATTGAGGATTGAGGATGAGGGCTGAGGATTGGCGATTGAGGTTTGAGGACTGAGGATTGAGGATTGAGGATTGAGAATTGAGGATTGAGGATTGAGGATTGAAGATTGAGGATTGGGTATTGAGGGTTGAAGAATGAGGATTGAGGATAGAGGATTGAGGATTGAAGACTGAGTATAGAGGATTGGAGTTTGGGGATTGAGAATTGAGGATTCAGGATTGAGGATTGAGGATTGAGGATTGAAGATTGATTATTGGGGATTGAAGATTGAGGATTGAGAATTGAGGATTGAGGATTGAGGATTGAAGATTGAGGATTGGGGATTGACGGTTGACGATTGAGGATTGAGTATTGAGGATTGAGAATTGAGGATTGATTATTGAAGATTGAGTATTGAGGATTGTAGAATGAGGATTGAGGATTGAGGATTGAGGATTGAGTATAGAGGATTGAAGATTGAGGATTGAGGATTGAGGATTGAGGATTGAGGATTGAAGGTTGAGGATTGGGGACTGAGTATTGAGGGTTGAGGATTGCGGATTGAGGATTGAAGATTGAGGATTGGGGACTGAGTGTTGAGGGCTGAGTGATGAGAATTGATGTTTGTGGATAGAAATTTGAAGATTGCAGATTGAGTATTGTGTATTGAAAACTGTGAATTGATAATATTCTATTGAGGATTGAGGATTGACATCTGATTGCTCAGGTCTGAGGTCTGAATATGGAGAATTCAGGATTGACGATTCAGGATTGAGGTTTGATGACTGTGGATTGAGGATTGTGGATTGAGGCATGAGGATTGAGGATTGAGGATTGAAGATTGAGGATTGAGGATTGAGGATGAGGGCTGAGGATTGGCGATTGAGGTTTGAGGACTGAGGATTGAGGATTGAGGGTTGAGAATTGAGGATTGAGGATTGAGGATTGAAGATTGAGGATTGAGTATTGAGGATTGAGAATTGAGGATTGATTATTGAAGATTGAGTATTGAGGATTGAAGATTGAGGATTGAGGATTGAGGATTGAGAATTGAGGATGAGGGCTGAGGGTTGAGGATTGAGGTGTGAGGACTGAGGACTGAGGATTGGGGATTGAGATTTGATGATTGAGGATTGAGGATTGAAGACTGAGGATTGGGTATTGAGGATTGAGGAATGAGGATTGAGGATTGAGGACTGAGGATTGAGGATTGAGGATTGAATATTGAGTATTGAGGATTGAAGATTGAGGACTGAGGATTGAGGATTGTGGGTTGAGGATTGAGGACGAGGACTGACGGTTGATGATTGAGGTTTGAGGTTTGAGGATTGAGAATTTAGGATTGAGAATTGAGGATGAGGGCTGAGGGTTGAGGATTGAGGTTTGAGGATTGAAGATTGAGTATTGAGGATTGAAGATTGAGGTTTGAGGATTGAGGATTGAGGATTGAGCATTGAGGATTGCGGATTGAGGATTGAGGATTGAAGATTGAGTATTGACGATGGAAGATTGAGGATTGAGGATTGAGGATTGAGGATTGAGGATTGAGGATTGAAGATTGAGTATTGAGTATTGACGATTGAGGATTGAGGATTGAGTATTGAGGATTGAGGGTTGAAGATTGAGGATTGCGGACTGAGTGTTGAGGGCTGAGTGATGAGAATTGATGTTTGTGAATAGAGATTTGAAGATTGCAGATTGAGTATTGGGTACTGAAAACTGTGAATTGATGATATTCTATTAAGGATTCAGGATTGATATCTGATTGTTGAGATCTGAGGTCTGAGGATTGAGGATTCAGAATTGAGGTTTGAGGACTGAGGATTGAGGATTGAGGGTTGAGGCTTGAGGATTGAGAGTTGAAGATTGAGGATTGAGGATTGAGGATGAGGGCTGAGGGTTGAGGATTGAGATTAGAGGAGTTAGGGCTGAGGATTGAGGATTGAGAATTGAGGATTGAGTATTGAGGATTGAAGATTGAGGATTGGGTATTGAGGATTGAAGAATGAGGATTGAGGATTGAGGATTGAGGATTGAGTATTGAAGACTGAGTATTGATGATTGAAGATTGAGGATTGAGGATTGAGGATTGAGGTTTGAGGGCTGAGGACTGAGAATTGAGGATTGAGGACTGAGAATGTGGGCTGAGGGTTGGGGATTGAGGTTTGAGGACTGAGGACTGAGGATTGAGGATTGAGAATTGAGGATTGAGGATTGAGGATTGAAGATTGAGGATTGGGTATTGAGGATTGTAGAATGAGGATTGAGGATTGAGGATTGAGGATTGAGCATTGAGGATTGAGGATGGAGGATTGAGTATAGAGGATTGAAGATTGAGGATTGAGGATTGAGGATTGAGGATTGAGGATTGAGGATTGAAGATTGAGGATTGGGGACTGAGTGTTGAGGGTTGAGGATTGCGGATTGAGGATTGAAGATTGAGGATTGGGGACTGAGTGTTGAGGGTTGAGTGATGAGAATTGATGTTTGTGGATAGAAATTTGAAGATTGCAGATTGAGTATTGTGTATTGAAAACTGTGAATTGATAATATTCTACTGAGGATTGAGGATTGACATCTGAATGTTCAGGTCTGAGGTCTGAAGATTGAGAATTCAGGATTGACGATTCAGGATTGCGGTTTGATGACTGAGGATTGAGGATTGAGGATTGAGGATTCAAGATTGAGGATTGGGTATTTAGGGTTGAAGTATGGGGATTGAGGATTGAGGATTGAGGATTGAAGACTGAGTATAGAGGATTGGAGTTTGGGGATTGAGGATTGAGGATTCAGGATTGAGGATTGAGGATTGAGGATTGAAGATTGATTATTGGGGATTGAAGATTGAGGATTGAGGATTGAGGATTGAGGATTGAGGATTGAAGATTGAGGATTGGGGATTGAGGGTTGACGATTGAGGATTGAGTATTGAGGATTGAGAATTGAGGATTGATTATTGAAGATTGAGTATTGAGGATTGAAGATTGAGGATTGAGGATTGAGGATTGAGAATTGAGGATGAGGGCTGAGGGTTGAGGATTGAGGTTTGAGGACTGAGCACTGAGGATTGGGGATTGAGATTTGATGATTGAGGTTTGAGGATTGAAGACTGAGGATTGGGTATTGAGTATTGAAGAATGAGGATTGAGGATTGAAGACTGAGGATTGGGTATTGAGTATTGAAGAATGAGGATTGAGGATTGAGGACTGAGGATTGAGGATTGAATATTGAGGATTGAGGACTGAGGATTGAGGATTGAGGATTGAATATTGAGTATTGAGGATTGAAGATTGAGGACTGAGGATTGAGGATTGAGGGTTGAGGATTGAGGACGAGGACTGACGGTTGAGGATTGAGGTTTGAGGTTTGAGGATTGAGAATTTAGGATTGAGGATTGAGGGTGTGGGCTGAGGGTTGAGGATTGAGGTTTGAGGACTGAGGACTGAGGATTGAGGATTGAGTATTGAGGTTTGAGGATTGAGGATTGAAGATTGAGGATTGGGTATTGAGGATTGTAGAATGAGGTTTGAGGTTTGAGGATTGAGGATTGAGGATTGAAGATTGAGTATTGACGATTGAAGAATGACGATTGAGGATTGAGGATTGAGTATTAAGGATTGAGGATTGAGTATTGAGGATTGACGATTGAGGATTGAGGATTGAGGATTGAGGGTTGAGGGTTGAGTGTTGAGGTTTGAGTATTGAATCCTGAGAATTCAGGATATTCTATTGAGTATTGAGAATTGAGGACTGATGTTTGAGTATTGAGGATTGAGGGTTGAGGATTGAAGATTGAATATTGATGATTGAAGATTGATGATCGAGGATTGAGTGTTGTGGATTGAGGACGAGGACTGAGGGTTGAGTATTGACGTTTGAGGTCTGAGGATTGAAGAATGAGGATTGAGGATTGAAGATTGAGGGTTGAGGATTGAGGATTGAGGATTGAGCATTGAGGATTGAGGATTGAGGATTGAGGATTGAAGATTGAGTATTGAGGATTGAAGATTGAGGATTGAGGATTAAGTATTGAGAATTGAGGACCGATAGTTGAGTATTGAGGACTGAGGATTGAGGATTGAAGATTGAGTATTGAGGATTGAAGATTGAGGATTGAGGATTGATAATTGAGGATTGAGGATGAGGTCTGAGGGTTGAGAATTGAGGTTTGAGGGCTGAGGACTGAGAATTGAGGATTGAGGACTGAGAATGTGGCCTGAGGGTTGAGGATTGAGGATTGAGGATTGAAGATTGAGGATTGGGTATTGAGGATTGTAGAATGAGGTTTGAGGATTGAGGATTGAGGATTGAGAATTGAAAATTGAGTATTGAGGATTGAAGAATGACGATTGAGGATTGAGGATTGAGGATTGAGGATGAGGGCTGAGGGTTGAGGATTGAGGTTTGAGGATTGAGAGTTGAGGATTGAGGGTTGAAGATTGAAGATTGAGGATTGGGTATTGAGGATTGAAGAATGAGGATTGACGAATGACGATTGAGGATTGAGGATTGAAGATTGAGGATTGAGGATTGAGGATTGGGGATTGAGGATTGTGGATTGAGGTTTGAGGATTGAGAGTTGAGGATTGAGGGTTGAAGATTGAAGACTGAGGATTGGGTATTGAGGATTGAAGAATGAGGATTGACGAATGACGATTGAGGATTGAGGATTGAAGATTGAGTATTGAGGATTGAGGATTGGGTATTGAGGATTGAGGATTGAAGATTGAGGATTGGCGATTGAGGATCGACGATTGAGGATTGAGGATTGAGTATTGAGGATTGCAGATTGAGTATTGAGGATTAAAGATTGAGGTTTGAGGATTGAGGATTGAGGATTGAGCATTGAGGATTGCGGATTGAGGATTGAGGATTGAAGATTGAGTATTGACGATGGAAGATTGAGGATTGAGGATTGAGGATTGAGGATTGAGGATTGAAGATTGAGTATTGAGTATTGACGATTGAGGATTGAGGATTGAGTATTGAGGATTGAGGGTTGAAGATTGAGTATTGCGGACTGAGTGTTGAGGGCTGAGTGATGAGAATTGATGTTTGTGAATAGAGATTTGAAGATTGCAGATTGAGTATTGGGTATTGAAAACTGTGAATTGATGATATTCTATTAAGGATTCAGGATTGACATCTGATTGTTGAGATCTGAGGTCTGAGGATTGAGGATTCAGAATTGAGGTTTGAGGACTGAGGATTGAGGATTGAGGGTTGAGGCTTGAGGATTGAGAGTTGAAGATTGAGGATTGAGGATTGAGGATGAGGGCTGAGGGTTGAGGATTGAGATTAGAGGAGTTAGGGCTGAGGATTGAGGATTGAGAATTGAGGATTGAGGATTGAGGATTGAAGATTGAGGATTGGGTATTGAGGATTGAGGATTGAGGATTGAGTATTGAAGACTGAGTATTGATGATTGAAGACTGAGGATTGAGGATTGAGGATTGAGGTTTGAGGGCTGAGGACTGAGAATTGAGGATTGAGGACTGAGAATGTGGGCTGAGGGTTGAGGATTGACGTTTGAGGGCTGAGGACTGAGGATTGAGGGTTGAGAATTGAGGATTGAGGATTGAGGATTGAAGATTGAGGATTGGGTGTTGAGGATTGTAGAATGAGGATTGAGGATTGAGGATTGAGGATTGAGGATTGAGGATTGAGGATGGAGGATTGAGTATAGAGGATTGAAGGTTGAGGATTGAGGATTGAGGATTGACGATTGAGGATTGAGGATTGAAGATTGAGGATTGGGGACTGAGTGTTGAGGGTTGAGTGATGAGAATTGATGTTTGTGGATAGAAATTTGAAGATTGCAGATTGAGTATTGTGTATTGAAAACTGTCAATTGGTAATATTCTACTGAGGATTGAGGATTGACATCTGAATGTTCAGGTCTGAGGTCTGAAGGTTGAGAATTCAGGATTGACGATTCAGGATTGCGGTTTGATGACTGAGGATTGAGGATTGAGGATTGAGGCATGAGGATTGAGGATTGAGGATTGAGGATTGAGGATTGAGGATTGAGGATTGAGGATTGAAGATTGAGGATTGAGGATTGAAGATTGAGAATTGAGGATTGATTATTGAAGATTCGGTTTTGAGGATTGAAGATTGAGGATTGAGGATTGAGGATTGAGAATTGAGCATGAGGGCTGAGAGTTTAGGATTGAGGTTTGAGGACTGAGGACTGAGGATTGGGGATTGAGATTTGATGATTGAGGATTGAGGATTGAAGACTGAGGATTGGGTATTGAGTATTGAAGAATGAGGATTGAGGATTGAGGACTGAGGATTGAGGATTGAAGATTGAGGATTGAGGACTGAGAATTGAGGATTGAGGATCGAATATTGAGTATTGAGGATTGAAGATTGAGGACTGAGGATTGAGGATTGAGGGTTGAGGATTGAGGACGAGGACTGACGGTTGAGGATTGAGGTTTGAGGTTTGAGGATTGAGGCATGAGGATTGAGGATTGAGGATTGAGGATTGAGGATTGAGGATTGAGGATGAGGGCTGAGGGTTGAGGATTGAGGTTTGAGGATTGAGAGTTGAGGATTGAGGTTTGAGGATTGAGACTTGAGGATTGAGTGTTGAAGATTGAAGATTGAGGATTGGGTATTGAGGATTGAAGAATGAGGATTGACGAATGACGATTGAGGATTGAGGATGGAAGATTGAGGTTTGAGGATTGAGGATTGGGGATTGAGGATTGAGGATTGAAGATTGAGGATTGGGGATTGAGGATCGACGATTGAGGATTGAGGATTGAGGATTGAGTATTGAGGATTGCAGATTGAGTATTGAGGATTGAAGATTGAGGTTTGAGGATTGAGGATTGAGTATTGAGCATTGAGGGTTGCGGATTGAGGATTGACGATTGAAGATTGAGTATTGACGATTGAAGATTGAGGATTGAGGATTGAGGATTGAGGATTGAGGATTGAGGATTGAAGATTGAGTATTGAGTATTGACGATTGAGGATTGAGGATTGGGTATTGAGGATTGAGGGTTGAAGATTGAGGATTGCGGACTGAGTGTTGAGGGTTGAGTGATGAGAATTGATGTTTGTGAATAGAGATTTGAAGTTTGCAGATTGATTATTGGGTATTGAAAACTGTGAATTGATGATATTCTATTAAGGATTCAGGATTGACATCTGATTGTTGAGATCTGAGGTCTGAAGGTTGAGGATTCAGAATTGAGGTTTGAGGACTGAGGATTGAGGATTGAGGGTTGAGGCTTGAGGATTGAGGATTGAGGGTTGAAGATTGAGGATTGAGGATTGAGGATGAGGGCTGAGGGTTGAGGATTGAGATTTGAGGACTTAGGGCTGAGGATTGAGGATTGAGTATTGAGGATTGAGGATTGAGGATTGAGGATTGAGGCATGAGGATTGAAGATTGAGGATTGAGGATTGAGGATTGAGGATTGAGGATGAGGGCTGAGGGCTGAGGGTTGAGGATTGAGGTTTGAGGATTGAGAGTTGAGGATTGAGTGTTGAAGATTGAAGATTGAGGATTGGGTATTGAGGATTGAAGAATGAGGATTGACGAATGACGATTGAGGATTGAGGATTGAAGATTGAGGATTGAGGATTGAGGATTGGGGATTGAGGATTGAGGATTGAAGATTGAGGATTGGGGCTTGAGGATCGACGATTGAGGATTGAGGATTGAGGATTGAGTATTGAGGATTGCAGATTGAGTATTGAGGATTGAAGATTGAGGTTTGAGGATTGAGGATTGAGGATTGAGCATTGAGGATTGCGGATTGAGGATTGAGGATTGAAGATTGAGTATTGAGGATTGCAGCCTGACGATTGAGGATTGAGGATTGACGGTTGAGGATTGAGGACGGAGGATTGAAGATTGAGTATTGAGGATTGACGATTGAGGATTGAGGATTGAGGATTGAGGGTTGAGGGTTGAGTGTTGAGGTTTGAGTATTGAATCCTGAGAATTCAGGATATTCTATTGAGTATTGAGGATTGAGGATTGAGTATTGAGGATTGAGGATTGAACATTGAATATTGATGATTGAAGATTGATGATCGAGGATTGAGTGTTGTGGATTGAGGACGAGGACTGAGGGTTGAGTATTGATGTTTGAGGTCCGAGGATTGAAGAATGAGGATTGAGGATTGAAGATTGAGGGTTGAGGATTGAGGATTGAGGATTGAGCATTGAGGATTGAGGATTGAGGATTGAGCATTGAAGATTGAGTATTGAGGATTGAAGATTGAGGTTTGAGGGCTGAGGACTGAGAATTGAGGATTGAGGACTGAGAATGTGGGGTGAGGGTTGAGGATTGAGGTTTGAGGACTGAGGACTGAGGATTGAGGATTGAGAATTGAGGGTTGAGGATTGAGGACTGAAGATTGAGGATTGGGTATTGAGGATTGTAGAATGAGGATTGAGGATTGAGGATTGAGGATTGAGGATTGAGGATTGAGGATTGAGGATTGAGTATAGAGGATTGAAGATTGAGGATTGAGGATTGAGGATTGAGGATTGAGGATTGAAGATTGAGGATTGGGGACTGAGTGTTGAGGGTTGAGTGATGAGAATTGATGTTTGTGGGTAGAAATTTGAAGATTGCAGATTGAGTATTGTGTATTGAAAACTGTGAATTGATAATATTCTATTGAGGATTGAGGATTGACATCTGATTGTTCAGGTCTGAGGTCTGAAGATTTAGAATTCAGGATTGACGATTCAGGATTGAGGTTTGATGACTGAGGATTGAGGATTGTGGATTGAGGCATGAGGATTGAGGATTGAGGATTGAAGATTGAGGATTGAGGATTGAGGATGAGGGCTGAGGATTGGCGATTGAGGTTTGAGGACTGAGGATTGAGGATTGAGGATTGAGAATTGAGGATTGAGGATTGAGGATTGAGGATTGAGAATTGAGGATTGAGGATTGAGGATTCAAGATTGAGTATTGGGTATTGAGGGTTGAAGTATGGGGATTGAGGATTGAGGATTGAGGATTGAAGACTGAGTATAGAGGATTGGAGTTTGGGGATTGAGGATGGAGGATTCAGGATTGAGGATTGAGGATTGAGGATTGAAGATTGATTATTGGGGATTGAAGATTGAGGATTGAGGATTGAGGATTGAGGATTGAGTATTGAGCATTGAGGGTTGCGGATTGAGGATTGACGGTTGACGATTGAGGATTGAGTATTGAGGATTGAGAATTGAGGATTGATTATTGAAGATTGAGTATTGAGGATTGTAGAATGAGGATTGAGGATTGAGGATTGAGGATTGAGTATAGAGGATTGAAGATTGAGGATTGAGGATTGAGGATTGAGGATTGAGGATTGAAGGTTGAGGATTGGGGACTGAGTATTGAGGGTTGAGGATTGCGGATTGAGGATTGAAGATTGAGGATTGGGGACTGAGTGTTGAGGGCTGAGTGATGAGAATTGATGTTTGTGGATAGAAATTTGAAGATTGCAGATTGAGTATTGTGTATTGAAAACTGTGAATTGATAATATTCTATTGAGGATTGAGGATTGACATCTGATTGCTCAGGTCTGAGGTCTGAATATGGAGAATTCAGGTTTGACGATTCAGGATTGAGGTTTGATGACTGTGGATTGAGGATTGTGGATTGAGGCATGAGGATTGAGGATTGAGGATTGAAGATTGAGGATTGAGGATTGAGGATGAGGGCTGAGGATTGGCGATTGAGGTTTGAGGACTGAGGATTGAGGATTGAGGATTGAGAATTGAGGATTGAGGATTGAGGATTCAAGATTGAGTATTGGGTATTGAGGGTTGAAGTATGGGGATTGAGGATTGAGGATTGAGGATTGAAGACTGAGTATAGAGGATTGGAGTTTGGGGATTGAGGATGGAGGATTCAGGATTGAGGATTGAGGATTGAGGATTGAAGATTGATTATTGGGGATTGAAGATTGAGGATTGAGGATTGAGGATTGAGGATTGAGGATTGAAGATTGAGGATTGGGGATTGAGGGTTGACGATTGAGGATTGAGTATTGAGGATTGAGAATTGAGGATTGATTATTGAAGATTGAGTATTGAGGATTGAAGATTGAGGATTGAGGATTGAGGATTGAGAATTGAGGATGAGGGCTGAGGGTTGAGGATTGAGGTTTGAGGACTGAGCACTGAGGATTGGGGATTGAGATTTGATGATTGAGGTTTGAGGATTGAAGACTGAGGATTGGGTATTGAGTATTGAAGAATGAGGATTGAGGATTGAGGACTGAGGATTGAGGATTGAAGATTGAGGATTGAGGACTGAGGATTGAGGATTGAGGATTGAATATTGAGTATTGAGGATTGAAGATTGAGGACTGAGGATTGAGGATTGAGGGTTGAGGATTGAGGACGAGGACTGACGGTTGAGGATTGAGGTTTGAGGTCTGAGGATTGAGAATTAAGGATTGAGGATTGACGATGAGGGCTGAGGGTTGAGGATTGAGGTTTGAGGACTGAGGACTGAGGATTGAGGATTGAGTATTGAGGATTGAGCATTGAGGATTGAAGATTGAGGATTGAGGATTGAGGATTGAGGATTGAGAATTGAGGATTGATTATTGAAGATTCGGTATTGAGGATTGAAGATTGAGGATTGAGGATTGAGGATTGAGAATTGAGAATGAGGGCTGAGGGTTGAGGATTGAGGTTTGAGGACTGAGGACTGAGGATTGGGGATTGAGATTTGATGATTGAGGATTGAGGATTGAAGACTGAGGATTGGGTATTGAGTATTGAAGAATGAGGATTGAGGATTGAGGACTGAGGATTGAGGATTGAATATTGAGGATTGAGGACTGGGGATTGAGGATTGAGGATTGAATATTGAGTATTGAGGATTGAAGATTGAGGACTGAGGATTGAGGATTGAGGGTTGAGGATTGAGGACGAGGACTGACGGTTGAGGATTGAGGTTTGAGGTTTGAGGATTGAGAATTTAGGATTGAGGATTGAGGATGTGGGCTGAGGGTTGAGGATTGAGGTTTGAGGACTGAGGACTGAGGATTGAGGATTGAGTATTGAGGTTTGAGGATTGAGGATTGAAGATTGAGGATTGGGTATTGAGGATTGTAGAATGAGGTTTGAGGTTTGAGGATTGAGGATTGAGGATTGAAGATTGAGTATTGACGATTGAAGAATGACGATTGAGGATTGAGGATTGAGTATTAAGGATTGAGGATTGAGTATTGAGGATTGACGATTGAGGATTGAGGATTGAGGATTGAGGGTTGAGGGTTGAGTGTTGAGGTTTGAGTATTGAATCCTGAGAATTCAGGATATTCTATTGAGTATTGAGAATTGAGGACTGATGGTTGAGTATTGAGGATTGAGGGTTGAGGATTGAAGATTGAATATTGATGATTGAAGATTGATGATCGAGGATTGAGTGTTGTGGATTGAGGACGAGGACTGAGGGTTGAGTATTGACGTTTGAGGTCTGAGGATTGAAGAATGAGGATTGAGGATTGAAGATTGAGGGTTGAGGATTGAGGATTGAGGATTGAGCATTGAGGATTGAGGATTGAGGATTGAGGATTGAAGATTGAGTATTGAGGATTGAAGATTGAGGATTGAGGATTAAGTATTGAGAATTGAGGACCGATAGTTGAGTATTGAGGACTGAGGATTGAGGATTGAAGATTGAGTATTGAGGATTGAAGATTGAGGATTGAGGATTGATAATTGAGGATTGAGGATGAGGTCTGAGGGTTGAGGATTGAGGTTTGAGGGCTGAGGACTGAGAATTGAGGATTGAGGACTGAGAATGTGGCCTGAGGGTTGAGGATTGAGGATTGAGGATTGAAGATTGAGGATTGGGTATTGAGGATTGTAGAATGAGGTTTGAGGATTGAGGATTGAGGATTGAGAATTGAAAATTGAGTATTGAGGATTGAAGAATGACGATTGAGGATTGAGGATTGAGGATTGAGGATGAGGGCTGAGGGTTGAGGATTGAGGTTTGAGGATTGAGAGTTGAGGATTGAGGGTTGAAGATTGAAGATTGAGGATTGGGTATTGAGGATTGAAGAATGAGGATTGACGAATGACGATTGAGGATTGAGGATTGAAGATTGAGGATTGAGGATTGAGGATTGGGGATTGAGGATTGTGGATTGAGGTTTGAGGATTGAGAGTTGAGGATTGAGGGTTGAAGATTGAAGACTGAGGATTGGGTATTGAGGATTGAAGAATGAAGATTGACGAATGACGATTGAGGATTGAGGATTGAAGATTGAGTATTGAGGATTGAGGATTGGGGATTGAGGATTGAGGATTGAAGATTGAGGATTGGCGATTGAGGATCGACGATTGAGGATTGAGGATTGAGGATTGAGTATTGAGGATTGCAGATTGAGTATTGAGGATTAAAGATTGAGGTTTGAGGATTGAGGATTGAGGATTGAGCATTGAGGATTGCGGATTGAGGATTGAGGATTGAAGATTGAGTATTGACGATGGAAGATTGAGGATTGAGGATTGAGGATTGAGGATTGAGGATTGAAGATTGAGTATTGAGTATTGACGATTGAGGATTGAGGATTGAGTATTGAGGATTGAGGGTTGAAGATTGAGTATTGCGGACTGAGTGTTGAGGGCTGAGTGATGAGAATTGATGTTTGTGAATAGAGATTTGAAGATTGCAGATTGAGTATTGGGTATTGAAAACTGTGAATTGATGATATTCTATTAAGGATTCAGGATTGACATCTGATTGTTGAGATCTGAGGTCTGAGGATTGAGGATTCAGAATTGAGGTTTGAGGACTGAGGATTGAGGATTGAGGGTTGAGGCTTGAGGATTGAGAGTTGAAGATTGAGGATTGAGGATTGAGGATGAGGGCTGAGGGTTGAGGGTTGAGATTAGAGGAGTTAGGGCTGAGGATTGAGGATTGAGAATTGAGGATTGAGGATTGAGGATTGAAGATTGAGGATTGGGTATTGAGGATTGAAGAATGAGGATTGAGGAATGAGGATTGAGGATTGAGGATTGAAGATTGAGTATTGAGGATTGAAGCCTGACGATTGAGGATTGAGGATTGATGGTTGAGGATTGAGGACGGAGGATTGAAGGTTGAGTATTGAGGATTGAAGATTGAGGTTTGAGGTTTGAGGACTGAGGATTGAGGATTGATTATTGAGGACTGAGGGTTGAGGATTGAGGATTGAGGATTGAAGATTGAGGATTGGGTATTGCGGATTCAACATTGAGGATTGAGGATTGAGGATTGAGGATTGAGGACTGAAGATTGAATATTGATGATAGAAGAATGAGGATTGAGGATTGATTGTTGTGGATTGAGGACGAGGACTGAGGGTTGAGTATTGATGTTTGAGGTCTGAGGATTGAGGATTGAAGATTGAGAATTGAGGATTGAGGATTGAGGATTGAGGATTGAAGATTGAGGATTGTGTATTGAGGATTGAAGAATGAGGATTGAGGATTGAGGATTTTGGATTGAGTATTGAAGACTGAGTATTGATGATTGAAGATTGAGGATTGAGGATTGAGGATTGAGGTTTGAGGGCTGAGGACTGAGAATTGAGGATTGTGGACTGAGAATGTGGGCTGAGGGTTGAGGATTGAGGGTTGAGGACTGAGGACTGAGGATTGAGGATTGAGAATTGAGGATTGAGGATTGAGGATTGAAGATTGAGGATTGGGTATTGAGGATTGTAGAATGAGGATTGAGGATTGAGGATTGAGGATTGAGGATTGAGGATTGAGGATGGAGGATTGAGTATAGAGGATTGAAGATTGAGGATTGAGGATTGAGGATTGAGGATTGAGGATTGAGGATTGAAGATTGAGGATTGGGGACTGAGTGTCGAGGGTTGAGGATTGCGGATTGAGGATTGAAGATTGAGGATTGGGTACTGAGTGTTGAGGGTTGAGTGATGAGAATTGATGTTTGTGGATAGAAATTTGAAGATTGCAGATTGAGTATTGTGTATTGAAAACTGTGAATTGATAATATTCTATTGAGGATTGAGGATTGACATCTGATTGTTCAGGTCTGAGGTCTGAAGATTGAGAATTCAGGATTGACGATTCAGGATTGAGGTTTGATGACTGAGGATTGAGGATTGTGGATTGAGGCATGAGGATTGAGGATTGAGGATTGAAGATTGAGGATTGAGGATTGAGGATGAGGGCTGAGGATTGGCGATTGAGGTTTGAGGACTGAGGATTGAGGATTGAGGGTTGAGAATTGAGGATTGAGGATTGAGGATTGAAGATTGAGGATTGAGTATTGAGGATTGAGAATTGAGGATTGATTATTGAAGATTGAGTATTGAGGATTGAAGATTGAGGATTGAGGATTGAGGATTGAGAATTGAGGATGAGGGCTGAGGGTTGAGGATTGAGGTGTGAGGACTGAGGACTGAGGATTGGGGATTGAGATTTGATGATTGAGGATTGAGGATTGAAGACTGAGGATTGGGTATTGAGGATTGAGGAATGAGGATTGAGGATTGAGGACTGAGGATTGAGGATTGAATATTGAGGATTGAGGACTGAGGATTGAGGATTGAGGATTGAATATTGAGTATTGAGGATTGAAGATTGAGGACTGAGGATTGAGGATTGTGGGTTGAGGATTGAGGACGAGGACTGACGGTTGATGATTGAGGTTTGAGGTTTGAGGATTGAGAATTTAGGATTGAGAATTGAGGATGAGGGCTGAGGGTTGAGGATTGAGGTTTGAGGATTGAAGATTGAGTATTGAGGATTGAAGATTGAGGTTTGAGGATTGAGGATTGAGGATTGAGCATTGAGGATTGCGGATTGAGGATTGAGGATTGAAGATTGAGTATTGACGATGGAAGATTGAGGATTGAGGATTGAGGATTGAGGATTGAGGATTGAGGATTGAAGATTGAGTATTGAGTATTGACGATTGAGGATTGAGGATTGAGTATTGAGGATTGAGGGTTGAAGATTGAGGATTGCGGGCTGAGTGTTGAGGGCTGAGTGATGAGAATTGATGTTTGTGAATAGAGATTTGAAGATTGCAGATTGAGTATTGGGTACTGAAAACTGTGAATTGATGATATTCTATTAAGGATTCAGGATTGATATCTGATTGTTGAGATCTGAGGTCTGAGGATTGAGGATTCAGAATTGAGGTTTGAGGACTGAGGATTGAGGATTGAGGGTTGAGGCTTGAGGATTGAGAGTTGAAGATTGAGGATTGAGGATTGAGGATGAGGGCTGAGGGTTGAGGATTGAGATTAGAGGAGTTAGGGCTGAGGATTGAGGATTGAGAATTGAGGATTGAGTATTGAGGATTGAAGATTGAGGATTGGGTATTGAGGATTGAAGAATGAGGATTGAGGATTGAGGATTGAGGATTGAGTATTGAAGACTGAGTATTGATGATTGAAGATTGAGGATTGAGGATTGAGGATTGAGGTTTGAGGGCTGAGGACTGAGAATTGAGGATTGAGGACTGAGAATGTGGGCTGAGGGTTGGGGATTGAGGTTTGAGGACTGAGGACTGAGGATTGAGGATTGAGAATTGAGGATTGAGGATTGAGGATTGAAGATTGAGGATTGGGTATTGAGGATTGTAGAATGAGGATTGAGGATTGAGGATTGAGGATTGAGCATTGAGGATTGAGGATGGAGGATTGAGTATAGAGGATTGAAGATTGAGGATTGAGGATTGAGGATTGAGGATTGAGGATTGAGGATTGAAGATTGAGGATTGGGGACTGAGTGTTGAGGGTTGAGGATTGCGGATTGAGGATTGAAGATTGAGGATTGGGGACTGAGTGTTGAGGGTTGAGTGATGAGAATTGATGTTTGTGGATAGAAATTTGAAGATTGCAGATTGAGTATTGTGTATTGAAAACTGTGAATTGATAATATTCTACTGAGGATTGAGGATTGACATCTGAATGTTCAGGTCTGAGGTCTGAAGATTGAGAATTCAGGATTGACGATTCAGGATTGCGGTTTGATGACTGAGGATTGAGGATTGAGGATTGAGGATTCAAGATTGAGGATTGGGTATTTAGGGTTGAAGTATGGGGATTGAGGATTGAGGATTGAGGATTGAAGACTGAGTATAGAGGATTGGAGTTTGGGGATTGAGGATTGAGGATTCAGGATTGAGGATTGAGGATTGAGGATTGAAGATTGATTATTGGGGATTGAAGATTGAGGATTGAGGATTGAGGATTGAGGATTGAGGATTGAAGATTGAGGATTGGGGATTGAGGGTTGACGATTGAGGATTGAGTATTGAGGATTGAGAATTGAGGATTGATTATTGAAGATTGAGTATTGAGGATTGAAGATTGAGGATTGAGGATTGAGGATTGAGAATTGAGGATGAGGGCTGAGGGTTGAGGATTGAGGTTTGAGGACTGAGCACTGAGGATTGGGGATTGAGATTTGATGATTGAGGTTTGAGGATTGAAGACTGAGGATTGGGTATTGAGTATTGAAGAATGAGGATTGAGGATTGAAGACTGAGGATTGGGTATTGAGTATTGAAGAATGAGGATTGAGGATTGAGGACTGAGGATTGAGGATTGAATATTGAGGATTGAGGACTGAGGATTGAGGATTGAGGATTGAATATTGAGTATTGAGGATTGAAGATTGAGGACTGAGGATTGAGGATTGAGGGTTGAGGATTGAGGACGAGGACTGACGGTTGAGGATTGAGGTTTGAGGTTTGAGGATTGAGAATTTAGGATTGAGGATTGAGGGTGTGGGCTGAGGGTTGAGGATTGAGGTTTGAGGACTGAGGACTGAGGATTGAGGATTGAGTATTGAGGTTTGAGGATTGAGGATTGAAGATTGAGGATTGGGTATTGAGGATTGTAGAATGAGGTTTGAGGTTTGAGGATTGAGGATTGAGGATTGAAGATTGAGTATTGACGATTGAAGAATGACGATTGAGGATTGAGGATTGAGTATTAAGGATTGAGGATTGAGTATTGAGGATTGACGATTGAGGATTGAGGATTGAGGATTGAGGGTTGAGGGTTGAGTGTTGAGGTTTGAGTATTGAATCCTGAGAATTCAGGATATTCTATTGAGTATTGAGAATTGAGGACTGATGGTTGAGTATTGAGGATTGAGGGTTGAGGATTGAAGATTGAATATTGATGATTGAAGATTGATGATCGAGGATTGAGTGTTGTGGATTGAGGACGAGGACTGAGGGTTGAGTATTGACGTTTGAGGTCTGAGGATTGAAGAATGAGGATTGAGGATTGAAGATTGAGGGTTGAGGATTGAGGATTGAGCATTGAGGATTGAGGATTGAGGATTGAGGATTGAAGATTGAGTATTGAGGATTGAAGATTGAGGATTGAGGATTAAGTATTGAGAATTGAGGACCGATAGTTGAGTATTGAGGACTGAGGATTGAGGATTGAAGATTGAGTATTGAGGATTGAAGATTGAGTATTGAGTATTGACGATTGAGGATTGAGGATTGAGTATTGAGGATTGAGGGTTGAAGATTGAGTATTGCGGACTGAGTGTTGAGGGCTGAGTGATGAGAATTGATGTTTGTGAATAGAGATTTGAAGATTGCAGATTGAGTATTGGGTATTGAAAACTGTGAATTGATGATATTCTATTAAGGATTCAGGATTGACATCTGATTGTTGAGATCTGAGGTCTGAGGATTGAGGATTCAGAATTGAGGTTTGAGGACTGAGGATTGAGGATTGAGGGTTGAGGCTTGAGGATTGAGAGTTGAAGATTGAGGATTGAGGATTGAGGATGAGGGCTGAGGGTTGAGGATTGAGATTAGAGGAGTTAGGGCTGAGGATTGAGGATTGAGAATTGAGGATTGAGGATTGAGGATTGAAGATTGAGGATTGGGTATTGAGGATTGAAGAATGAGGATTGAGGAATGAGGATTGAGGATTGAGGATTGAAGATTGAGTATTGAGGATTGAAGCCTGACGATTGAGGATTGAGGATTGATGGTTGAGGATTGAGGACGGAGGATTGAAGGTTGAGTATTGAGGATTGAAGATTGAGGTTTGAGGTTTGAGGACTGAGGATTGAGGATTGATTATTGAGGACTGAGGGTTGAGGATTGAGGATTGAGGATTGAAGATTGAGGATTGGGTATTGCGGATTCAACATTGAGGATTGAGGATTGAGGATTGAGGATTGAGGACTGAAGATTGAATATTGATGATAGAAGAATGAGGATTGAGGATTGATTGTTGTGGATTGAGGACGAGGACTGAGGGTTGAGTATTGATGTTTGAGGTCTGAGGATTGAGGATTGAAGATGGAGAATTGAGGATTGAGGATTGAGGATTGAGGATTGAAGATTGAGGATTGTGTATTGAGGATTGAAGAATGAGGATTGAGGATTGAGGATTTTGGATTGAGTATTGAAGACTGAGTATTGATGATTGAAGATTGAGGATTGAGGATTGAGGATTGAGGTTTGAGGGCTGAGGACTGAGAATTGAGGATTGTGGACTGAGAATGTGGGCTGAGGGTTGAGGATTGAGGGTTGAGGACTGAGGACTGAGGATTGAGGATTGAGAATTGAGGATTGAGGATTGAGGATTGAAGATTGAGGATTGGGTATTGAGGATTGTAGAATGAGGATTGAGGATTGAGGATTGAGGATTGAGGATTGAGGATTGAGGATGGAGGATTGAGTATAGAGGATTGAAGATTGAGGATTGAGGATTGAGGATTGAGGATTGAGGATTGAGGATTGAAGATTGAGGATTGGGGACTGAGTGTCGAGGGTTGAGGATTGCGGATTGAGGATTGAAGATTGAGGATTGGGTACTGAGTGTTGAGGGTTGAGTGATGAGAATTGATGTTTGTGGATAGAAATTTGAAGATTGCAGATTGAGTATTGTGTATTGAAAACTGTGAATTGATAATATTCTATTGAGGATTGAGGATTGACATCTGATTGTTCAGGTCTGAGGTCTGAAGATTGAGAATTCAGGATTGACGATTCAGGATTGAGGTTTGATGACTGAGGATTGAGGATTGTGGATTGAGGCATGAGGATTGAGGATTGAGGATTGAAGGTTGAGGATTGAGGATTGAGGATGAGGGCTGAGGATTGGCGATTGAGGTTTGAGGACTGAGGATTGAGGATTGAGGGTTGAGAATTGAGGATTGAGGATTGAGGATTGAAGATTGAGGATTGAGTATTGAGGATTGAGAATTGAGGATTGATTATTGAAGATTGAGTATTGAGGATTGAAGATTGAGGATTGAGGATTGAGGATTGAGAATTGAGGATGAGGGCTGAGGGTTGAGGATTGAGGTGTGAGGACTGAGGACTGAGGATTGGGGATTGAGATTTGATGATTGAGGATTGAGGATTGAAGACTGAGGATTGGGTATTGAGGATTGAGGAATGAGGATTGAGGATTGAGGACTGAGGATTGAGGATTGAATATTGAGGATTGAGGACTGAGGATTGAGGATTGAGGATTGAATATTGAGTATTGAGGATTGAAGATTGAGGACTGAGGATTGAGGATTGTGGGTTGAGGATTGAGGACGAGGACTGACGGTTGATGATTGAGGTTTGAGGTTTGAGGATTGAGAATTTAGGATTGAGAATTGAGGATGAGGGCTGAGGGTTGAGGATTGAGGTTTGAGGATTGAAGATTGAGTATTGAGGATTGAAGATTGAGGTTTGAGGATTGAGGATTGAGGATTGAGCATTGAGGATTGCGGATTGAGGATTGAGGATTGAAGATTGAGTATTGACGATGGAAGATTGAGGATTGAGGATTGAGGATTGAGGATTGAGGATTGAGGATTGAAGATTGAGTATTGAGTATTGACGATTGAGGATTGAGGATTGAGTATTGAGGATTGAGGGTTGAAGATTGAGGATTGCGGACTGAGTGTTGAGGGCTGAGTGATGAGAATTGATGTTTGTGAATAGAGATTTGAAGATTGCAGATTGAGTATTGGGTACTGAAAACTGTGAATTGATGATATTCTATTAAGGATTCAGGATTGATATCTGATTGTTGAGATCTGAGGTCTGAGGATTGAGGATTCAGAATTGAGGTTTGAGGACTGAGGATTGAGGATTGAGGGTTGAGGCTTGAGGATTGAGAGTTGAAGATTGAGGATTGAGGATTGAGGATGAGGGCTGAGGGTTGAGGATTGAGATTAGAGGAGTTAGGGCTGAGGATTGAGGATTGAGAATTGAGGATTGAGTATTGAGGATTGAAGATTGAGGATTGGGTATTGAGGATTGAAGAATGCGGATTGAGGATTGAGGATTGAGGATTGAGTATTGAAGACTGAGTATTGATGATTGAAGATTGAGGATTGAGGATTGAGGATTGAGGTTTGAGGGCTGAGGACTGAGAATTGAGGATTGAGGACTGAGAATGTGGGCTGAGGGTTGGGGATTGAGGTTTGAGGACTGAGGACTGAGGATTGAGGATTGAGAATTGAGGATTGAGGATTGAGGATTGAAGATTGAGGATTGGGTATTGAGGATTGTAGAATGAGGATTGAGGATTGAGGATTGAGGATTGAGCATTGAGGATTGAGGATGGAGGATTGAGTATAGAGGATTGAAGATTGAGGATTGAGGATTGAGGATTGAGGATGGAGGATTGAGGATTGAAGATTGAGGATTGGGGACTGAGTGTTGAGGGTTGAGGATTGCGGATTGAGGATTGAAGATTGAGGATTGGGGACTGAGTGTTGAGGGTTGAGTGATGAGAATTTATGTTTGTGGATAGAAATTTGAAGATTGCAGATTGAGTATTGTGTATTGAAAACTGTGAATTGATAATATTCTACTGAGGATTGAGGATTGACATCTGAATGTTCAGGTCTGAGGTCTGAAGATTGAGAATTCAGGATTGACGATTCAGGATTGCGGTTTGATGACTGAGGATTGAGGATTGAGGATTGAGGCATGAGGATTGAGGATTGAGGATTGAGGATTGAGGATTGAGGATTGAGGATTGAGGATTGAAGATTGAGGATTGAGGATTGAGGATTGAGAATTGAGGATTGATTATTGAAGATTCGGTATTGAGGATTGAAGATTGAGGATTGAGGATTGAGGATTGAGAATTGAGCATGAGGGCTGAGAGTTTAGGATTGAGGTTTGAGGACTGAGGACTGAGGATTGGGGATTGAGATTTGATGATTGAGGATTGAGGATTGAAGACTGAGGATTGGGTATTGAGTATTGAAGAATGAGGATTGAGGATTGAGGACTGAGGATTGAGGATTGAAGATTGAGGATTGAGGACTGAGGATTGAGGATTGAGGATTGAATATTGAGTATTGAGGATTGAAGATTGAGGACTGAGGATTGAGGATTGAGGGTTGAGGATTGAGGACGAGGACTGACGGTTGAGGATTGAGGTTTGAGGTTTGAGGATTGAGAATTTAGGATTGAGGATTGAGGATGAGGGCTGAGGGTTGAGGATTGAGGTTTGAGGACTGAGGACTGAGGATTGAGGATTGAGTATTGAGGATTGCAGATTGAGTATTGAGGATTGAAGATTGAGGTTTGAGGATTGAGGATTGAGTATTGAGCATTGAGGATTGCGGATTGAGGATTGACAATTGAAGATTGAGTATTGACGATTGAAGATTGAGGATTGAGGGTTGAGGATTGAGGATTGAGGATTGAGGATTGAAGATTGAGTATTGAGTATTGACGATTGAGGATTGAGGATTGGGTATTGAGGATTGAGGGTTGAAGATTGAGGATTGCGGACTGAGTGTTGAGGGTTGAGTGATGAGAATTGATGTTTGTGAGTAGAGATTTGAAGATTGCAGATTGATTATTGGGTATTGAAAACTGTGAATTGATGATATTCTATTAAGGACTCAGGATTGACATCTGATGGTTGAGATCTGAGGTCTGAAGATTGAGGATTCAGAATTGAGGTTTGAGGACTGAGGATTGAGGATTGAGGGTTGAGGCTTGAGGGTTGAGGATTGAGGGTTGAAGATTGAGGATTGAGGATTGAGGATGAGGGCTGAGGGTTGAGGATTGAGATTTGAGGACTTAGGGCTGAGAATTGAGGATTGAGTATTGAGGATTGAGGATTGAGGATTGAGGATTGAGGCATGAGGATTGAGGATTGATGGTTGAGGATTGAGGATTGAGGATTGAGAATGAGGGCTGAGGGTTGAGGATTGAGGTTTGAGGATTGAGAGTTGAGGATTGAGTGTTGAAGATTGAAGATTGAGGATTGGGTATTGAGGATTGAAGAATGAGGATTGACGAATGACGATTGAGGATTGAGGATTGAATATTGAGGATTGAGGATTGAGGATTGGGGATTGAGGATTGAGGATTGAAGATTGAGGATTGGGGATTGAGGATCGACGATTGAGGATTGAGGATTGAGGATTGAGTATTGAGGATTGCAGATTGAGTATTGAGGATTGAAGATTGAGGTTTGAGGATTAAGGATTGAGTATTGAGCATTGAGGATTGCGGATTGAGGATTGACGATTGAAGATTGAGTATTGACGATTGAAGATTGAGGATTGAGGATTGAGGATTGAGGATTGAGGATTGAGGATTGAAGATTGAGTATTGAGTATTGACGATTGAGGATTGAGGATTGGGTATTGAGGATTGAGGGTTGAAGATTGAGGATTGCGGACTGAGTGTTGAGGGTTGAGTGATGAGAATTGATGTTTGTGAATAGAGATTTGAAGATTGCAGATTGATTATTGGGTATTGAAAACTGTGAATTGATGATATTCTATTAAGGATTCAGGATTGACATCTGATTGTTTAGATCTGAGGTCTGAAGATTGAGGATTCAGAATTGAGGTTTGAGGACTGAGGATTGAGGATTGAGGGTTGAGGCTTGAGGATTGAGGATTGAGGGTTGAAGATTGAGGATTGAGGATTGAGGATGAGGGCTGAGGGTTGAGGATTGAGATTTGAGGACTTAGGGCTGAGGATTGAGGATTGAGGTTTGAGGATTGAGAGTTGAGGATTGAGGGTTGAAGATTCAAGATTGAGGATTGGGTATTGAGGATTGAAGAATGAGGATTGACGAATGACGATTGAGGATTGAGGATTGAAGATTGAGGATTGAGGATTGAGGATTGGGGATTGAGGATTGAGGATTGAAGATTGAGGAATGGGGATTGAGGATCGACGATTGAGGATTGAGGATTGACGATTGAGTATTGAGGATTGCAGATTGACTATTGAGGACTGAAGATTGAGGTTTGAGGATTGAGGATTGAGGATTGAACATTGAGGATTGCGGATTGATGATTGAGGATTGAAGATTGAGTATTGACGATGGAAGATTGAGGATTGAGGATTAAAGATTGAGGATTGAGAATTGAGGATTGAAGATTGAGTATTGAGTATTGACGATTGAGGATTGAGGATTGAGTATTGAGGATTGAGGGTTGAATGTTGAGGATTGCGGACTGAGTGTTGAGGGTTGAGTGATGAGAATTGATGTATGTGAATAGAGATTTGAAGATTGCAGATTGAGTATTGGGATTTGAAAACTGTGAATTGATGATATTCTATTAAGGATTCAGGATTGACATTGGATTGTTGAGATCTGAGGTCTGAGGATTGAGGATTCAGAATTGAGGTTTGAGGACGAGGACTGAGGGTTGAGTATTGATGTTTGAGGTCTGAGGATTGAGGATTGAAGATTGAGAATAGAGGATTGAGGATTGAGGACGGAGGATTGAAGATTGAGTATTGAGGATTGAGAATTGAGGATTGAGGATTGAGGATTGAAGATTGAGGATTGTGTATTGAGGATTGAAGAATGAGGATTGAGGATTGAGGATTGGGTGTTGAGGATTGAAGATTGAGGATTGGGTGTTGAGGATTGAAGAATGAGGATTGAGGATTGAGGATTGTGGATTGAGGATTGAAGATTGAGGATTGGGTATTGAGGATTGAAGAATGAGGATTGAGGATTGAGGACTGAGGATTGAGGGTTGCAGATTGAGTATTGAGGATGGAAGATTGAGGGTTGAGGATTGAGGATTGAGGATTGAGCATTGAGGATTGCGGATTGAGGATTGAGGATTGAAGATTGAGTATTGAGGATTGAAGATTGAGGATTGAGGATTGAGTACTGAGAATTGAGGACTGATAATTGAGTATTGAGGACTGAGGATTGAGGATTGAAGATTGAGTATTGAGGATTGAAGATTGAGGATTGAGGATTGATAATTGAGGATTGAGGATGAGGTCTGAGGGTTGAGGATTGAGGTTTGAGGGCTGAGGACTGAGAATTGAGGATTGAGGACCGAGAATGTGGGCTGAGGGTTGAGGATTGCGGTTTGAGGACTGAGGACTGAGGATTGAGGATTGAGAATTGAGGATTGAGGATTGAGGATTGAAGATTGAGGATTGGGTATTGAGGATTGTAGAATGAGGATTGAGGATTGAGGATTGAGGATTGAGGATTGAGGATTGAGGATTGAGGATTTAGTATAGAGGATTGAAGATTGAGGATTGAGGATTGCGGATTGAGGATTGAGGATTGAAGATTGAGGATTGGGGACTGAGTGTTGAGGGTTGAGGATTGCGGATTGAGGATTGAAGATTGAGGATTGGGGACTGAGTGTTGAGGGTTGAGTGATGAGAGTTGATGTTTGTGGATAGAAATTTGAAGATTGCAGATTGAGTATTGTGTATTGAAAACTGTGAATTGATAATATTCTATTGAGGATTGAGGATTGACATCTGATTGTTCAGGTCTGAGGTCTGAAGATTGAGAATTCAGGAATGACGATTCAGGATTGAGGTTTGATGACTGAGGATTGAGTATTGAGGATTGAGGCATGAGGATTGAGGATTGAGGATTGAAGATTGAGGACTGAGAATTGAGGATGAGGGCTGAGGATTGGCGATTGAGGTTTGAGGACTGAGGATTGAGGATTCAGGATTGAGAATTGAGGATTGAGGATTGAGGATTGAAGATTGGGGATTGGGTATTGAGGATTGAGGATTGAGGATTGAAGATTGAGTATTGAGGATTGAAGATTGAGGATTGAGGATTGAGTACTGAGAATTGAGGACTGATAGTTGAGTATTGAGGACTGAGGATTGAGGATTGAAGATTGAGTATTGAGGATTGAAGATTGAGGATTGAGGATTGAGGATTGAGAATTGAGGATGAGGGCTGAGGGTTGAGGATTGAGGTTTGAGGACTGAGGACTGAGGATTGGGGATTGAGATTTGAGGATTGAGGATTGAGGATTGAAGACTGAGGATTGGGTATTGAGTATTGAAGAATGAGGATTGAGGATTGAGGACTGAGGGTTGAGGATTGAAGATTGAGGATTGAGGACTGAGGATTGAGGATTGAGGATTGAATATTGAGTATTGAGGATTGAAGATTGAGGACTGAGGATTGAGGATTGAGGGTTGAGGATTGAGGACGAGGACTGAAGGTTGAGGATTGTGGTTTGAGGTTTGAGGATTGAGAATTTAGGATTGAGGATTGAGGATGAGGGCTGTGGGTTGAGGATTGAGGTTTGAGGACTGAGGACTGAGGATTGAGGATTGAGTATTGAGGATTGAGGATTGAGGATTGAAGTTTGAGGATTGGGTATTGAGGATTGTAGAATGAGGTTTGAGGATTGAGGATTGAGGATTGAGGATTGAAGATTGAGTATTGAGGATTGCGGAATGACGATTGAGGATTGAGGATTGAGGATTGAGGATTGAGTATTGAGGATTGCAGATTGAGTATTGAGGATTGAAGATTGAGGTTTGAGGATTGAGGATTGAGTATTGAGCATTGAGGATTGCGGATTGAGGATTGACAATTGAAGATTGAGTATTGACGATTGAAGATTGAGGATTGAGGGTTGAGGATTGAGGATTGAGGATTGAGGATTGAAGATTGAGTATTGAGTATTGACGATTGAGGATTGAGGATTGGGTATTGAGGATTGAGGGTTGAAGATTGAGGATTGCGGACTGAGTGTTGAGGGTTGAGTGATGAGAATTGATGTTTGTGAGTAGAGATTTGAAGATTGCAGATTGATTATTGGGTATTGAAAACTGTGAATTGATGATATTCTATTAAGGACTCAGGATTGACATCTGATTGTTGAGATCTGAGGTCTGAAGATTGAGGATTCAGAATTGAGGTTTGAGGACTGAGGATTGAGGATTGAGGGTTGAGGCTTGAGGATTGAGGATTGAGGGTTGAAGATTGAGGATTGAGGATTGAGGATGAGGGCTGAGGGTTGAGGATTGAGATTTGAGGACTTAGGGCTGAGAATTGAGGATTGAGTATTGAGGATTGAGGATTGAGGATTGAGGATTGAGGTATGAGGATTGAGGATTGATGGTTGAGGATTGAGGATTGAGGATTGAGAATGAGGGCTGAGGGTTGAGGATTGAGGTTTGAGGATTGAGAGTTGAGGATTGAGTGTTGAAGATTGAAGATTGAGGATTGGGTATTGAGGATTGAAGAATGAGGATTGACGAATGACGATTGAGGATTGAGGATTGAATATTGAGGATTGAGGATTGAGGATTGGGGATTGAGGATTGAGGATTGAAGATTGAGGATTGGGGATTGAGGTTCGACGATTGAGGATTGAGGATTGAGGATTGAGTATTGAGGATTGCAGATTGAGTATTGAGGATTGAAGATTGAGGTTTGAGGATTGAGGATTGAGTATTGAGCATTGAGGATTGCGGACTGAGGATTGACGATTGAAGATTGAGTATTGACGATTGAAGATTGAGGATTGAGGATTGAGGATTGAGGATTGAGGATTGAGGATTGAAGATTGAGTATTGAGTATTGACGATTGAGGATTGAGGATTGGGTATTGAGGATTGAGGGTTGAAGATTGAGGATTGCGGACTGAGTGTTGAGGGTTGAGTGATGAGAATTGATGTTTGTGAATAGAGATTTGAAGATTGCAGATTGATTATTGGGTATTGAAAACTGTGAATTGATGATATTCTATTAAGGATTCAGGATTGACATCTGATTGTTTAGATCTGAGGTCTGAAGATTGAGGATTCAGAATTGAGGTTTGAGGACTGAGGATTGAGGATTGAGGGTTGAGGCTTGAGGATTGAGGGTTGAAGATTGAGGATTGAGGATTGAGGATGAGGGCTGAGGGTTGAGGATTGAGATTTGAGGTCTTAGGGCTGAGGATTGAGGATTGAGGTTTGAGGATTGAGAGTTGAGGATTGAGGGTTGAAGATTCAAGATTGAGGATTGGGTATTGAGGATTGAAGAATGAGGATTGACGAATGACGATTGAGGATTGAGGATTGAAGATTGAGGATTGAGGATTGAGGATTGGGGATTGAGGATTGAGGATTGAAGATTGAGGAATGGGCATTGAGGATCGACGATTGAGGATTGAGGATTGACGATTGAGTATTGAGGATTGCAGATTGACTATTGAGGACTGAAGATTGAGGTTTGAGGATTGAGGATTGAGGATTGAACATTGAGGATTGCGGATTGATGATTGAGGATTGAAGATTGAGTATTGACGATGGAAGATTGAGGATTGAGGATTAAAGATTGAGGATTGAGAACTGAGGATTGAAGATTGAGTATTGAGTATTGACGATTGAGGATTGAGGATTGAGTATTGAGGATTGAGGGTTGAATGTTGAGGATTGCGGACTGAGTGTTGAGGGTTGAGTGATGAGAATTGATGTATGTGAATAGAGATTTGAAGATTGCAGATTGAGTATTGGGATTTGAAAACTGTGAATTGATGATATTCTATTAAGGATTCAGGATTGACATTGGATTGTTGAGATCTGAGGTCTGAGGATTGAGGATTCAGAATTGAGGTTTGAGGACGAGGACTGAGGGTTGAGTATTGATGTTTGAGGTCTGAGGATTGAGGATTGAAGATTGAGAATAGAGGATTGAGGATTGAGGACGGAGGATTGAAGATTGAGTATTGAGGATTGAGAATTGAGGATTGAGGATTGAGGATTGAAGATTGAGGATTGTGTATTGAGGATTGAAGAATGAGGATTGAGGATTGAGGATTGGGTGTTGAGGATTGAAGATTGAGGATTGGGTGTGGAGGATTGAAGAATGAGGATTGAGGATTGAGGATTGTGGATTGAGGATTGAAGATTGAGGATTGGGTATTGAGGATTGAAGAATGAGGATTGAGGATTGAGGACTGAGGATTGAGGGTTGCAGATTGAGTATTGAGGATTGAAGATTGAGGGTTGAGGATTGAGGATTGAGGATTGAGCATTGAGGATTGCGGATTGAGGATTGAGGATTGAAGATTGAGTATTGAGGATTGAAGATTGAGGATTGAGGATTGAGTACTGAGAATTGAGGACTGATAATTGAGTATTGAGGACTGAGGATTGAGGATTGAAGATTGAGTATTGAGGATTGAAGATTGAGGATTGAGGATTGATAATTGAGGATTGAGGATGAGGTCTGAGGGTTGAGGATTGAGGTTTGAGGGCTGAGGACTGAGAATTGAGGATTGAGGACCGAGAATGTGGGCTGAGGGTTGAGGATTGCGGTTTGAGGACTGAGGACTGAGGATTGAGGATTGAGAATTGAGGATTGAGGATTGAGGATTGAAGATTGAGGATTGGGTATTGAGGATTGTAGAACGAGGATTGAGGATTGAGGATTGAGGATTGAGGATTGAGGATTGAGGATTGAGGATTTAGTATAGAGGATTGAAGATTGAGGATTGAGGATTGCGGATTGAGGATTGAGGATTGAAGATTGAGGATTGGGGACTGAGTGTTGAGGGTTGAGGATTGCGGATTGAGGATTGAAGATTGAGGATTGGGGACTGAGTGTTGAGGGTTGAGTGATGAGAGTTGATGTTTGTGGATAGAAATTTGAAGATTGCAGATTGAGTATTGTGTATTGAAAACTGTGAATTGATAATATTCTATTGAGGATTGAGGATTGACATCTGATTGTTCAGGTCTGAGGTCTGAAGATTGAGAATTCAGGAATGACGATTCAGGATTGAGGTTTGATGACTGAGGATTGAGTATTGAGGATTGAGGCATGAGGATTGAGGATTGAGGATTGAAGATTGAGGACTGAGAATTGAGGATGAGGGCTGAGGATTGGCGATTGAGGTTTGAGGACTGAGGATTGAGGATTCAGGATTGAGAATTGAGGATTGAGGATTGAGGATTGAAGATTGGGGATTGGGTATTGAGGATTGAGGATTGAGGATTGAAGATTGAGTATTGAGGATTGAAGATTGAGGATTGAGGATTGAGTACTGAGAATTGAGGACTGATAGTTGAGTATTGAGGACTGAGGATTGAGGATTGAAGATTGAGTATTGAGGATTGAAGATTGAGGATTGAGGATTGAGGATTGAGAATTGAGGATGAGGGCTGAGGGTTGAGGATTGAGGTTTGAGGACTGATAGTTGAGTATTGAGGACTGAGGATTGAGGATTGAAGATTGAGTATTGAGGATTGAAGATTGAGGATTGAGGATTGAGGATTGAGAATTGAGGATGAGGGCTGAGGGTTGAGGATTGAGGTTTGAGGACTGAGGACTGAGGATTGGGGATTGAGATTTGAGGATTGAGGATTGAGGATTGAAGACTGAGGATTGGGTATTGAGTATTGAAGAATGAGGATTGAGGATTGAGGACTGAGGGTTGAGGATTGAAGATTGAGGATTGAGGACTGAGGATTGAGGATTGAGGATTGAATATTGAGTATTGAGGATTGAAGATTGAGGACTGAGGATTGAGGATTGAGGGTTGAGGATTGAGGACGAGGACTGAAGGTTGAGGATTGTGGTTTGAGGTTTGAGGATTGAGAATTTAGGATTGAGGATTGAGGATGAGGGCTGTGGGTTGAGGATTGAGGTTTGAGGACTGAGGACTGAGGATTGAGGATTGAGTATTGAGGATTGAGGATTGAGGATTGAAGTTTGAGGATTGGGTATTGAGGATTGTAGAATGAGGTTTGAGGATTGAGGATTGAGGATTGAGGATTGAAGATTGAGTATTGAGGATTGCGGAATGACGATTGAGGATTGAGGATTGAGGATTGAGGATTGAGGATTGAAGATTGAGCATTGAGTATTGAAAACTGTGAATTGTTGATATTCTATTGAGGATTGAGGATTGACATCTGACTGTTCAGGTCTGAGGTGTGAAGATTGAGGATTCAGGATTGAGGATTCAGGATTGAGGTTTGATGACTGAGGATTGAGGATTGAGGATTGAGGCATGAGGATTGAGGATTGAGGATTGAGGATTGAGGATTGAGGATTGAGGATGAGGGCTGAGGTTTGACGATTGAGGTTTGAGGATTGAGAGTTGAGGATTGAGGGTTGAAGTTTGAAGATTGAGGATTGGGTATTGAGGATTGAAGAATGAGGATTGACGAATGACGATTGAGGATTAAGGATTGAAGATTGAGGATTGAGGATTGAGGATTGGGATTGAGGATTGAGGATTGAAGATTGAGGATTGGGGATTGAGGATCGACGATTGAGGATTGAGGATTGAGGATTGAGGATTGAGGATTGAGGATTGAGGATTGCAGATTGATTATTGAGGATTGAAGATTGAGGTTTGAGGATTGAGGATTGAGGATTGAGCATTGAGGACTGCGGATTGAGGATTGAGGATTGAAGATTGAGTATTGACGATGGAAAATTGAGGATTGAGGATTGAGGATTGAGGATTGAGGATTGAGGATTGAAGATTGAGTATTGAGTATTGAAGATTGAGGATTGAGGATTGAGTATTGAGGATTGAGGGTTGAAGATTGAGGATTGCGGACTGAGTGTTGAGGGTTTAGTGATGAGAATTGATGTTTGTGAATAGAGATTTGAAGATTGCAGATTGAGTATTGGGTATTGAAAACTGTGAATTGATAATATTCTATTGAGGATTGAGGATTGACATCTGACTGTTCAGGTCTGAGGTCTGAAGATTGAGATTTCTGTATTGACGATTCAGGATTGAGGTTTGAGGATTGAGGATTGAAGATTGATTATTGGGGATTGAAGATTGAGGATTGAGGATTGAGGATTGAGGATTGAGGATTGAAGAATGAGGATTGAGGATTGAGGATTGAGGATTGAAGACTGAGTATAGAGGATTGGAGTTTGGGGATTGAGAACTGAGGATTCAGGATTGAGGATTGAGGATTGAGGATTGAAGATTGATTATTGAGTATTGAGGATTGAAGATTGAGGACTGAGGATTGAGGTTTGAGGATTGAGGATTGAAGATTGATTATTGGGGATTGAAGATTGAGGATTGAGGATTGAGGATTGAGGATTGAGGATTGAAGAATGAGGATTGAGGACTGTGGATTGAGTATTGAAGATTGAGGATTGAGGACTGAGGATTGAGGATTGAGGATTGACTATTGAGTATTGAGGATTGAAGATTGAGGACTGAGGATTGAGGATTGAGGGTTGAGGATTGTGGACGAGGACTGACGGTTGAGGATTGAGGTTTGAGGTTTGAGGATTGAGAATTTAGGATTGAGGATTGAGGATGAGGGCTGAGGGTTGAGGATTGAGGTTTGAGGGCTGAGGACTGAGGATTGAGGATTGAGTATTGAGGATTGAAGATTGAGGATTGAGGATTGAGTACTGAGAATTGAGGACTGATAATTGAGTATTGAGGACTGAGGATTGAGGATTGAAGATTGAGTATTGAGGATTGAAGATTGAGGATTGAGGATTGATAATTGAGGATTGAGGATGAGGTCTGAGGGTTGAGGATTGAGGTTTGAGGGCTGAGGACTGAGAATTGAGGATTGAGGACCGAGAATGTGGGCTGAGGGTTGAGGATTGCGGTTTGAGGACTGAGGACTGAGGATTGAGGATTGAGAATTGAGGATTGAGGATTGAGGATTGAAGATTGAGGATTGGGTATTGAGGATTGTAGAACGAGGATTGAGGATTGAGGATTGAGGATTGAGGATTGAGGATTGAGGATTTAGTATAGAGGATTGAAGATTGAGGATTGAGGATTGCGGATTGAGGATTGAGGATTGAAGATTGAGGATTGGGGACTGAGTGTTGAGGGTTGAGGATTGCGGATTGAGGATTGAAGATTGAGGATTGGGGACTGAGTGTTGAGGGTTGAGTGATGAGAGTTGATGTTTGTGGATAGAAATTTGAAGATTGCAGATTGAGTATTGTGTATTGAAAACTGTGAATTGATAATATTCTATTGAGGATTGAGGATTGACATCTGATTGTTCAGGTCTGAGGTCTGAAGATTGAGAATTCAGGAATGACGATTCAGGATTGAGGTTTGATGACTGAGGATTGAGTATTGAGGATTGAGGCATGAGGATTGAGGATTGAGGATTGAAGATTGAGGACTGAGAATTGAGGATGAGGGCTGAGGATTGGCGATTGAGGTTTGAGGACTGAGGATTGAGGATTCAGGATTGAGAATTGAGGATTGAGGATTGAGGATTGAAGATTGGGGATTGGGTATTGAGGATTGAGGATTGAGGATTGAAGATTGAGTATTGAGGATTGAAGATTGAGGATTGAGGATTGAGTACTGAGAATTGAGGACTGATAGTTGAGTATTGAGGACTGAGGATTGAGGATTGAAGATTGAGTATTGAGGATTGAAGATTGAGGATTGAGGATTGAGGATTGAGAATTGAGGATGAGGGCTGAGGGTTGAGGATTGAGGTTTGAGGACTGATAGTTGAGTATTGAGGACTGAGGATTGAGGATTGAAGATTGAGTATTGAGGATTGAAGATTGAGGATTGAGGATTGAGGATTGAGAATTGAGGATGAGGGCTGAGGGTTGAGGATTGAGGTTTGAGGACTGAGGACTGAGGATTGGGGATTGAGATTTGAGGATTGAGGATTGAGGATTGAAGACTGAGGATTGGGTATTGAGTATTGAAGAATGAGGATTGAGGATTGAGGACTGAGGGTTGAGGATTGAAGATTGAGGATTGAGGACTGAGGATTGAGGATTGAGGATTGAATATTGAGTATTGAGGATTGAAGATTGAGGACTGAGGATTGAGGATTGAGGGTTGAGGATTGAGGACGAGGACTGAAGGTTGAGGATTGTGGTTTGAGGTTTGAGGATTGAGAATTTAGGATTGAGGATTGAGGATGAGGGCTGTGGGTTGAGGATTGAGGTTTGATGACTGAGGACTGAGGATTGAGGATTGAGTATTGAGGATTGAGGATTGAGGATTGAAGTTTGAGGATTGGGTATTGAGGATTGTAGAATGAGGTTTGAGGATTGAGGATTGAGGATTGAGGATTGAAGATTGAGTATTGAGGATTGCGGAATGACGATTGAGGATTGAGGATTGAGGATTGAGGATTGAGGATTGAAGATTGAGCATTGAGTATTGAAAACTGTGAATTGTTGATATTCTATTGAGGATTGAGGATTGACATCTGACTGTTCAGGTCTGAGGTGTGAAGATTGAGGATTCAGGATTGAGGATTCAGGATTGAGGTTTGATGACTGAGGATTGAGGATTGAGGATTGAGGCATGAGGATTGAGGATTGAGGATTGAGGATTGAGGATTGAGGATTGAGGATGAGGGCTGAGGTTTGACGATTGAGGTTTGAGGATTGAGAGTTGAGGATTGAGGGTTGAAGATTGAAGATTGAGGATTGGGTATTGAGGATTGAAGAATGAGGATTGACGAATGACGATTGAGGATTAAGGATTGAAGATTGAGGATTGAGGATTGAGGATTGAGGACTGCGGATTGAGGATTGAGGATTGAAGATTGAGTATTGACGATGGAAGATTGAGGATTGAGGATTGAGGATTGAGGATTGAGGATTGAGGATTGAAGATTGAGTATTGAGTATTGAAGATTGAGGATTGAGGATTGAGTATTGAGGATTGAGGGTTGAAGATTGAGGATTGCGGACTGAGTGTTGAGGTTTGAGTGATGAGAATTGATGTTTGTGAATAGAGATTTGAAGATTGCAGATTGAGTATTGGGTATTGAAAACTGTGAATTGATGATATTCTATTAAGGATTCAGGATTGACATCTGATTGTTGAGATCTGAGGTCTGAAGATTGAGGATTCAGAATTGAGGTTTGAGGACTGATGATTGAGGATTGAGGGTTGAGGCTTGAGGATTGAGGATTGAGGGTTGAAGATTGAGGATTGAGGATTGAGGATGAGTGCTGAGGGTTGAGGATTGAGATTTGAGGACTTAGGGCTGAGGATTGAGGATTGAGAATTGAGGATTGAGGATTGAGGATTGAAGATTGAGGATTGGGTATTGAGGATTGAAGAATGAGTATTGAGGATTGAGGATTGAGGATTGAGGATTGAAGATTGAGGGTTGGGGACTGAGTGTTGAGGGTTGAGGATTGCGGATTGAGGATTGAAGATTGAGGATTGGGGACTGAGTGTTGAGGGTTGAGTGATGAGAATTGATGTTTGTGGATAGAAATTTGAAGATTGCAGATTGAGTATTGTGTATTGAAAACTGTGAATTGATAATATTCTATTGAGGATTGAGGATTGACATCTGACTGTTCAGGTCTGAGGTCTGAAGATTGAGAATTCAGGATTGACGATTCAGGATTGAGGTTTGAGGATTGAGGATTGAAATTGATTATTGGGGATTGAAGATTGAGGATTGAGGATTGAGGATTGAGGATTGAGGATTGAAGAATGAGGATTGAGGATTGAGGATTGAGGATTGAAGACTGAGTATAGAGGATTGGAGTTTGGGGATTGAGAACTGAGGATTCAGGATTGAGGATTGAGGATTGAGGATTGAAGATTGATTATTGGGGATTGAAGATTGAGGATTGATTATTGAGGACTGTGGATTGAGTATTGAAGATTGAGGATTGAGGACTGAGGATTGAGGATTGAGGATTGACTATTGAGTATTGAGGATTGAAGATTGAGGACTGAGGATTGAGGATTGAGGGTTGAGGATTGAGGACGAGGACTGACGGTTGAGGATTGAGGTTTGAGGTTTGAGGATTGAGAATTTAGGATTGAGGATTGAGGATGAGGGCTGAGGGTTGAGGATTGAGGTTTGAGGGCTGAGGACTGAGGATTGAGGATTGAGTATTGAGGATTGAGGATTCAAGGTTGAAGATTGAGGATTGAGGATTGAGGATTGAGAATTGAGGATTGATTATTAAAGATTGGGTATTGAGGATTGAAGATTGAGGATTGAGGATTGAGGACTGAGAATTGAGGATGAGGGCTGAGGGTTGAGGATTGAGGTTTGAGGACTGAGGACTGAGGATTGGGGATTGAGCTTTGATGATTGATTATTGAGGATTGAAGACTGAGGATTAGGTACTGAGTATTGAAGAATGAGGATTGAGGATTGAGGACTGACGATTGAGGATTGAAGATTGAGGATTGAGGACTGAGGATTGAGGATTGAGGATTGAATATTGAGTATTGAGGATTGAAGATTGAGGACTGAGGACTGAGGATTGAGGATTGAGTATTGAGGATTGAGGATTGAGGATTGAAGATTGAGGATTGGGTATTGAGGATTGTAGAATGAGGTTTGAGGATTGAGGATTGAGGATTGAGGATTGAGGATTGAGGATTGAGTATTGAAGATTGAGTATTGAGTATTGAAAACTGTGAATTCATGTTATTCTGTTGAGGATTGAGGATTGACATCTGATTATTCAGGTCTGAGGTCTGAAGATTGAGGATTCAGGTTTGAGGATTCAGGATTGCGGTTTGATGACTGAGGATTGAGGATTGAGGATTGAGGCATGAGGATTGAGGATTGAGGATTGAGGATTGAGGATTGAGGATTGAGGATTGAGGATTGAAGATTGAGGATTGAGGATTGAGGATTGAGAATTGAGGATTGATTATTGAAGATTCGGTGTTGAGGATTGAAGATTGAGGATTGAGGATTGAGGATTGAGAATTGAGGATGAGGGCTGAGAGTTGAGGATTGAGGTTTGAGGACTGAGGACTGAGGATTGGGGATTGAGATTTGATGATTGAGGATTGAGGATTGAAGACTGAGGATTGGGTATTGAGTATTGAAGAATGAGGATTGAGGATTGAGGGCTGAGGATTGAGGATTGAGGGTTGAGGATTGAGGACGAGGACTGACGGTTGAGGATTGAGGTTTGAGGTTTGAGGATTGAGAATTTAAGATTGAGGATTGAGGATGAGGGCTGAGCGTTGAGGATTGAGGTTTGAGGACTGAGGACTGAGGATTGAGGATTGAGTATTGAGGATTGAGGATTGAGGATTGAAGATTGAGGATTGGGTATTGAGGATTGTAGAATGAGGTTTGAGGATTGAGGATTGAGGATTGAGGATTGAAGATTGAGTATTGAGGATTGAAGAATGACGATTGAGGATTGAGGATTGAGTATTGAGGAATGAGGATTGAGTATTGAGGATTGACGATTGAGGATTGAGGATTGAGGATTGAGGGTTGAGGGTTGAGTGTTGAGGTTTGAGTATTGAATCCTGAGAATTCAGGATATTCTATTGAGTATTCAGAATAGAGGGCTGATGGTTGAGTATTGAGGATTGAGTATTGTGGATTGAGGATTGAGGATTGAAGATTGAATATTGATGATTGAAGATTGATGATCGAGGATTGAGAGTTGTGGATTGAGGACGAGGACTGAGGGCTGAGTATTGACGCTTGAGGTCTGAGGACTGAAGAATGAGGATTGAGGATTGAAGATTGAGGGTTTAGGATTGAGGATTGAGGATTGAGAATTGAGGATTGAGGATTGAGGATTGAGGATTGAGGATTGAAGATTGAGTATTGAGGATTGAAGATTGAGGATTGAGGATTGAGTATTGAGAATTGAGGACCGATAGTTGAGTTTTGAGGACTGAGGATTGAGGATTGAAGATTGAGTATTGAGGATTGAAGATTGAGGGTTGAGGATTGATAATTGAGAATTGAGGATGAGGTCTGAGGGTTGAGGATTGAGGTTTGAGGACTGAGGACTGAGAATTGAGGATTGAGGACTGAGAATGTGGGCTGAGGGCGGAGGATTGAGGTTTGAGGACTGAGGACTGAGGATTGAGGATTGAGAATTGAGGATTGAGGATTGAGGATTGAAGATTGAGGATTGGGTATTGAGGATTGTAGAATGAGGATTGAGGATTGAGGATTGAGGATTGAGGATTGAGGATTGAGGATTGAAGACTGAGTATAGAGGATTGGAGTTTGGGGATTGAGAACTGAGGATTCAGGATTGAGGATTGAGGATTGAGGATTGAAGATTGATTATTGGGGATTGAAGATTGAGGATTGAGGATTGAGGACTGTGGATTGAGTATTGAAGATTGAGGATTGAGGACTGAGGATTGAGGATTGAGGATTGACTATTGAGTATTGAGGATTGAAGATTGAGGACTGAGGATTGAGGATTGAGGGTTGAGGATTGAGGACGAGGACTGACGGTTGAGGATTGAGGTTTGAGGTTTGAGGATTGAGAATTTAGGATTGAGGATTGAGGATGAGGGCTGAGGGTTGAGGATTGAGGTTTGAGGACTGAGGACTGAGGATTGGGGATTGAGCTTTGATGATTGAGGATTGAGGATTGAAGACTGAGGATTGGGCACTGAGTATTGAAGAATGAGGATTGAGGGTTGAGGACTGAGGATTGAGGATTGAAGATTGAGGATTGAGGACTGAGGATTGAGGATTGAGGATTGAATATTGAGTATTGAGGATTGAAGATTGAGGACTGAGGATTGAGGATTGAGGGTTGAGGATTGAGGACGAGGACTGACGGTTGTGGATTGAGGTTTGAGGTTTGAGGAATGAGAATTTAGGATTGAGGATTGAAAATGAGGGCTGAGGGTTGAGGATTGAGGTTTGAGGACTGAGGACTGAGGATTGAGGATTGAATATTGAGGATTGAGGATTGAGGATTGAAGATTGAGGATTGGGTATTGAGGATTGTAGAATGAGGTTTGAGGATTGAGGATTGAGGATTGAGGATTTAGTATAGAGGATTGAAGACTGAGGATTGAGGATTGCGGATTGAGGATTGAGGATTGAAGATTGAGGATTGGGGACTGAGTGTTGAGGGTTGAGGATTGCGGATTGAGGATTGAAGATTGAGGATTGGGGACTGAGTGTTGAGGGTTGAGTGATGAGAATTGATGTTTGTGGATAGAAATTTGAAGATTGCAGATTGAGTATTGTGTATTGAAAACTGTGAATTGATAATATTCTATTGAGGATTGAGGATTGACATCTGACTGTTCAGGTCTGAGGTCTGAAGATTGAGAATTCAGGATTGACGATTCAGGATTGAGGTTTGAGGATTGAGGATTGAAATTGATTATTGGGGATTGAAGATTGAGGATTGAGGATTGAGGATTGAGGATTGAGGATTGAAGAATGAGGATTGAGGATTGAGGATTGAGGATTGAAGACTGAGTATAGAGGATTGGAGTTTGGGGATTGAGAACTGAGGATTCAGGATTGAGGATTGAGGATTGAGGATTGAAGATTGATTATTGGGGATTGAAGATTGAGGATTGATTATTGAGGACTGTGGATTGAGTATTGAAGATTGAGGATTGAGGACTGAGGATTGAGGATTGAGGATTGACTATTGAGTATTGAGGATTGAAGATTGAGGACTGAGGATTGAGGATTGAGGGTTGAGGATTGAGGACGAGGACTGACGGTTGAGGATTGAGGTTTGAGGTTTGAGGATTGAGAATTTAGGATTGAGGATTGAGGATGAGGGCCGAGGGTTGAGGATTGAGGTTTGAGGGCTGAGGACTGAGGATTGAGGATTGAGTATTGAGGATTGAGGATTCAAGGTTGAAGATTGAGGATTGAGGATTGAGGATTGAGAATTGAGGATTGATTATTAAAGATTGGGTATTGAGGATTGAAGATTGAGGATTGAGGATTGAGGACTGAGAATTGAGGATGAGGGCTGAGGGTTGAGGATTGAGGTTTGAGGACTGAGGACTGAGGATTGGGGATTGAGCTTTGATGATTGATTATTGAGGATTGAAGACTGAGGATTAGGTACTGAGTATTGAAGAATGAGGATTGAGGATTGAGGACTGACGATTGAGGATTGAAGATTGAGGATTGAGGACTGAGGATTGAGGATTGAGGATTGAATATTGAGTATTGAGGATTGAAGATTGAGGACTGAGGACTGAGGATTGAGGATTGAGTATTGAGGATTGAGGATTGAGGATTGAAGATTGAGGATTGGGTATTGAGGATTGTAGAATGAGGTTTGAGGATTGAGGATTGAGGATTGAGGATTGAGGATTGAGGATTGAGTATTGAAGATTGAGTATTGAGTATTGAAAACTGTGAATTCATGTTATTCTGTTGAGGATTGAGGATTGACATCTGATTATTCAGGTCTGAGGTCTGAAGATTGAGGATTCAGGTTTGAGGATTCAGGATTGCGGTTTGATGACTGAGGATTGAGGATTGAGGATTGAGGCATGAGGATTGAGGATTGAGGATTGAGGATTGAGGATTGAGGATTGAGGATTGAGGATTGAAGATTGAGGATTGAGGATTGAGGATTGAGAATTGAGGATTGATTATTGAAGATTCGGTGTTGAGGATTGAAGATTGAGGATTGAGGATTGAGGATTGAGAATTGAGGATGAGGGCTGAGAGTTGAGGATTGAGGTTTGAGGACTGAGGACTGAGGATTGGGGATTGAGATTTGATGATTGAGGATTGAGGATTGAAGACTGAGGATTGGGTATTGAGTATTGAAGAATGAGGATTGAGGATTGAGGGCTGAGGATTGAGGATTGAGGGTTGAGGATTGAGGACGAGGACTGACGGTTGAGGATTGAGGTTTGAGGTTTGAGGATTGAGAATTTAAGATTGAGGATTGAGGATGAGGGCTGAGCGTTGAGGATTGAGGTTTGAGGACTGAGGACTGAGGATTGAGGATTGAGTATTGAGGATTGAGGATTGAGGATTGAAGATTGAGGATTGGGTATTGAGGATTGTAGAATGAGGTTTGAGGATTGAGGATTGAGGATTGAGGATTGAAGATTGAGTATTGAGGATTGAAGAATGACGATTGAGGATTGAGGATTGAGTATTGAGGAATGAGGATTGAGTATTGAGGATTGACGATTGAGGATTGAGGATTGAGGATTGAGGGTTGAGGGTTGAGTGTTGAGGTTTGAGTATTGAATCCTGAGAATTCAGGATATTCTATTGAGTATTCAGAATAGAGGGCTGATGGTTGAGTATTGAGGATTGAGTATTGTGGATTGAGGATTGAGGATTGAAGATTGAATATTGATGATTGAAGATTGATGATCGAGGATTGAGTGTTGTGGATTGAGGACGAGGACTGAGGGCTGAGTATTGACGCTTGAGGTCTGAGGACTGAAGAATGAGGATTGAGGATTGAAGATTGAGGGTTTAGGATTGAGGATTGAGGATTGAGAATTGAGGATTGAGGATTGAGGATTGAGGATTGAAGATTGAGTATTGAGGATTGAAGATTGAGGATTGAGGATTGAGTATTGAGAATTGAGGACCGATAGTTGAGTTTTGAGGACTGAGGATTGAGGATTGAAGATTGAGTATTGAGGATTGAAGATTGAGGGTTGAGGATTGATAATTGAGAATTGAGGATGAGGTCTGAGGGTTGAGGATTGAGGTTTGAGGACTGAGGACTGAGAATTGAGGATTGAGGACTGAGAATGTGGGCTGAGGGCGGAGGATTGAGGTTTGAGGACTGAGGACTGAGGATTGAGGATTGAGAATTGAGGATTGAGGATTGAGGATTGAAGATTGAGGATTGGGTATTGAGGATTGTAGAATGAGGATTGAGGATTGAGGATTGAGGATTGAGGATTGAGGATTGAGGATTGAAGACTGAGTATAGAGGATTGGAGTTTGGGGATTGAGAACTGAGGATTCAGGATTGAGGATTGAGGATTGAGGATTGAAGATTGATTATTGGGGATTGAAGATTGAGGATTGAGGATTGAGGACTGTGGATTGAGTATTGAAGATTGAGGATTGAGGACTGAGGATTGAGGATTGAGGATTGACTATTGAGTATTGAGGATTGAAGATTGAGGACTGAGGATTGAGGATTGAGGGTTGAGGATTGAGGACGAGGACTGACGGTTGAGGATTGAGGTTTGAGGTTTGAGGATTGAGAATTTAGGATTGAGGATTGAGGATGAGGGCTGAGGGTTGAGGATTGAGGTTTGAGGACTGAGGACTGAGGATTGGGGATTGAGCTTTGATGATTGAGGATTGAGGATTGAAGACTGAGGATTGGGCACTGAGTATTGAAGAATGAGGATTGAGGGTTGAGGACTGAGGATTGAGGATTGAAGATTGAGGATTGAGGACTGAGGATTGAGGATTGAGGATTGAATATTGAGTATTGAGGATTGAAGATTGAGGACTGAGGATTGAGGATTGAGGGTTGAGGATTGAGGACGAGGACTGACGGTTGTGGATTGAGGTTTGAGGTTTGAGGAATGAGAATTTAGGATTGAGGATTGAAAATGAGGGCTGAGGGTTGAGGATTGAGGTTTGAGGACTGAGGACTGAGGATTGAGGATTGAATATTGAGGATTGAGGATTGAGGATTGAAGATTGAGGATTGGGTATTGAGGATTGTAGAATGAGGTTTGAGGATTGAGGATTGAGGATTGAGGATTTAGTATAGAGGATTGAAGACTGAGGATTGAGGATTGCGGATTGAGGATTGAGGATTGAAGATTGAGGATTGGGGACTGAGTGTTGAGGGTTGAGGATTGCGGATTGAGGATTGAAGATTGAGGATTGGGGACTGAGTGTTGAGGGTTGAGTGATGAGAATTGATGTTTGTGGATAGAAATTTGAAGATTGCAGATTGAGTATTGTGTATTGAAAACTGTGAATTGATAATATTCAATTGAGGATTGAGGATTGACATCTGATTGTTCAGGTCTGAGGTCTGAAGATTGAGAATTCAGGATTGACGATTCAGGATTGAGGTTTGATGACTGAGGATTGAGTATTGAGGATTGAGGCATGAGGATTGAGGATTGAGGATTGAAGATTGAGGACTGAGAATTGAGGATGAGGGCTGAGGATTCGCGATTGAGGTTTGAGGACTGAGAATTGAGGATTCAGGATTGAGAATTGAGGATTGAGGATTGAGGATTGAAGATTGAGGATTGAGGATTGATAATTGAGGATTGAGGATGAGGTCTGAGGGTTGAGGATTGAGGTTTGAAGGCTGAGGACTGAGAAATGAGGATTGAGGTCCGAGAATGTGGGCTGAGGGTTGAGGATTGCGGTTTGAGGATTGAGGATTGAGGATTGAGGATTGAGGATTGAAGGTTGAGGATTGAGGATTGAGGATTGAGAATTGAGGATTGATTATTGAAGATTCGGTGTTGAGGATTGAAGATGGAGGATTGAGGATTGAGGATTGAGAATTGAGGATGAGGGCTGAGAGTTGAGGATTGAGGTTTGAGGACTGAGGACTGAGGATTGGGGATTGAGATTTGATGATTGAGGATTGAGGATTGAAGACTGAGGATTGGGTATTGAGTATTGAAGAATGAGGATTGAGGATTGAGGACTGAGTATTGAGGATTGAGGGTTGAGGATTGAGGACGAGGACTGACGGTTGAGTATTGAGGTTTGAGGTTTGAGGATTGAGAATTTAAGATTGAGGATTGAGGATGAGGGCTGAGGGTTGAGGATTGAGGTTTGAGGACTGAGGACTGAGGATCGAGGATTGAGTATTGAGGATTGAGGATTGAGGATTGAAGATTGAGGATTGGGTATTGAGGATTGTAGAATGAGGTTTGAGGATTGAGGATTGAGGATTGAGGATTGAAGATTGAGTATTGAGGATTGAAGAATGACGATTGAGGATTGAGGATTGAGTATTGAGGAATGAGGATTGAGTATTGAGGATTGACGATTGAGGATTGAGGATTGAGGATTGAGGGTTGAGTGTTGAGTGTTGAGGTTTGAGTATTGAATCCTGAGAATTCAGGATATTCTATTGAGTATTCAGAATTGAGGGCTGATGGTTGAGTATTGACGTTTGAGGTCTGAGGATTGAAGAATGAGGATTGAGGATTGAAGATTGAGGGCTTAGGATTGAGGATTGAGGATTGAGAATTGAGGATTGAGGATTGAGGATTGAGGATTGAAGATTGAGTATTGAGGATTGAAGATTGAGGATTGAGGATTGAGTATTGAGAATTGAGGACCGATAGTTGAGTTTTGAGGACTGAGGATTGAGGATTGAAGATTGAGTATTGAGGATTGAAGATTGAGGGTTGAGGATTGATAATTGAGAATTGAGGATGAGGTCTGAGGGTTGAGGATTGAGGTTTGAGGGCTGAGGACTGAGAATTGAGGATTGAGGACTGAGAATGTGGGCTGAGGGTTGAGGATTGAGGTTTGAGGACTGAGGACTGAGGATTGAGGATTGAGAATTGAGGATTGAGGATTGAGGATTGAAGATTGAGGATTGGGTATTGAGGATTGTAGAATGAGGATTGAGGATTGAGGATTGAGGATTGAGGATTGAGGATTGAGGATGGAGGATTGAGTATAGAGGATTGAAGATTGAGGATTGAGGATTGAGGATTGAGGATTGAGGATTGAGGATTGAAGATTGAGGATTGGGGACTGAGTGTTGAGGGTTGAGTGATGAGAATTGATGTTTGTGGATAGAAATTTGAAGATTGCAGATTGAGTATTGTGTATTGAAAACTGTGAATTGATAATATTCTACTGAGGATTGAGGAATGACATCTGATTGTTCAGGTCTGAGGTCTGAAGATTGAGAATTCAGGATTGACGATTCAGGATTGAGGTTTGATGACTGAGGATTGAGGATTGTGGATTGAGGCATGAGGATTGAGGATTGAGGATTGAAGATTGAGGATTGAGGATTGAGGATGAGGGCTGAGGATTGGCGATTGAGGTTTGAGGACTGAGGATTGAAGAATGAGGATTGAGGATTGAGGACTGAGGGTTGAGGATTGAAGATTGAGGATTGAGGACTGAGGATTGAGGATTGAGGATTGAATATTGAGTATTGAGGATTGAAGATTGAGGACTGAGGATTGAGGATTGAGTGTTGAGGATTGAGGATGAGGACTGACGGTTGAGGATTGAGGTTTGAGGTTTGAGGATTGAGAATTTAGGATTGAGGATTGAGGATGAGGGCTGTGGGTTGAGGATTGAGGTTTGAGGACTGAGGACTGAGGATTGAGGATTGAGGATTGAGGATTGAGGATTGAGGATTGAAGATTGAGGATTGGGGATTGAGGGTTGACGATTGAGGATTGAGTATTGAGGATTGAGAATTGAGGATTGATTATTGAAGATCGAGTATTGAGGATTGAAGATTGAGGATTGAGGATTGAGGATTGAGAATTGAGGATGAGGGCTGAGGGTTGAGGATTGAGGTTTGAGGACTGAGGACTGAGGATTGGGGATTGAGATTTGATGATTGAGGATTGAGGATTGAAGACTGAGGATTGGGTATTGAGTATTGAAGAATGAGGATTGAGGATTGAGGATTGAGTATTGAGGATTGAGGATTGAGGATTGAAGATTGAGGATTGGGTATTGAGGATTGTAGAATGAGGTTTGAGGATTGAGGATTGAGGATTGAGGATTGAGGATTGAGGATTGAGGATTGAGTATTGAAGATTGAGTATTGAGTATTGAAAACTGTGAATTCATGTTATTCTGTTGAGGATTGAGGATTGACATCTGATTGTTCAGGTCTGAGGTCTGAAGATTGAGGATTCAGGTTTGAGGATTCAGGATTGCGGTTTGATGACTGAGGATTGAGGATTGAGGATTGAGGCATGAGGATTGAGGATTGAGGATTGAGGATTGAGGATTGAGGATTGAGGATTGAGGATTGAAGATTGAGGATTGAGGATTGAGGATTGAGAATTGAGGATTGATTATTGAAGATTCGGTGTTGAGGATTGAAGATTGAGGATTGAGGATTGAGGATTGAGAATTGAGGATGAGGGCTGAGAGTTGAGGATTGAGGTTTGAGGACTGAGGACTGAGGATTGGGGATTGAGATTTGATGATTGAGGATTGAGGATTGAAGACTGAGGATTGGGTATTGAGTATTGAAGAATGAGGATTGAGGATTGAGGGCTGAGGATTGAGGATTGAGGGTTGAGGATTGAGGACGAGGACTGACGGTTGAGGATTGAGGTTTGAGGTTTGAGGATTGAGAATTTAAGATTGAGGATTGAGGATGAGGGCTGAGCGTTGAGGATTGAGGTTTGAGGACTGAGGACTGAGGATTGAGGATTGAGTATTGAGGATTGAGGATTGAGGATTGAAGATTGAGGATTGGGTATTGAGGATTGTAGAATGAGGTTTGAGGATTGAGGATTGAGGATTGAGGATTGAAGATTGAGTATTGAGGATTGAAGAATGACGATTGAGGATTGAGGATTGAGTATTGAGGAATGAGGATTGAGTATTGAGGATTGACGATTGAGGATTGAGGATTGAGGATTGAGGGTTGAGGGTTGAGGATTGAAGATTGAGTATTGAGGATTGAAGATTGAGGATTGAGGATTGAGTATTGAGAATTGAGGACCGATAGTTGAGTTTTGAGGACTGAGGATTGAGGATTGAAGATTGAGTATTGAGGATTGAAGATTGAGGGTTGAGCATTGATAATTGAGTATTGAGGATTGACGATTGAGGATTGAGGATTGAGGGTTGAGGGTTGAGTGTTGAGGTTTGAGTATTGAATCCTGAGAATTCAGGATATTCTATTGAGTATTCAGAATTGAGGGCTGATGGTTGAGTATTGAGGATTGAGTATTGTGGATTGAGGATTGAGGATTGAAGATTGAATATTGATGATTGAAGATTGATGATCGAGGATTGAGTGTTGTGGATTGAGGACGAGGACTGAGGGCTGAGTATTGACGTTTGAGGTCTGAGGACTGAAGAATGAGGATTGAGGATTGAAGATTGAGGGTTTAGGATTGAGGATTGAGGATTGAGAATTGAGGATTGAGGATTGAGGATTGAGGATTGAAGATTGAGTATTGATGATTGAAGATTGAGGATTGAGGATTGAGTATTGAGAATTGAGGACCGATAGTTGAGTTTTGAGGACTGAGGATTGAGGATTGAAGATTGAGTATTGAGGATTGAAGATTGAGGGTTGAGGATTGATAATTGAGAATTGAGGATGAGGTCTGAGGGTTGAGGATTGAGGTTTGAGGGCTGAGGACTGAGAATTGAGGATTGAGGACTGAGAATGTGGGCTGAGGGCTGAGGATTGAGGTTTGAGGACTGAGGACTGAGGATTGAGGATTGAGAATTGAGGATTCAGGATTGAGGATTGAAGATTGAGGATTCGGTATTGAGGATTGTAGAATGAGGATTGAGGACTGAGGACTGAGGATTGAGGATTGAGTATTGAGGATTGAGGATTGAGGATTGAAGATTGAGGATTGAGGATTGAGGATTGAGAATTGAGGATTGATTATTGAAGATTGAGTATTGAAGATTGAACATTGAGGTTTGAGGATTGAGGATTGAGAATTGAAGATGAGGGCTGAGGGTTGAGGACTGAGGTTTGAGGACTGAGGACTGAGGATTGGGGATTGAGATTTGATGATTGAGGATTGAGGATTGAAGACTGAGGATTGGGTATTGAGTATTGAAGAATGAGGACTGAGGATTGAGGACTGAGGATTGAGGATTGAAGACTGAGGATTGAGACTGAGGATTGAGGATTGAGGATTGAATATTGAGTATTGAGGATTGAAGATTGAGGACTGAGGATTGCGGATTGAGGGCTGAGGATTGAGGACGAGGACTGACGGTTGAGGATTGAGGTTTGAGGTTTGAGGATTGAGAATTTAGGATTCAGGATTGAGGATTCAGGATTGCGGTTTGATGACTGAGGATTGAGGATTGAGGATTGAGGCATGAGGATTGAGGATTGAGGATTGAGGATTGAGGATTGAGGATTGAGGATTGAGGATTGAAGATTGAGGATTGAGGATTGAGGATTGAGAATTGAGGATTGATTATTGAAGATTCGGTATTGAGGATCGAAGATTGAGTATTGAGGATTGAGGATTGAGAATTGAGGATGAGGGCTGAGGGTTGAGGATTGAGGTTTGAGGACTGAGGACTGAGGATTGGGGATTGAGATTTGATGATTGAGGATTGAGGATTGAAGACGGAGGATTGGGTATTGAGTATTGAAGAATGAGGATTGAGGATTGAGGACTGAGGATTGAGGATTGAAGATTGAGGATTGAGGACTGGGGATTGAGGATTGAGGATTGAATATTGAGTATTGAGGATTGAAGATTGAGGACTGAGGATTGCGGATTGAGGGTTGATGATTGAGGACGAGGACTGACGGTTGAGGATTGAGGTTTGAGGTTTGAGGATTGAGAATTTAGGATTGAGCATTGAGGATTGCGGATTGAGGATTGAGGATTGAAGATTGAGTATTGACGATGGAAGATTGAGGATTGAGCATTGAGGATTGCGGATTGAGGATTGAGGATTGAAGATTGAGTATTGACGATGGAAGATTGAGGATTGCGGATTGAGGATTGAGGATTGAGGATTGAGGATTGAAGATTGAGTATTGAGTATTGACGATTGAGGATTGAGGATTGAGTATTGAGGATTGGGGGTTGAAGCTTGAGGATTGCGGACTGAGTGTTGAGGGCTGAGTGATGAGAACTGATGTTTGTGAATAGAGATTTGAAGATTGCAGATTGAGTATTGGGTATTGAAAACTGTGAATTGATGATATTCTATTAAGGATTCAGGATTGACATCTGATTGTTGAGATCTGAGGTCTGAGGATTGAGGATTCAGAATTCAGGTTTGAGGACTGAGGATTGAGGATTGAGGGTTGAGGCTTGAGGATTGAGAGTTGAAGATTGAGGATTGAGGATTGAGGATGAGGGCTGAGGGTTGAGGATTGAGATTAGAGGAGTTAGGGCTGAGGATTGAGGATTGAGAATTGAGGATTGAGTATTGAGGATTGAAGATTGAGGATTGGGTATTGAGGATTGAAGAATGAGGATTGAGGATTGAGGATTGAGGATTGAGGATTGAGTATTGAAGACTGAGTATTGATGATTGAAGACTGAGTATTGAGGATTGAGGATTGAGGTTTGAGGGCTGAGGACTGAGAATTGAGGATTGAGGACTGAGAATGTGGGCTGAGGGTTGAGGATTGAGGTTTGAGGACTGAGGACTGAGGATTGAGGGTTGAGAATTGAGGATTGAGGATTGAGGATTGAAGATTGAGGATTGGGTATTGAGGATTGTAGAATGAGGATTGAGGATTGAGGATTGAGGATTGAGGATTGAGGATTGAGGATTGAGGATGGAGGATTGAGTATAGAGGATTGAAGATTGAGGATTGAGGATTGAGGATTGAGGATTGAGGATTGAGGATTGAAGATTGAGGATTGGGGACTGAGTGTTGAGGGTTGAGTGATGAGAATTGATGTTTGTGGATAGAAATTTGAAGATTGCAGATTGAGTATTGTGTATTGAAAACTGTCAATTGATAATATTCTACTGAGGATTGAGGATTGACATCTGAATGTTCAGGTCTGAGGTCTGAAGATTGAGAATTCAGGATTGACGATTCAGGATTGCGGTTTGATGACTGAGGATTGAGGATTGAGGATTGAGGCATGAGGATTGAGGATTGAGGATTGAGGATTGAGGATTGAGGATTGAGGATTGAGGATTGAAGATTGAGGATTGAGGATTGAGGATTGAGAATTGAGGATTGATTATTGAAGATTAGGTATTGAGGATTGAAGATTGAGGATTGAGGATTGAGGATTGAGAATTGAGCATGAGGGCTGAGAGTTTAGGATTGAGGTTTGAGGACTGAGGACTGAGGATTGGGGATTGAGATTTGATGATTGAGGATTGAGGATTGAAGACTGAGGATTGGGTATTGAGTATTGAAGAATGAGGATTGAGGATTGAGGACTGAGGATTGAGGATTGAAGATTGAGGATTGAGGACTGAGGATTGAGGATTGAGGATTGAATATTGAGTATTGAGGATTGAAGATTGAGGACTGAGGATTGAGGATTGAGGGTTGAGGATTGAGGACGAGGACTGACGGTTGAGGATTGAGGATTGAGGTTTGAGGATTGAGAATTTAGGATTGAGGATTGAGGATGAGGGCTGAGGGTTGAGGATTGAGGTTTGAGGACTGAGGACTGAGGATTGAGGATTGAGTATTGAGGATTGAGGATTGAGGATTGAGGATTGAGGCATGAGGATTGAGGATTGAGGATTGAGGATTGAGGATTGAGGATTGAGGATGAGGGCTGAGGGTTGAGGATTGAGGTTTGAGGATTGAGAGTTGAGGATTGAGGTTTGAGGATTGAGAGTTGAGGATTGAGTGTTGAAGATTGAAGATTGCGGATTGGGTATTGAGGATTGAAGAATGAGGATTGACGAATGACGATTGAGGATTGAGGATTGAAGATTGAGGATTGAGGATTGAGGATTGGGGATTGAGGATTGAGGATTGAAGATTGAGGATTGGGGATTGAGGATCGACGATTGAGGATTGAGGATTGAGGATTGAGTATTGAGGATTGCATATTGAGTATTGAGGATTGAAGATTGAGGTTTGAGGATTGAGGATTGAGTATTGAGCATTGAGGATTGCGGATTGAGGATTGACGATTGAAGATTGAGTATTGACGATTGAAGATTGAGGATTGAGGATTGAGGATTGAGGATTGAGGATTGAGGATTGAAGATTGAGTACTGAGTATTGACGATTGAGGATTGAGGATTGTGTATTGAGGATTGAGGGTTGAAGATTGAGGATTGCGGACTGAGTGTTGTGGGTTGAGTGATGAGAATTGATGTTTGTGAATAGAGATTTGAAGATTGCAGATTGATTATTGGGTATTGAAAACTGTGAATTGATGATATTCTATTAAGGATTCAGGATTGACATCTGACTGTTGAGATCTGAGGTCTGAAGATTGAGGATTCAGAATTGAGGTTTGAGGACTGAGGATTGAGGATTGAGGGTTGAGGCTTGAGGATTGAGGATTGAGGGTTGAAGATTGAGGATTGAGGATTGAGGATGAGGGCTGAGGGTTGAGGATTGAGATTTGAGGACTTAGGGCTGAGGATTGAGGATTGAGGTTTGAGGATTGAGAGTTGAGGATTGAGGGTTGAAGGTTCAATATTGAGGATTGGGTATTGAGGATTGAAGAATGAGCATTGACGAATGACGATTGAGGATTGAGGATTGAAGATTGAGGATTGAGGATTGAGGATTGGGGATTGAGGATTGAGGATTGAAGATTGAGGATTGGGGATTGAGGATCGACGATTGAGGATTGAGGATTGACGATTGAGTATTGAGGATTGCAGATTGAGTATTGAGGACTGAAGATTGAGGTTTGAGGATTGAGGATTGAGGATTGAACATTGAGGATTGCGGATTGATGATTGAGGATTGAAGATTGAGTATTGACGATGGAAGATTGAGGATTGAGGATTAAAGATTGAGGATTGAGTATTGAGGATTGAAGATTGAGTATTGAGTATTGACGATTGAGGATTGAGGATTGAGTATTGAGGATTGAGGGTTGAAGATTGAGGATTGCGGACTGAGTGTTGAGGGTTGAGTGATGAGAATTGATGTATGTGAATAGAGATTTGAAGATTGCAGACTGAGTATTGGGTATTGAAAACTGTGAATTGATGATATTCTATTAAGGATTCAGGATTGACATTGGATTGTTGAGATCTGAGGTCTGAGGATTGAGGATTCAGAATTGAGGTTTGAGGACTGAGGATTGAGGATTGAGGGTTGAGGCTTGAGGATTGAGGATTGAGGGTTGAAGATTGAGGATTGAGGATTGAGGATGAGGGCTGAGGGTTGAGGATTGAGATTTGAGGACTTAGGTCTGAGGATTGAGGATTGAGAATTGAGGATTGAGGATTGAGGATTGAAGATTGAGGATTGGGTATTGAGGATTGAAGAATGAGGATTGAGGAATGAGGATTGAGGATTGAGGATTGAAGATTGAGTATTGAGGATTGAAGCCTGACGATTGAGGATTGAGGATTGAGGGTTGAGGATTGAGGACGGAGGATTGAAGATTGAGTATTGAGGATTGAAGATTGAGGTTTGAGGTTTGAGGACTGAGGATTGAGGATTGATTATTGAGGATTGAGGGTTGAGGATTGAGGATCGAGGATTGAAGATTGAGTATTGTGTATTGCGGATTCAACATTGAGGATTGAGGATTGAGGATTGAGGATTGAGGATTGAGGACTGAAGATTGAATATTGATGATTGAAGAATGAGTATTGAGTATTGATTTATGTGGATTGAGGACGAGGACTGAGGGTTGAGTATTGATGTTTGAGGTCTGAGGATTGAGGATTGAAGATTGAGAATAGAGGATTGAGGATTGAGGACGGAGGATTGAAGATTGAGTATTGAGGATTGAGAATTGAGGATTGAGGATTGAGGATTGAAGATTGAGGATTGTGTATTGAGGATTGAAGAATGAGGATTGAGGATTGAGGATTGGGTGTTGAGGATTGAAGATTGAGGATTGGGTGTTGAGGATTGAAGAATGAGGATTGAGGATTGAGGATTGAAGATTGAGGATTGGGTATTGAGGATTGAATAATGAGGATTGAGGATTGAGGACTGAGGATTGAGGGTTGCAGATTGAGTATTGAGGATTGAAGATTGAGGGTTGAGGATTGAGGATTGAGGATTGAGCATTGAGGATTGAGGATTGAGGATTGAGGATTGAAGATTGAGTATTGAGGATTGAAGATTGAGGATTGAGGATTGAGTACTGAGAATTGAGGACTGATAGTTGAGTATTGAGGACTGAGGATTGAGGATTGAAGATTGAGTATTGAGGATTGAAGTTTGAGGATTGAGGATTGATAATTGAGGATTGAGGATGAGGTCTGAGGGTTGAGGATTGAGGTTTGAGGGCTGAGGACTGAGAATTGAGGATTGAGGACCGAGAATGTGGGCTGAGGGTTGAGGATTGCGGTTTGAGGACTGAGGACTGAGGATTGAGGACTGAGAATTGAGGATTGAGGATTGAGGATTGAAGATTGAGGATTGGGTATTGAGGATTGTAGAATGAGGATTGAGGATTGAGGATTGAGGATTGAGGATTGAGGATTGAGGATTGAGGATTGAGGATTTAGTATAGAGGATTGAAGATTGAGGATTGAGGATTGCGGATTGAGGATTGAGGATTGAAGATTGAGGATTGGGGACTGAGTGTTGAGGATTGAGGATTGCGGATTGAGGATTGAAGATTGAGGATTGGGGACTGAGTGTTGAGGGTTGAGTGATGAGAATTGATGTTTGTGGATAGAAATTTGAAGATTGCAGATTGAGTATTGTGTATTGAAAACTGTGAATTGATAATATTCTATTGAGGATTGAGGATTGACATCTGATTGTTCAGGTCTGAGGTCTGAAGATTGAGAATTCAGGATTGACGATTCAGGATTGAGGTTTGATGACTGAGGATTGAGTATTGAGGATTGAGGCATGAGGATTGAGGATTGAGGATTGAAGATTGAGGACTGAGAATTGAGGATGAGGGCTGAGGATTGGCGATTGAGGTTTGAGGACTGAGGATTGAGGATTCAGGATTGAGAATTGAGGATGGAGGATTGAGGATTGAAGATTGGGGTTGGGTATTGAGGATTGAGGATTGAGGATTGAAGATTGAGTATTGAGGATTGAAGATTGAGGATTGAGGATTGAGTACTGAGAATTGAGGACTGATAGTTGAGTATTGAGGACTGAGGATTGAGGATTGAAGATTGAGTATTGAGGATTGAAGGTTGAGGATTGAGGATTGATAATTGAGGATTGAGGATGAGGTCTGAGGGTTGAGGATTGAGGTTTGAGGTCTGAGGACTGAGAATTGAGGATTGAGGACCGAGAATGTGGGCTGAGGGTTGAGGATTGCGGTTTGAGGACTGAGGACTGAGGATTGAGGATTGAGAATTGAGGATTGAGGATTGAGGATTGAAGATTGAGGATTGGGTATTGAGGATTGTAGAATGAGGATTGAGGATTGAGGATTGAGGATTGAAGATTCAGGGTTGAGGATTGAGGATTTAGTATAGAGGATTGAAGATTGAGGATTGAGGATTGCGGATTGAGGATTGAGGATTGAAGATTGAGGATTGGGGACTGAGTGTTGAGGGTTGAGGATTGCGGATTGAGGATTGAAGATTGAGGATTGGGGACTGAGTGTTGAGGGTTGAGTGATGAGAATTGATGTTTGTGGATAGAAATTTGAAGATTGCAGATTGAGTATTGTGTATTGAAAACTGTGAATTGATAATATTCTATTGAGGATTGAGGATTGACATCCGATTGTTCAGGTCTGAGGTCTGAAGATTGAGAATTCAGGATTGACGATTCAGGATTGAGGTTTGATGACTGAGGATTGAGTATTGATGATTGAGGCATGAGGATTGAGGATTGAGGATTGAAGATTGAGGACTGAGAATTGACGGTGAGGGCTGAGGATTGGCAATTGAGGTTTGAGGACTGAGGATTGAGGATTCAGGATTGAGAATTGAGGATTGAGGATTGAGGAATGAAGATTGGGCATTGGGTATTGAGGATTGAAGATTGAGGATTGAGGATTGAGGATTGAGAATTGAGGATGAGGGCTGAGGGTTGAGGATTGAGGTTTGATGACTGAGGACTGAGGATTGGGGATTGAGATTTGAGGATTGAGGATTGAAGATTGAAGATTGAGGATTGGGTATTGAGGATTGAAGAATGAGGATTGACGAATGACGATTGAGGATTAAGTATTGAAGATTGAGGATTGAGGATTAAGGACTGCGGATTGAGGATTGAGGATTGAAGATTGAGTATTGACGATGGAAGATTGAGGATTGAGGATTGAGGATTGAAGACTGAGGATTGGGTATTGAGTATTGAAGAATGAGGACTGAGGATTGAGGACTGAGGATTGAGGATTGAAGACTGAGGATTGAGACTGAGGACTGAGGATTGCGGATTGAGGGTTGAGGATTGAGGACGAGGACTGACGGTTGAGGATTGAGGTTTGAGGTTTGAGGATTGAGAATTTAGGATTCAGGATTGAGGATTCAGGATTGCGGTTTGATGACTGAGGATTGAGGATTGAGGATTGAGGCATGAAGATTGAGGATTGAGGATTGAGGATTGAGGATTGAGGATTGAGGATTGAGGATTGAAGATTGAGGATTGAGGATTGAGGATTGAGAATTGAGGATTGATTATTGAAGATTCGGTATTGAGGATCGAAGATTGAGTATTGAGGTTTGAGGATTGAGAATTGAGGATGAGGGCTGAGGGTTGAGGATTGAGGTTTGAGGACTGAGGACTGAGGATTGGGGATTGAGATTTGATGATTGAGGATTGAGGATTGAAGACTGAGGATTGGGTATTGAGTATTGAAGAATGAGGATTGAGGATTGAGGACTGAGGATTGAGGATTGAAGATTGAGGATTGAGGATTGAGGATGAGGGCTGAGGATTGGCGATTGAGGTTTGAGGACTGAGGATTGAAGATTGAGGATTGAGGATTGAGGATTGAGAATTGTGGATGAGGGCTGAGGGTTGAGGATTGAGGTTTGAGGACTGAGGACTGAGGATTGGGGATTGAGATTTGATGATTGAGGATTGAGGATTGAAGACTGAGGATTGGGTATTGAGTATTGAAGAATGAGGATTGAGGATTCAGGACTGAGGATTGAGGATTGAAGATTGAGGATTGAGGACTGAGGATTGAGGATTGAGGATTGAATATTGAGTATTGAGGATTGAAGGTTGAGGACTGAGGATTGAGGATTGTGGGTTGAGGATTGAGGACGAGGACTGACGGTTGATGATTGAGGTTTGAGGTTTGAGGATTGACAATTTAGGATTGAGGATTGAGGATGAGGGCTGAGGGTTGAGGACTGAGGTTTGAGGACTGAGGACTGAGGATTGGGGATTGAGATTTGATGATTGAGGATTGAGGATTGAAGACTGAGGATTGGGTATTGAGTATTGAAGAATGAGGACTGAGGATTGAGGACTGAGGATTGAGGATTGAAGACTGAGGATTGAGACTGAGGATTGAGGATTGAGGATTGAATATTGAGTATTGAGGATTGAAGATTGAGGACTGAGGATTGCGGATTGAGGGCTGAGGATTGAGGACGAGGACTGACGGTTGAGGATTGAGGTTTGAGGTTTGAGGATTGAGAATTTAGGATTCAGGATTGAGGATTCAGGATTGCGGTTTGATGACTGAGGATTGAGGATTGAGGATTGAGGCATGAGGATTGAGGATTGAGGATTGAGGATTGAGGATTGAGGATTGAGGATTGAGGATTGAAGATTGAGGATTGAGGATTGAGGATTGAGAATTGAGGATTGATTATTGAAGATTCGGTATTGAGGATCGAAGATTGAGTATTGAGGATTGAGGATTGAGAATTGAGGATGAGGGCTGAGGGTTGAGGATTGAGGTTTGAGGACTGAGGACTGAGGATTGGGGATTGAGATTTGATGATTGAGGATTGAGGATTGAAGACGGAGGATTGGGTATTGAGTATTGAAGAATGAGGATTGAGGATTGAGGACTGAGGATTGAGGATTGAAGATTGAGGATTGAGGACTGAGGATTGAGGATTGAGGATTGAATATTGAGTACTGAGGATTGAAGATTGAGGACTGAGGATTGCGGATTGAGGGTTGATGATTGAGGACGAGGACTGACGGTTGAGGATTGAGGTTTGAGGTTTGAGGATTGAGAATTTAGGATTGAGCATTGAGGATTGCGGATTGAGGATTGAGGATTGAAGATTGAGTATTGACGATGGAAGATTGAGGATTGAGCATTGAGGATTGCGGATTGAGGATTGAGGATTGAAGATTGAGTATTGACGATGGAAGATTGAGGATTGCGGATTGAGGATTGAGGATTGAGGATTGAGGATTGAAGATTGAGTATTGAGTATTGACGATTGAGGATTGAGTATTGAGGATTGGGGGTTGAAGCTTGAGGATTGCGGACTGAGTGTTGAGGGCTGAGTGATGAGAACTGATGTTTGTGAATAGAGATTTGAAGATTGCAGATTGAGTATTGGGTATTGAAAACTGTGAATTGATGATATTCTATTAAGGATTCAGGATTGACATCTGATTGTTGAGATCTGAGGTCTGAGGATTGAGGATTCAGAATTCAGGTTTGAGGACTGAGGATTGAGGATTGAGGGTTGAGGCTTGAGGATTGAGAGTTGAAGATTGAGGATTGAGGATTGAGGATGAGGGCTGAGGGTTGAGGATTGAGATGAGAGGAGTTAGGGCTGAGGATTGAGGATTGAGAATTGAGGATTGAGTATTGAGGATTGAAGATTGAGGATTGGGTATTGAGGATTGAAGAATGAGGATTGAGGATTGAGGATTGAGGATTGAGGATTGAGTATTGAAGACTGAGTATTGATGATTGAAGACTGAGTATTGAGGATTGAGGATTGAGGTTTGAGGGCTGAGGACTGAGAATTGAGGATAGAGGACTGAGAATGTGGGCTGAGGGTTGAGGATTGAGGTTTGAGGACTGAGGACTGAGGATTGAGGGTTGAGAATTGAGGATTGAGGATTGAGGATTGAAGATTGAGGATTGGGTATTGAGGATTGTAGAATGAGGATTGAGGATTGAGGATTGAGGATTGAGGATTGAGGATTGAGGATTGAGGATGGAGGATTGAGTATAGAGGATTGAAGATTGAGGATTGAGGATTGAGGATTGAGGATTGAGGATTGAGGATTGAAGATTGAGGATTGGGGACTGAGTGTTGAGGGTTGAGTGATGAGAATTGATGTTTGTGGATAGAAATTTGAAGATTGCAGATTGAGTATTGTGTATTGAAAACTGTCAATTGATAATATTCTACTGAGGATTGAGGATTGACATCTGAATGTTCAGGTCTGAGGTCTGAAGATTGAGAATTCAGGATTGACGATTCAGGATTGCGGTTTGATGACTGAGGATTGAGGATTGAGGATTGAGGCATGAGGATTGAGGATTGAGGATTGAGGATTGAGGATTGAGGATTGAGGATTGAGGATTGAAGATTGAGGATTGAGGATTGAGGATTGAGAATTGAGGATTGATTATTGAAGATTAGGTATTGAGGATTGAAGATTGAGGATTGAGGATTGAGGATTGAGAATTGAGCATGAGGGCTGAGAGTTTAGGATTGAGGTTTGAGGACTGAGGACTGAGGATTGGGGATTGAGATTTGATGATTGAGGATTGAGGATTGAAGACTGAGGATTGGGTATTGAGTATTGAAGAATGAGGATTGAGGATTGAGGACTGAGGATTGAGGATTGAAGATTGAGGATTGAGGACTGAGGATTGAGGATTGAGGATTGAATATTGAGTATTGAGGATTGAAGATTGAGGACTGAGGATTGAGGATTGAGGGTTGAGGATTGAGGACGAGGACTGACGGTTGAGGATTGAGGATTGAGGTTTGAGGATTGAGAATTTAGGATTGAGGATTGAGGATGAGGGCTAAGGGTTGAGGATTGAGGTTTGAGGACTGAGGACTGAGGATTGAGGATTGAGTATTGAGGATTGAGGATTGAGGATTGAGGATTGAGGCATGAGGATTGAGGATTGAGGATTGAGGATTGAGGATTGAGGATTGAGGATGAGGGCTGAGGGTTGAGGATTGAGGTTTGAGGATTGAGAGTTGAGGATTGAGGTTTGAGGATTGAGAGTTGAGGATTGAGTGTTGAAGATTGAAGATTGCGGATTGGGTATTGAGGATTGAAGAATGAGGATTGACGAATGACGATTGAGGATTGAGGATTGAAGATTGAGGATTGAGGATTGAGGATTGGGGATTGAGGATTGAGGATTGAAGATTGAGGATTGGGGATTGAGGATCGACGATTGAGGATTGAGGATTGAGGATTGAGTATTGAGGATTGCATATTGAGTATTGAGGATTGAAGATTGAGGTTTGAGGATTGAGGATTGAGTATTGAGCATTGAGGATTGCGGATTGAGGATTGACGATTGAAGATTGAGTATTGACGATTGAAGATTGAGGATTGAGGATTGAGGATTGAGGATTGAGGATTGAGGATTGAAGATTGAGTACTGAGTATTGACGATTGAGAATTGAGGATTGTGTATTGAGGATTGAGGGTTGAAGATTGAGGATTGCGGACTGAGTGTTGTGGGTTGAGTGATGAGAATTGATGTTTGTGAATAGAGATTTGAAGATTGCAGATTGATTATTGGGTATTGAAAACTGTGAATTGATGATATTCTATTAAGGATTCAGGATTGACATCTGACTGTTGAGATCTGAGGTCTGAAGATTGAGGATTCAGAATTGAGGTTTGAGGACTGAGGATTGAGGATTGAGGGTTGAGGCTTGAGGATTGAGGATTGAGGGTTGAAGATTGAGGATTGAGGATTGAGGATGAGGGCTGAGGGTTGAGGATTGAGATTTGAGGACTTAGGGCTGAGGATTGAGGATTGAGGTTTGAGGATTGAGAGTTGAGGATTGAGGGTTGAAGGTTCAAGATTGAGGATTGGGTATTGAGGATTGAAGAATGAGCATTGACGAATGACGATTGAGGATTGAGGATTGAAGATTGAGGATTGAGGATTGAGGATTGGGGATTGAGGATTGAGGATTGAAGATTGAGGATTGGGGATTGAGGATCGACGATTGAGGATTGAGGATTGACGATTGAGTATTGAGGATTGCAGATTGAGTATTGAGGACTGAAGATTGAGGTTTGAGGATTGAGGATTGAGGATTGAACATTGAGGATTGCGGATTGATGATTGAGGATTGAAGATTGAGTATTGACGATGGAAGATTGAGGATTGAGGATTAAAGATTGAGGATTGAGTATTGAGGATTGAAGATTGAGTATTGAGTATTGACGATTGAGGATTGAGGATTGAGTATTGAGGATTGAGGGTTGAAGATTGAGGATTGCGGACTGAGTGTTGAGGGTTGAGTGATGAGAATTGATGTATGTGAATAGAGATTTGAAGATTGCAGACTGAGTATTGGGTATTGAAAACTGTGAATTGATGATATTCTATTAAGGATTCAGGATTGACATTGGATTGTTGAGATCTGAGGTCTGAGGATTGAGGATTCAGAATTGAGGTTTGAGGACTGAGGATTGAGGATTGAGGGTTGAGACTTGAGGATTGAGGATTGAGGGTTGAAGATTGAGGATTGAGGATTGAGGATGAGGGCTGAGGGTTGAGGATTGAGATTTGAGGACTTAGGTCTGAGGATTAAGGATTGAGAATTGAGGATTGAGGATTGAGGATTGAAGATTGAGGATTGGGTATTGAGGATTGAAGAATGAGGATTGAGGAATGAGGATTGAGGATTGAGGATTGAAGATTGAGTATTGAGGATTGAAGCCTGACGATTGAGGATTGAGGATTGAGGGTTGAGGATTGAGGACGGAGGATTGAAGATTGAGTATTGAGGATTGAAGATTGAGGTTTGAGGTTTGAGGACTGAGGATTGAGGATTGATTATTGAGGATTGAGGGTTGAGGATTGAGGATCGAGGATTGAAGATTGAGTATTGTGTATTGCGGATTCAACATTGAGGATTGAGGATTGAGGATTGAGGATTGAGGATTGAGGACTGAAGATTGAATATTGATGATTGAAGAATGAGTATTGAGTATTGATTTATGTGGATTGAGGACGAGGACTGAGGGTTGAGTATTGATGTTTGAGGTCTGAGGATTGAGGATTGAAGATTGAGAATAGAGGATTGAGGATTGAGGACGGAGGATTGAAGATTGAGTATTGAGGATTGAGAATTGAGGATTGAGGATTGAGGATTGAAGATTGAGGATTGTGTATTGAGGATTGAAGAATGAGGATTGAGGATTGAGGATTGGGTGTTGAGGATTGAAGATTGAGGATTGGGTGTTGAGGATTGAAGAATGAGGATTGAGGATTGAGGATTGAAGATTGAGGATTGGGTATTGAGGATTGAAGATTGAGTATTGAGGATTGAAGATTGAGGATTGAGGATTGAGTACTGAGAATTGAGGACTGATAGTTGAGTATTGAGGACTGAGGATTGAGGATTGAAGATTGAGTATTGAGGATTGAAGATTGAGGATTGAGGATTGATAATTGAGGATTGAGGATGAGGTCTGAGGGTTGAGGATTGAGGTTTGAGGGCTGAGGACTGAGAATTGAGGATTGAGGACCGAGAATGTGGGCTGAGGGTTGAGGATTGCGGTTTGAGGACTGAGGACTGAGGATTGAGGACTGAGAATTGAGGATTGAGGATTGAGGATTGAAGATTGAGGATTGGGTATTGAGGATTGTAGAATGAGGATTGAGGATTGAGGATTGAGGATTGAGGATTGAGGATTGAGGATTGAGGATTGAGGATTTAGTATAGAGGATTGAAGATTGAGGATTGATGATTGCGGATTGAGGATTGAGGATTGAAGATTGAGGATTGGGGACTGAGTGTTGAGGATTGAGGATTGCGGATTGAGGATTGAAGATTGAGGATTGGGGACTGAGTGTTGAGGGTTGAGTGATGAGAATTGATGTTTGTGGATAGAAATTTGAAGATTGCAGATTGAGTATTGTGTATTGAAAACTGTGAATTGATAATATTCTATTGAGGATTGAGGATTGACATCTGATTGTTCAGGTCTGAGGTCTGAAGATTGAGAATTCAGGATTGACGATTCAGGATTGAGGTTTGATGACTGAGGATTGAGTATTGAGGATTGAGGCATGAGGATTGAGGATTGAGGATTGAAGATTGAGGACTGAGAATTGAGGATGAGGGCTGAGGATTGGCGATTGAGGTTTGAGGACTGAGGATTGAGGATTCAGGATTGAGAATTGAGGATGGAGGATTGAGGATTGAAGATTGGGGTTGGGTATTGAGGATTGAGGATTGAGGATTGAAGATTGAGTATTGAGGATTGAAGATTGAGGATTGAGGATTGAGTACTGAGAATTGAGGACTGATAGTTGAGTATTGAGGACTGAGGATTGAGGATTGAAGATTGAGTATTGAGGATTGAAGGTTGAGGATTGAGGATTGATAATTGAGGATTGAGGATGAGGTCTGAGGGTTGAGGATTGAGGTTTGAGGTCTGAGGACTGAGAATTGAGGATTGAGGACCGAGAATGTGGGCTGAGGGTTGAGGATTGCGGTTTGAGGACTGAGGACTGAGGATTGAGGATTGAGAATTGAGGATTGAGGATTGAGGATTGAAGATTGAGGATTGGGTATTGAGGATTGTAGAATGAGGATTGAGGATTGAGGATTGAGGATTGAAGATTGAGGATTGAGGATTGAGGATTTAGTATAGAGGATTGAAGATTGAGGATTGAGGATTGCGGATTGAGGATTGAGGATTGAAGATTGAGGATTGGGGACTGAGTGTTGAGGGTTGAGGATTGCGGATTGAGGATTGAAGATTGAGGATTGGGGACTGAGTGTTGAGGGTTGAGTGATGAGAATTGATGTTTGTGGATAGAAATTTGAAGATTGCAGATTGTGTATTGTGTATTGAAAACTGTGAATTGATAATATTCTATTGAGGATTGAGGATTGACATCCGATTGTTCAGGTCTGAGGTCTGAAGATTGAGAATTCAGGATTGACGATTCAGGATTGAGGTTTGATGACTGAGGATTGAGTATTGATGATTGAGGCATGAGGATTGAGGATTGAGGATTGAAGATTGAGGACTGAGAATTGACGGTGAGGGCTGAGGATTGGCAATTGAGGTTTGAGGACTGAGGATTGAGGATTCAGGATTGAGAATTGAGGATTGAGGATTGAGGACTGAAGATTGGGCATTGGGTATTGAGGATTGAAGATTGAGGATTGAGGATTGAGGATTGAGAATTGAGGATGAGGGCTGAGGGTTGAGGATTGAGGTTTGAGGACTGAGGACTGAGGATTGGGGATTGAGATTTGAGGATTGAGGATTGAAGATTGAAGATTGAGGATTGGGTATTGAGGATTGAAGAATGAGGATTGACGAATGACGATTGAGGATTAAGTATTGAAGATTGAGGATTGAGGATTAAGGACTGCGGATTGAGGATTGAGGATTGAAGATTGAGTATTGACGATGGAAGATTGAGGATTGAGGATTGAGGATTGAAGACTGAGGATTGGGTATTGAGTATTGAAGAATGAGGACTGAGGATTGAGGACTGAGGATTGAGGATTGAAGACTGAGGATTGAGACTGAGGACTGAGGATTGCGGATTGAGGGTTGAGGATTGAGGACGAGGACTGACGGTTGAGGATTGAGGTTTGAGGTTTGAGGATTGAGAATTTAGGATTCAGGATTGAGGATTCAGGATTGCGGTTTGATGACTGAGGATTGAGGATTGAGGATTGAGGCATGAAGATTGAGGATTGAGGATTGAGGATTGAGGATTGAGGATTGAGGATTGAGGATTGAAGATTGAGGATTGAGGATTGAGGATTGAGAATTGAGGATTGATTATTGAAGATTCGGTTATGAGGATCGAAGATTGAGTATTGAGGTTTGAGGATTGAGAATTGAGGATGAGGGCTGAGGGTTGAGGATTGAGGTTTGAGGACTGAGGACTGAGGATTGGGGATTGAGATTTGATGATTGAGGATTGAGGATTGAAGACTGAGGATTGGGTATTGAGTATTGAAGAATGAGGATTGAGGATTGAGGACTGAGGATTGAGGATTGAAGATTGAAGATTGAGGATTGAGGACTGAGGATTGAGGATTGAGGATTGAATATTGAGTATTGAGGATTGAAGATTGAGGACTGAGTATTGCGGATTGAGGGTTGATGATTGAGGACGAGGACTGACGGTTGAGGATTGAGTATTGAGGATTGGGGGTTGAAGATTGAGGATTGCGGACTGAGTGTTGAGGGCTGAGTGATGAGAATTGATGTTTGTGAATAGAGATTTGAAGATTGCAGATTGAGTATTGGGTATTGAAAACTGTGAATTGATGATATTCTATTAAGGATTCAGGATTGACATCTGATTGTTGAGATCTGAGGTCTGAGGATTGAGGATTCAGAATTCAGGTTTGAGGACTGAGGATTGAGGATTGAGGGTTGAGGCTTGAGGATTGAGAGTTGAAGATTGAGGATTGAGGATTGAGGATTGAGGATGAGGGCTGAGGGTTGAGGATTGAGATTAGAGGAGTTAGGGCTGAGGATTGAGGATTGAGAATTGAGGATTGAGTATTGAGGATTGAAGATTGAGGATTGGGTATTGAGGATTGAAGAATGAGGATTGAGGATTGAGGATTGAGGATTGAGGATTGAGTATTGAAGACTGAGTATTGATGATTGAAGACTGAGGATTGAGGATTGAGGATTGAGGTTTGAGGGCTGAGGACTGAGAATTGAGGATTGAGGACTGAGAATGTGGGCTGAGGGTTGAGGATTGAGGTTTGAGGACTGAGGACTGAGGATTGAGGGTTGAGAATTGAGGATTGAGGATTGAGGATTGAAGATTGAGGATTGGGTATTGAGGATTGTAGAATGAGGATTGAGGATTGAGGATTGGGGATTGAGGATTGAGGATTGAGGATTGAGGATTGAGTATAGAGGATTGAAGATTGAGGATTGAGGATTGAGGATTGAGGATTGAGGATTGAGGGTTGAAGATTGAGGATTGAGGATTGAGGATGAGTGCTGAGGGTTGAGGATTGACATTTGAGGACTTAGGGCTGAGGATTGAGGATTGAGAATTGAGGATTCAGGATTGAGGATTGAAGATTGAGGATTGGGTATTGAGGATTGAAGAATGAGGATTGAGGATTGAGGATTGAGGATTGAGGATTGAAGATTGAGGGTTGGGGACTGAGTGTTGAGGGTTGAGGATTGCGGAATGAGGATTGAAGATTGAGGATTGGGGACTGAGTGTTGAGGGTTGAGTGATGAGAATTGATATTTGTGGATAGAAATTTGAAGATTGCAGATTGAGTATTGTGTATTGAAAACTGTGAATTGATAATATTCTATTGAGGATTGAGGATTCACATCTGACTGTTCAGGTCTGAGGTCTGAAGGTAGAGAATTCAGGATTGACGGTTCAGGATTGAGGTTTGAGGATTGAGGATTGAAATTGATTATTGGGGATTGAAGATTGAGGATTGAGGATTGAGGATTGAGGATTGAGGATTGAAGAATGAGGATTGAGGATTGAGGATTGAGGATTGAAGACTGAGTATAGAGGATTGGAGTTTGGGGATTGAGAACTGAGGATTCAGGATTGAGGATTGAGGATTGAGGATTGAAGATTGATTATTGGGGATTGAAGATTGAGGATTGAGGATTGAGGACTGTGGATTGAGTATTGAAGATTGAGGATTGAGGACTGAGGATTGAGGATTGAGGATTGACTATTGAGTATTGAGGATTGAAGATTGAGGACTGAGGATTGAGGATTGAGGGTTGGGGATTGAGGACGAGGACTGACGGTTGAGGATTGAGGTTTGAGGTTTGAGGATTGAGAATTTAGGATTGAGGATTGAGGATGAGGGTTGAGGGTTGAGGATTGAGGTTTGAGGGCTGAGGACTGAGGATTGAGGATTGAGTATTGAGGATTGAGTATTCAAGATTGAAGATTGGGGATTGAGGATTGAGGATTGAGAATTGAGGATTGATTATTAAAGATTGGGTATTGAGGATTGAAGATTGAGGATTGAGGATTGAGGACTGAGAATTGAGGATGAGGGCTGAGGGTTGAGGATTGAGGTTTGAGGACTGAGGACTGAGGATTGGGGATTGAGCTTTGATGATTGAGGATTGAGGATTGAAGACTGAGGATTGGGTACTGAGTATTGAAGAATGAGGATTGAGGATTGAGGACTGAGGATTGAGGATTGAAGATTGAGGATTGAGGACTGAGGATTGAGGATTGAGGATTGAATATTGAGTATTGAGGATTGAAGATTGAGGACTGAGGATTGAGGATTGAGGGTTGAGGATTGAGGACGAGGACTGACGGTTGTGGATTGAGGTTTGAGGTTTGAGGAATGAGAATTTAGGATTGAGGATTGAAAATGAGGGCTGAGGGTTGAGGATTGAGGTTTGAGGACTGAGGACAGAGGATTGAGGATTGAGTATTGAGGATTGAGGATTGAGGATTGAAGATTGAGGATTGGGTATTGAGGATTGTAGAATGAGGTTTGAGGATTGAGGATTGAGGACTGAGGATTGAAGATTGAGTATTGAGGATTGAAGAATGACGATTGAGGATTGAGGATTGAGGATTGAGGATTGAGTATTGAAGATTGAGTATTGAGTATTGAAAACTGTGAATTCATGTTATTCTGTTGAGGATTGAGGATTGACATCTGATTGTTCAGGTCTGAGGTCTGAAGATTGAGGATTCAGGATTGAGGATTCAGGATTGCGGTTTGATGACTGAGGATTGAGGATTGAGGATTGAGGCATGAGGATTGAGGATTGAGGATTGAGGATTGAGGATTGAGGATTGAGGATTGAGGATTGAAGATTGAGGATTGAGGATTGAGGATTGAGAATTGAGGATTGATTATTGAAGATTCGGTGTTGAGGATTGAAGATTGAGGATTCAGGATTGAGGATTGAGAATTGAGGATGAGGGCTGAGAGTTGAGGATTGAGGTTTGAGGACTGAGGACTGAGGATTTGGGATTGAGATTTGATGATTGAGGATTGAGGATTGAAGACTGAGGATTGGGTATTGAGTATTGAAGAATGAGGATTGAGGATTGAGGGCTGAGGATTGAGGATTGAGGGTTGAGGATTGAGGACGAGGACTGACGGTTGAGGATTGAGGTTTGAGGTTTGAGGATTGAGAATTTAAGATTGAGGATTGAGGATGAGGGCTGAGGGTTGAGGATTGAGGTTTGAGGACTGAGGACTGAGGATTGAGTATTGAGTATTGAGGATTGAGGATTGAGGATTGAAGATTGAGGATTGGGTATTGAGGATTGTAGAATGAGGTTTGAGGATTGAGGATTGAGGATTGAGGATTGAAGATTGAGTATTGAGGATTGAAGAATGACGATTGAGGATTGAGGATTGAGTATTGAGGAATGAGGATTGAGTATTGAGGATTGACGGTTGAGGATTGAGGATTGAGGATTGAGGGTTGAGGGTTGAGTGTTGAGGTTTGAGTATTGAATCCTGAGATTTCAGGATATTCTATTGAGTATTCAGAATTGAGGGCTGATGGTTGAGTATTGAGGATTGAGTATTGTGGATTGAGGATTGAGGATTGAAGATTGAATATTGATGATTGAAGATTGATGATCGAGGATTGAGTGTTGTGGATTGAGGACGAGGACTGAGGGTTGAGTATTGACGTTTGAGGTCTGAGGACTGAAGAATGAGGATTGAGGATTGAAGATTGAGGGTTTAGGATTGAGGATTGAGGATTGAGAATTGAGGATTGAGGATTGAGGATTGAGGATTGAAGATTGAGTATTGAGGACTGAAGATTGAGGATTGAGGATTGAGTATTGAGAATTGAGGACCGATAGTTGAGTTTTGAGGACTGAGGATTGAGGATTGAAGATTGAGTATTGAGGATTGAAGATTGAGGGTTGGGGATTGATAATTGAGAATTGAGGATGAGGTCTGAGGGTTGAGGATTGAGGTTTGAGGGCTGAGGACTGAGAATTGACGATTGAGGACTGAGAATGTGGCCTGAGGGCTGAGGATTGAGGTTTGAGGACTGAGGACTGAGGATTGAGGATTGAGAATTGAGGATTGAGGATTGAGGATTGAAGATTGAGAATTGGGTATTGAGGATTGTAGAATGAGGATTGAGGATTGAGGATTGAGGATTGAGGATTGAGTATAGAGGATTGAAGAATGAGGATTGAGGATTGAGGATTGAGGATTGAGGATTGAAGATTGAGGATTGGGGACTGAGTGTTGAGGGTTGAGTGATGAGGATTGATGTTTGTGGGTAGAAACTTGAAGATTGCAGATTGAGTATTGTGTATTGAAAACTGTGAATTGATAATATTCTATTGAGGATTGAGGATTGACATCTGATTGTTCAGGTCTGAGGTCTGAAGATTGAGAATTCAGGATTGACGATTCAGGATTGAGGTTTGATGACTGAGGATTGAGGATTGTGGATTGAGGCATGAGGATTGAGGATTGAGAATTGAAGATTGAGGATTGAGGATTGAGGATGAGGGCTGAGGATTGGCGATTGAGGTTTGAGGACTGAGGATTGAGGATTGAGGATTGAGAATTGAGGATTGAGGATTGAGGATTGAAGATTGAGGATTGGGTATTGAGGGTTGAAGAATGAGGATTGAGGATTGAGGATTGAGGATTGAAGCCCGAGTATAGAGGATTGGAGTTTGGGGATTGAGAATTGAGGATTCAGGATTGAGGATTGAGGATTGAGGATTGAAGATTGATTATTGGGGATTGAAGATTGAGGATTGAGGATTGAGGATTGAGGATTGAGGATTGAAGATTGAGGATTGGGTATTGAGGGTTGACGATTGAGGATTGAGTATTGAGGATTGAGAATTGAGGATTGATTATTGAAGATTGAGTATTGAGGATTGAAGGTTGAGGATTGAGTATTGAGTATTGAGGATTGAGGATGAGGGCTGAGGGTTGAGGGTTGAGGTTTGAGGACTGAGGACAGAGGATTGAGGATTGAGAATTGAGGATTGAGGATTGAGGATTGAGGATTGAGGATTGAGGATTGAGGATTGAAGATTGAGGATTGAGGATTGAGGATTGAGAATTGAGGATTGATTATTGAAGATTCGGTGTTGAGGATTGAAGATTGAGGATTCAGGATTGAGGATTGAGAATTGAGGATGAGGGCTGAGAGTTGAGGATTGAGGTTTGAGGACTGAGGACTGAGGATTTGGGATTGAGATTTGATGATTGAGGATTGAGGATTGAAGACTGAGGATTGGGTATTGAGTATTGAAGAATGAGGATTGAGGATTGAGGGCTGAGGATTGAGGATTGAGGGTTGAGGATTGAGGACGAGGACTGACGGTTGAGGATTGAGGTTTGAGGTTTGAGGATTGAGAATTTAAGATTGAGGATTGAGGATGAGGGCTGAGGGTTGAGGATTGAGGTTTGAGGACTGAGGACTGAGGATTGAGTATTGAGTATTGAGGATTGAGGATTGAGGATTGAAGATTGAGGATTGGGTATTGAGGATTGTAGAATGAGGTTTGAGGATTGAGGATTGAGGATTGAGGATTGAAGATTGAGTATTGAGGATTGAAGAATGACGATTGAGGATTGAGGATTGAGTATTGAGGAATGAGGATTGAGGATTGAGGATTGACGGTTGAGGATTGAGGATTGAGGATTGAGGGTTGAGGGTTGAGTGTTGAGGTTTGAGTATTGAATCCTGAGAATTCAGGATAATTTATTGAGTATTCAGAATTGAGGGCTGATGGTTGAGTATTGAGGATTGAGTATTGTGGATTGAGGATTGAGGATTGAAGATTGAATATTGATGATTGAAGATTGATGATCGAGGATTGAGTGTTGTGGATTGAGGACGAGGACTGAGGGTTGAGTATTGACGTTTGAGGTCTGAGGACTGAAGAATGAGGATTGAGGATTGAAGATTGAGGGTTTAGGATTGAGGATTGAGGATTGAGAATTGAGGATTGAGGATTGAGGATTGAGGATTGAAGATTGAGTATTGAGGATTGAAGATTGAGGATTGAGGATTGAGTATTGAGAATTGAGGACCGATAGTTGAGTTTTGAGGACTGAGGATTGAGGATTGAAGATTGAGTATTGAGGATTGAAGATTGAGGGTTGGGGATTGATAATTGAGAATTGAGGATGAGGTCTGAGGGTTGAGGATTGAGGTTTGAGGGCTGAGGACTGAGAATTGAGGATTGAGGACTGAGAATGTGGCCTGAGGGCTGAGGATTGAGGTTTGAGGACTGAGGACTGAGGATTGAGGATTGAGAATTGAGGATTGAGGATTGAGGATTGAAGATTGAGGATTGGGTATTGAGGATTGTAGAATGAGGATTGAGGATTGAGGATTGAGGATTGAGGATTGAGTATAGAGGATTGAAGAATGAGGATTGAGGATTGAGGATTGAGGATTGAGGATTGAAGATTGAGGATTGGGGACTGAGTGTTGAGGGTTGAGTGATGAGGATTGATGTTTGTGGGTAGAAACTTGAAGATTGCAGATTGAGTATTGTGTATTGAAAACTGTGAATTGATAATATTCTATTGAGGATTGAGGATTGACATCTGATTGTTCAGGTCTGAGGTCTGAAGATTGAGAATTCAGGATTGACGATTCAGGATTGAGGTTTGATGACTGAGGATTGAGGATTGTGGATTGAGGCATGAGGATTGAGGATTGAGAATTGAAGATTGAGGATTCAGGATTGAGGATGAGGGCTGAGGATTGGCGATTGAGGTTTGAGGACTGAGGATTGAGGATTGAGGATTGAGAATTGAGGATTGAGGATTGAGGATTGAAGATTGAGGATTGGGTATTGAGGGTTGAAGAATGAGGATTGAGGATTGAGGATTGAGGATTGAAGCCCGAGTATAGAGGATTGGAGTTTGGGGATTGAGAATTGAGGATTCAGGATTGAGGATTGAGGATTGAGGATTGATGATTGATTATTGGGGATTGAAGATTGAGGATTGAGGATTGAGGATTGAGGATTGAGGATTGAAGATTGAGGATTGGGTATTGAGGGTTGACGATTGAGGATTGAGTATTGAGGATTGAGAATTGAGGATTGATTATTGAAGATTGAGTATTGAGGATTGAAGGTTGAGGATTGAGTATTGAGTATTGAGGATTGAGGATGAGGGCTGAGGGTTGAGGGTTGAGGTTTGAGGACTGAGGACAGAGGATTGAGGATTGAGAATTGAGGATTGAGGATTGTGGATTGAGAATTGAGGACTGAGGATTGAAGATTGAAGACTGAGGATTGGGTATTGAGGATTGAAGCCTGACGATTGTGGATTGAGGGTTGAGGATTGAGGATTGAGGATGGACGATTGAGGATTGAGGATTGAGGATTGAGGGTTGAGTGTTGAGTGTTGAGGTTTGAGTATTGAATCCTGAGAATTCAGGATATTCTATTGAGTATTGAGAATTGAGGGCTCATGGTCGAGTAGTGAGGATTGAGTATTGAGGATTGAGGATTGAGGATTGAAGATTGAATATTGATGATTGAAGATTGATGATCGAGGATTGAGTGTTGTGGATTGAGGACGATGACTGAGGGTTGAGTATTGATGTTTGAGGTCTGAGGATTGAGGATTGAGGATTGAGAATTGAGGGTCGAGGATTGAGGATTGATGATTGAGGATTGGGTGTTGAGGATTGAAGAATGAGGATTGAGGATTGAGGATTGAAGATTGAGGATTGAGTATTGAGTATTGAGGATTGAGGATGAGGGCTGAGGGTTGAGGGTTGAGGTTTGAGGACTGAGGACAGAGGATTGAGGATTGAGAGTTGAGGATTGAGGATTGAGGATTGAGAATTGAGGACTGAGGATTGAAGATTGAAGACTGAGGATTGGGTATTGAGGATTGAAGCCTGACGATTGTGGATTGAGGGTTGAGGTTTGAGGATTGAGGATTGACGATTGAGGATTGAGGATTGAGTATTGAAGGTTGAGTGTTGAGTGTTGAGGTTTGAGTATTGAATCCTGAGAATTCAGGATATTCTATTGAGTATTGAGAATTGAGGGCTCATGGTCGAGTAGTGAGGATTGAGTATTGAGGATTGAGGATTGAGGATTGAAGATTGAATATTGATGATTGAAGATTGATGATCGAGGATTGAGTGTTGTGGATTGAGGACGATGACTGAGGGTTGAGTATTGATGTTTGAGGTCTGAGGATTGAGGACTGAGGATTGAGAATTGAGGATCGAGGATTGAGGATTGAAGATTGAGGATTGGGTGTTGAGGATTGAAGAATGAGGATTGAGGATTGAGGATTGAGGATTGAGGATTGAAGATTGTGTATTGAGGATTGCAGATTGATTACTGAGGACTGAAGATTGAGGTTTGAGGATTGAGGGTTGAGGATTGAGGACGGAGGATTGAAGATTGAGTATTGAGGATTGAAGATTGAGGTTTGAGGTTTGAGGACTGAGGATTGAGGATTGATTATTGAGAATGAGGGTTGAGGATTGAGTATTGAGTATTGACGATTGAGGATTGAGGATTGAGTATTGAGGATTGAGGGTAGAAGATTGAGGATTGCGGACTGAGTGCTGAGGGTTGAGTGATGAGAATTGATGTATGTGAATAGAGATTTGAAGATTGCAGGTTGAGTATTGGGTATTGAAAACTGTGAATTGATGATATTCTATTAAGGATTCAGGATTGACATCTGATTGTTGAGATCTGAGGTCTGAAGATTGAGGATTCAGAATTGAGGTTTGAGGACTGAGGATTGAGGATTGAGGGTTGAGGCTTGAGGATTGAGGATTGAGGGTTGAAGATTGAGGATTGAGGATTGAGGATGAGGGCTGAGGGTTGAGGATTGAGATTTGAGGACTTAGGCCTGAGGATTGAGGATTGAGAATTGAGGATTGAGGATTGAGGATTGAAGATTGAGGATTGGGTATTGAGGATTGAAGAATGAGGATTGAGGAATGAGGATTGAGGATTGAGGATTGAAGATTGAGTATTGAGGATTGAAGCCTGACGATTGAGGATTGAGGATTGAGGGTTGAGGATTGAGGACGGAGGATTGAAGATTGAGTATTGAGGATTGAAGATTGAGGTTTGAGGTTTGAGGACTGAGGATTGAGGATTGATTATTGAGGATTGAGGGTTGAGGATTGAGAATTGAGGATTGAAGATTGAGGATTGGGTATTGCGGATTCAACATTGAGGATTGAGGATTGAGGATTGAGGATTGAGGATTGGGGACTGAAGATTGAATATTGATGATTGAAGAATGAGGATTGAGGATTGATTGTTGTGGATTGAGGACGAGGACTGAGTGTTGAGTATTGATGTTTGAGGTCTGAGGATTGAGGATTGAAGATTGAGAATTCAGGATTGAGGATTGAGGACGGAGGATTGAAGATTGAGTATTGAGGATTGAGAATTGAGGATTGAGGATTGAGGATTGAAGATTGAGGATTGTGTATTGAGGATTGTAGAATGAGGTTTGAGGATTGAGGATTGAGGATTGAGGATTGAAGATTGAGTATTGAGGACTGCAGAATGACGATTGAGGATTGAGGATTGAGGATTGAGGATTGAGGATTGAAGATTGAGTATTGAGTATTGAAAACTGTGAATTGATGATATTCTATTGAGGATTGAGGATTGACATCTGATTGTTCAGGTCTGAGGTGTGAAGATTGAGGATTCAGGATTGAGGTTTGATGACTGAGGATTGAGGATTGAGGATTGAGGCATGAGGATTGAGGATTGAGGATTGAGGATTGAGGATTGAGGATTGAGGATGAGGGCTGAGGTTTGACGATTGAGGTTTGAGGATTGAGAGTTGAGGATTGAGGGTTGAAGATTGAACATTGAGGATTGGGTATTGAGGATTGAAGAATGAGGATTGACGAATGACGATTGAGGATTGCGGATTGAAGATTGAGGATTGAGGATTGAGGATTGGGGATTGAGGATTGAGGATTGAGGATTGAGGATTGAGGATTGAGGATTGAGGATTGAGGATTGAAGATGAGGGCTGAGGGTTGAGGATTGAGGTTTGAGGACTGAGGACTGAGGATTGAGGATTGAGTATTGAGGATTGAGGATTGAGGATTGAAGTTTGAGGATTGGGTATTGAGGATTGTAGAATGAGGTTTGAGGATTGAGGATTGAGTATTGAGGATTGAAGATTGAGTATTGAGGATTGCAGAATGACGATTGAGGATTGAGGATTGAGGATTGAGGATTGAGGATTGAGGATTGAGGATTGAAGATTGAGTATTGAGTATTGACGATTGAGGATTGAGGATTGAGTATTGAGGACTGAGGGTTGAAGATTGAGGATTGCGGACTGAGTGTTGAGGGTTGAGTGATGAGAATTGATGTTTGTGAATAGAGATTTGAAGATTGCAGATTGAGTATTGGGTATTGAAAACTGTGAATTGATGATATTCTATTAAGGATTCAGGATTGACATCTGATTGTTGAGATCTGAGGTCTGAAGATTGAGGATTCAGAATTGAGGTTTGAGGACTGATGATTGAGGATTGTGGGTTGAGGCTTGAGGATTGAGGATGGAGGGTTGAAGATTGAGGATTGAGGATTGAGGCTGAGTGCTGAGGGTTGAGGATTGAGATTTGAGGACTTAGGGCTGAGGATTGGGGATTGAGAATTGAGGATTGAGGATTGAGGGTTGAAGATTGAGGATTGGGTATTGAGGATTGAAGAATGAGGATTGAGGATTGAGGATTGAGGATTGAGGATTGAAGATTGAGGATTGGGGACTGAGTGTTGAGGGCTGAGGATTGCGGATTGAGGATTGAAGATTGAGGATTGGGGACTGAGTGTTGAGGGTTGAGTGATGAGAATTGATGTTTGTGGATAGAAATTTGAAGATTGCAGATTGAGTATTGTGTATTCAAATCTGTGAATTGATAATATTCTATTGAGGAGTGAGGATTGACATATGACTGTTCAGGTCTGAGGTCTGAAAATTGAGAATTCAAGATTGACGATTCAGGATTGAGGTTTGATGACTGAGGATTGAGTATTGAGGATTGAGGCATGAGGATTGAGGATTGAGGATTGAAGATTGAGGATTGAGAATTGAGGATGAGGGCTGAGGATTGGCGATTGAGGTTTGAGGACTGAGGATTGAGGATTGAGGATTGAGAATTGAGGATTGAGGATTGAGGATTGAAGATTGAGGATTGGGTATTGAGGGTTGAAGAATGAGGATTGAGGATTGAGGATTGAGGGTTGAAGACTGAGTATAGAGGATTGGAGTTTGGGGATTGAGAATTGAGGATTCAGGATTGAGGATTGAGGATTGGGGATTGATGATTGATTATTGGGGATTGAAGATTGAGGATTGAGGATTGAGGATTGAGGATTGAGGATTGAAGATTGAGGATTGGGTATTGAGGGTTGACGATTGAGGATTGAAGAATGACGATTGAGGATTGAGGATTGAGGATTGAGGATTGAGGATTGAAGATTGAGGATTGAGGATTGAGGATTGAGGATTGAGGATTGAGGATTGAGGATTGAAGATTGAGGATTGAGGATTGAGGATTGAGAATTGAGGATGAGGGCTGAGGGTTGAGGATTGAGGTTTGAGGACTGAGGACTGAGGATTGGGGATTGAGATTTGATGATTGAGGATTGAGGATTGAAGACTGAGGATTGGGTATTGAGTATTGAAGAATGAGGTTTGAGGATTGAGGACTGAGGATTGAGGATTGAAGATTGAGGATTGAGGACTGAGGATTGAGGATTGAGGATTGAATATTGAGTATTGAGGATTGAGGATTGAGGGTTGAGGATTGAGGACGAGGACTGACGGTTGAGGATTGAGGTTTGAGGTTTGAGGATTGAGAATTTGGGATTGAGGATTGAGGATGAGGGCTGAGGGTTGAGGATTGAGGTTTGAGGACTGAGGACTGAGGATTGAGGATTGAGTATTGAGGATTGAGGATTGAGGATTGAGGATTCAAGATTGAGGATTGGGTATTGAGGATTGTAGAATGAGGTTTGAGGATTGAGGATTGAGGATTGAGGATTGAAGATTGAGTATTGAGTATTGAAGAATGACGATTGAGGATTGAGGATTGAGGATTGAGGATTGAGGATTGAAGATTGAGTATTGAGTATTGAAAACTGTGAATTGATGATATCCTATTGAGGATTGAGGATTGACAGCTGATTGTTCAGGTCTGAGGTCTGAAGATTGAGGATTCAGGATTGAGGATTCAGGATTGTGGTTTGATGACTGAGGATTGAGGATTGAGGATTGAGGCATGAGGATTGAGGATTGAGGATTGAGGATTGAGGATTGAGGATTGAGGACTGAGGACTGAGGATTGAGGATTGATTATTGAAGATTGAGTATTGAGGATTGAAGGTTGAGGATTGAGTATTGAGTATTGAGGATTGAGGATGAGGGCTGAGGGTTGAGGGTTGAGGTTTGAGGACTGAGGACAGAGGATTGAGGATTGAGAATTGAGGATTGAGGATTGAGGATTGAGAATTGAGGACTGAGGATTGAAGATTGAAGACTGAGGATTGGGTATTGAGGATTGAAGCCTGACGATTGTGGATTGAGGGTTGAGGATTGAGGATTGAGGATGGACGATTGAGGATTGAGGATTGAGGATTGAGGGTTGAGTGTTGAGTGTTGAGGTTTGAGTATTGAATCCTGAGAATTCAGGATATTCTATTGAGTATTGAGAATTGAGGGCTCATGGTCGAGTAGTGAGGATTGAGTATTGAGGATTGAGGATTGAGGATTGAAGATTGAATATTGATGATTGAAGATTGATGATCGAGGATTGAGTGTTGTGGATTGAGGACGATGACTGAGGGTTGAGTATTGATGTTTGAGGTCTGAGGATTGAGGATTGAGGATTGAGAATTGAGGGTCGAGGATTGAGGATTGAAGATTGAGGATTGGGTGTTGAGGATTGAAGAATGAGGATTGAGGATTGAGGATTGAAGATTGAGGATTGAGTATTGAGTATTGAGGATTGAGGATGAGGGCTGAGGGTTGAGGGTTGAGGTTTGAGGACTGAGGACAGAGGATTGAGGATTGAGAGTTGAGGATTGAGGATTGAGGATTGAGAATTGAGGACTGAGGATTGAAGATTGAAGACTGAGGATTGGGTATTGAGGATTGAAGCCTGACGATTGTGGATTGAGGGTTGAGGTTTGAGGATTGAGGATTGACGATTGAGGATTGAGGATTGAGTATTGAAGGTTGAGTGTTGAGTGTTGAGGTTTGAGTATTGAATCCTGAGAATTCAGGATATTCTATTGAGTATTGAGAATTGAGGGCTCATGGTCGAGTAGTGAGGATTGAGTATTGAGGATTGAGGATTGAGGATTGAAGATTGAATATTGATGATTGAAGATTGATGATCGAGGATTGAGTGTTGTGGATTGAGGACGATGACTGAGGGTTGAGTATTGATGTTTGAGGTCTGAGGATTGAGGACTGAGGATTGAGAATTGAGGATCGAGGATTGAGGATTGAAGATTGAGGATTGGGTGTTGAGGATTGAAGAATGAGGATTGAGGATTGAGGATTGAGGATTGAGGATTGAAGATTGTGTATTGAGGATTGCAGATTGATTATTGAGGACTGAAGATTGAGGTTTGAGGATTGAGGGTTGAGGATTGAGGACGGAGGATTGAAGATTGAGTATTGAGGATTGAAGATTGAGGTTTGAGGTTTGAGGACTGAGGATTGAGGATTGATTATTGAGAATGAGGGTTGAGGATTGAGTATTGAGTATTGACGATTGAGGATTGAGGATTGAGTATTGAGGATTGAGGGTAGAAGATTGAGGATTGCGGACTGAGTGCTGAGGGTTGAGTGATGAGAATTGATGTATGTGAATAGAGATTTGAAGATTGCAGGTTGAGTATTGGGTATTGAAAACTGTGAATTGATGATATTCTATTAAGGATTCAGGATTGACATCTGATTGTTGAGATCTGAGGTCTGAAGATTGAGGATTCAGAATTGAGGTTTGAGGACTGATGATTGAGGATTGTGGGTTGAGGCTTGAGGATTGAGGATGGAGGGTTGAAGATTGAGGATTGAGGATTGAGGCTGAGTGCTGAGGGTTGAGGATTGAGATTTGAGGACTTAGGGCTGAGGATTGGGGATTGAGAATTGAGGATTGAGGATTGAGGGTTGAAGATTGAGGATTGGGTATTGAGGATTGAAGAATGAGGATTGAGGATTGAGGATTGAGGATTGAGGATTGAAGATTGAGGATTGGGGACTGAGTGTTGAGGGCTGAGGATTGCGGATTGAGGATTGAAGATTGAGGATTGGGGACTGAGTGTTGAGGGTTGAGTGATGAGAATTGATGTTTGTGGATAGAAATTTGAAGATTGCAGATTGAGTATTGTGTATTCAAATCTGTGAATTGATAATATTCTATTGAGGAGTGAGGATTGACATATGACTGTTCAGGTCTGAGGTCTGAAAATTGAGAATTCAAGATTGACGATTCAGGATTGAGGTTTGATGACTGAGGATTGAGTATTGAGGATTGAGGCATGAGGATTGAGGATTGAGGATTGAAGATTGAGGATTGAGAATTGAGGATGAGGGCTGAGGATTGGCGATTGAGGTTTGAGGACTGAGGATTGAGGATTGAGGATTGAGAATTGAGGATTGAGGATTGAGGATTGAAGATTGAGGATTGGGTATTGAGGGTTGAAGAATGAGGATTGAGGATTGAGGATTGAGGGTTGAAGACTGAGTATAGAGGATTGGAGTTTGGGGATTGAGAATTGAGGATTCAGGATTGAGGATTGAGGATTGGGGATTGATGATTGATTATTGGGGATTGAAGATTGAGGATTGAGGATTGAGGATTGAGGATTGAGGATTGAAGATTGAGGATTGGGTATTGAGGGTTGACGATTGAGGATTGAAGAATGACGATTGAGGATTGAGGATTGAGGATTGAGGATTGAGGATTGAAGATTGAGGATTGAGGATTGAGGATTGAGGATTGAGGATTGAGGATTGAGGATTGAAGATTGAGGATTGAGGATTGAGGATTGAGAATTGAGGATGAGGGCTGAGGGTTGAGGATTGAGGTTTGAGGACTGAGGACTGAGGATTGGGGATTGAGATTTGATGATTGAGGATTGAGGATTGAAGACTGAGGATTGGGTATTGAGTATTGAAGAATGAGGTTTGAGGATTGAGGACTGAGGATTGAGGATTGAAGATTGAGGATTGAGGACTGAGGATTGAGGATTGAGGATTGAATATTGAGTATTGAGGATTGAGGATTGAGGGTTGAGGATTGAGGACGAGGACTGACGGTTGAGGATTGAGGTTTGAGGTTTGAGGATTGAGAATTTGGGATTGAGGATTGAGGATGAGGGCTGAGGGTTGAGGATTGAGGTTTGAGGACTGAGGACTGAGGATTGAGGATTGAGTATTGAGGATTGAGGATTGAGGATTGAGGATTCAAGATTGAGGATTGGGTATTGAGGATTGTAGAATGAGGTTTGAGGATTGAGGATTGAGGATTGAGGATTGAAGATTGAGTATTGAGTATTGAAGAATGACGATTGAGGATTGAGGATTGAGGATTGAGGATTGAGGATTGAAGATTGAGTATTGAGTATTGAAAACTGTGAATTGATGATATCCTATTGAGGATTGAGGATTGACAGCTGATTGTTCAGGTCTGAGGTCTGAAGATTGAGGATTCAGGATTGAGGATTCAGGATTGTGGTTTGATGACTGAGGATTGAGGATTGAGGATTGAGGCATGAGGATTGAGGATTGAGGATTGAGGATTGAGGATTGAGGATTGAGGACTGAGGACTGAGGATTGAGGATTGATTATTGAAGATTGAGTATTGAGGATTGAAGGTTGAGGATTGAGTATTGAGTATTGAGGATTGAGGATGAGGGCTGAGGGTTGAGGGTTGAGGTTTGAGGACTGAGGACAGAGGATTGAGGATTGAGAATTGAGGATTGAGGATTGAGGATTGAGAATTGAGGACTGAGGATTGAAGATTGAAGACTGAGGATTGGGTATTGAGGATTGAAGCCTGACGATTGTGGATTGAGGGTTGAGGATTGAGGATTGAGGATGGACGATTGAGGATTGAGGATTGAGGATTGAGGGTTGAGTGTTGAGTGTTGAGGTTTGAGTATTGAATCCTGAGAATTCAGGATATTCTATTGAGTATTGAGAATTGAGGGCTCATGGTCGAGTAGTGAGGATTGAGTATTGAGGATTGAGGATTGAGGATTGAAGATTGAATATTGATGATTGAAGATTGATGATCGAGGATTGAGTGTTGTGGATTGAGGACGATGACTGAGGGTTGAGTATTGATGTTTGAGGTCTGAGGATTGAGGATTGAGGATTGAGAATTGAGGGTCGAGGATTGAGGATTGAAGATTGAGGATTGGGTGTTGAGGATTGAAGAATGAGGATTGAGGATTGAGGATTGAAGATTGAGGATTGAGTATTGAGTATTGAGGATTGAGGATGAGGGCTGAGGGTTGAGGGTTGAGGTTTGAGGACTGAGGACAGAGGATTGAGGATTGAGAGTTGAGGATTGAGGATTGAGGATTGAGAATTGAGGACTGAGGATTGAAGATTGAAGACTGAGGATTGGGTATTGAGGATTGAAGCCTGACGATTGTGGATTGAGGGTTGAGGTTTGAGGATTGAGGATTGACGATTGAGGATTGAGGATTGAGTATTGAAGGTTGAGTGTTGAGTGTTGAGGTTTGAGTATTGAATCCTGAGAATTCAGGATATTCTATTGAGTATTGAGAATTGAGGGCTCATGGTCGAGTAGTGAGGATTGAGTATTGAGGATTGAGGATTGAGGATTGAAGATTGAATATTGATGATTGAAGATTGATGATCGAGGATTGAGTGTTGTGGATTGAGGACGATGACTGAGGGTTGAGTATTGATGTTTGAGGTCTGAGGATTGAGGACTGAGGATTGAGAATTGAGGATCGAGGATTGAGGATTGAAGATTGAGGATTGGGTGTTGAGGATTGAAGAATGAGGATTGAGGATTGAGGATTGAGGATTGAGGATTGAAGATTGTGTATTGAGGATTGCAGATTGATTATTGAGGACTGAAGATTGAGGTTTGAGGATTGAGGGTTGAGGATTGAGGACGGAGGATTGAAGATTGAGTATTGAGGATTGAAGATTGAGGTTTGAGGTTTGAGGACTGAGGATTGAGGATTGATTATTGAGAATGAGGGTTGAGGATTGAGTATTGAGTATTGACGATTGAGGATTGAGGATTGAGTATTGAGGATTGAGGGTAGAAGATTGAGGATTGCGGACTGAGTGCTGAGGGTTGAGTGATGAGAATTGATGTATGTGAATAGAGATTTGAAGATTGCAGGTTGAGTATTGGGTATTGAAAACTGTGAATTGATGATATTCTATTAAGGATTCAGGATTGACATCTGATTGTTGAGATCTGAGGTCTGAAGATTGAGGATTCAGAATTGAGGTTTGAGGACTGAGGATTGAGGATTGAGGGTTGAGGCTTGAGGATTGAGGATTGAGGGTTGAAGATTGAGGATTGAGGATTGAGGATGAGGGCTGAGGGTTGAGGATTGAGATTTGAGGACTTAGGCCTGAGGATTGAGGATTGAGAATTGAGGATTGAGGATTGAGGATTGAAGATTGAGGATTGGGTATTGAGGATTGAAGAATGAGGATTGAGGAATGAGGATTGAGGATTGAGGATTGAAGATTGAGTATTGAGGATTGAAGCCTGACGATTGAGGATTGAGGATTGAGGGTTGAGGATTGAGGACGGAGGATTGAAGATTGAGTATTGAGGATTGAAGATTGAGGTTTGAGGTTTGAGGACTGAGGATTGAGGATTGATTATTGAGGATTGAGGGTTGAGGATTGAGAATTGAGGATTGAAGATTGAGGATTGGGTATTGCGGATTCAACATTGAGGATTGAGGATTGAGGATTGAGGATTGAGGATTGGGGACTGAAGATTGAATATTGATGATTGAAGAATGAGGATTGAGGATTGATTGTTGTGGATTGAGGACGAGGACTGAGTGTTGAGTATTGATGTTTGAGGTCTGAGGATTGAGGATTGAAGATTGAGAATTGAGGATTGAGGATTGAGGACGGAGGATTGAAGATTGAGTATTGAGGATTGAGAATTGAGGATTGAGGATTGAGGATTGAAGATTGAGGATTGTGTATTGAGGATTGTAGAATGAGGTTTGAGGATTGAGGATTGAGGATTGAGGATTGAAGATTGAGTATTGAGGATTGCAGAATGACGATTGAGGATTGAGGATTGAGGATTGAGGATTGAGGATTGAAGATTGAGTATTGAGTATTGAAAACTGTGAATTGATGATATTCTATTGAGGATTGAGGATTGACATCTGATTGTTCAGGTCTGAGGTGTGAAGATTGAGGATTCAGGATTGAGGTTTGATGACTGAGGATTGAGGATTGAGGATTGAGGCATGAGGATTGAGGATTGAGGATTGAGGATTGAGGATTGAGGATTGAGGATGAGGGCTGAGGTTTGACGATTGAGGTTTGAGGATTGAGAGTTGAGGATTGAGGGTTGAAGATTGAACATTGAGGATTGGGTATTGAGGATTGAAGAATGAGGATTGACGAATGACGATTGAGGATTGCGGATTGAAGATTGAGGATTGAGGATTGAGGATTGGGGATTGAGGATTGAGGATTGAGGATTGAGGATTGAGGATTGAGGATTGAGGATTGAGGATTGAAGATGAGGGCTGAGGGTTGAGGATTGAGGTTTGAGGACTGAGGACTGAGGATTGAGGATTGAGTATTGAGGATTGAGGATTGAGGATTGAAGTTTGAGGATTGGGTATTGAGGATTGTAGGATGAGGTTTGAGGATTGAGGATTGAGTATTGAGGATTGAAGATTGAGTATTGAGGATTGCAGAATGACGATTGAGGATTGAGGATTGAGGATTGAGGATTGAGGATTGAGGATTGAGGATTGAAGATTGAGTATTGAGTATTGACGATTGAGGATTGAGGATTGAGTATTGAGGATTGAGGGTTGAAGATTGAGGATTGCGGACTGAGTGTTGAGGGTTGAGTGATGAGAATTGATGTTTGTGAATAGAGATTTGAAGATTGCAGATTGAGTATTGGGTATTGAAAACTGTGAATTGATGATATTCTATTAAGGATTCAGGATTGACATCTGATTGTTGAGATCTGAGGTCTGAAGATTGAGGATTCAGAATTGAGGTTTGAGGACTGATGATTGAGGATTGAGGGTTGAGGCTTGAGGATTGAGGATGGAGGGTTGAAGATTGAGGATTGAGGATTGAGGCTGAGTGCTGAGGGTTGAGGATTGAGATTTGAGGACTTAGGGCTGAGGATTGAGGATTGAGAATTGAGGATTGAGGATTGAGGGTTGAAGATTGAGGATTGGGTATTGAGGATTGAAGAATGAGGATTGAGGATTGAGGATTGAGGATTGAGGATTGAAGATTGAGGATTGGGGACTGAGTGTTGAGGGCTGAGGATTGCGGATTGAGGATTGAAGATTGAGGATTGGGGACTGAGTGTTGAGGGTTGAGTGATGAGAATTGATGTTTGTGGATAGAAATTTGAAGATTGCAGATTGAGTATTGTGTATTCAAATCTGTGAATTGATAATATTCTATTGAGGAGTGAGGATTGACATATGACTGTTCAGGTCTGAGGTCTGAAAATTGAGAATTCAAGATTGACGATTCAGGATTGAGGTTTGATGACTGAGGATTGAGTATTGAGGATTGAGGCATGAGGATTGAGGATTGAGGATTGAAGATTGAGGATTGAGAATTGAGGATGAGGGCTGAGGATTGGCGATTGAGGTTTGAGGACTGAGGATTGAGGATTGAGGATTGAGAATTGAGGATTGAGGATTGAGGATTGAAGATTGAGGATTGGGTATTGAGGGTTGAAGAATGAGGATTGAGGATTGAGGATTGAGGATTGAAGACTGAGTATAGAGGATTGGAGTTTGGGGATTGAGAATTGAGGATTCAGGATTGAGGATTGAGGATTGGGGATTGATGATTGATTATTGGGGATTGAAGATTGAGGATTGAGGATTGAGGATTGAGGATTGAGGATTGAAGATTGAGGATTGGGTATTGAGGGTTGACGATTGAGGATTGAAGAATGACGATTGAGGATTGAGGATTGAGGATTGAGGATTGAGGATTGAAGATTGAGGATTGAGGATTGAGGATTGAGGATTGAGGATTGAGGATTGAGGATTGAGGATTGAAGATTCAGGATTGAGGATTGAGGATTGAGAATTGAGGATGAGGGCTGAGGGTTGAGGATTTAGGTTTGAGGACTGAGGACTGAGGATTGGGGATTGAGATTTGATGATTGAGGATTGAGGATTGAAGACTGAGGATTGGGTATTGAGTATTGAAGAATGAGGATTGAGGATTGAGGACTGAGGATTGAGGATTGAAGATTGAGGATTGAGGCCTGAGGATTGAGTATTGAGGATTGAATATTGAGTATTGAGGATTGAAGATTGAGGACTGAGGATTGAGTATTGAGGGTTGAGGATTGAGGACGAGGACTGACGGTTGAGGATTGAGGTTTGAGGTTTGAGGATTGAGAATTTAGGATTGAGGATTGAGGATGAGGGCTGAGGGTTGAGGATTGAGGTTTGAGGACTGAGGACTGAGGATTGAGGATTGAGAATTGAGGATTGATTATTGAAGATTGAGTATTGAGGAATGAAGATTGAGGATTGAGGATTGAGGATTGAGAATTGAGGATGAGGGCTGAGGGTTGAGGATTGAGGTTTGAGGACTGAGGACTGAGGATTGGGGATTGAGATTTGATGATTGAGGATTGAGGATTGATAACTGAGCATTGGGTATTGAGTATTGAAGAATGAGGATTGAGGAATGAGGACTGAGGATTGAGGATTGAAGATTGAGGATTGAGGACTGAGGATTGAGGATTGAGGATTGAATATTGAGTATTGAGGATTGAAGATTGAGGACTGAGGATTGAGGATTGAGGGTTGAGGATTGAGAACGAGGACTGACGGTTGAGGATTGAGGTTTGAGGTTTGAGGATTGAGAATTTAGGATTGAGGATTGAGTATTGAGGATTGAGGATTGAGGATTGAGGATAGAGGATTGAGGATTGAGGATTGAGAATTGAGGATTGATTATTGAAGATTGAGTATTGAGGATTGAAGAATGAGGTTTGAGGATTGAGGACTGAGGATTGAGGATTGAAGATTGAGGATTGAGGACTGAGGATTGAGGATTGAGGATTGAATATTGAGTATTGAGGATTGAAGATTGAGGACTGAGGATTGAGGATTGAGGGTTGAGGATTGAGGACGAGGACTGACGGTTGAGGATTGAGGTTTGAGGTTTGAGGATTGTGAATTTAGGATTGAGGATTGAGGATGAGGGCTGAGGGTTGAGGATTGAGGTTTGAGGACTGAGGACTGAGGATTGAGGATTGAGTATTGAGGATTGAGGATTGAGGATTGAAGATTGAGTATTGACGATGGAAGATTGAGGATTGAGGATTGAGGATTGAGGATTGAGGATTGAGGATTGAAGATTGAGGATTGAGGACTGAGGATTGAGGATTGAGGATTGAATATTGAGTATTGAGGATTGAAGATTGAGGACTGAGGATTGAGGATTGAGGGTTGAGGATTGAGGACGAGGACTGACGGTTGAGGATTGAGGTTTGAGGTTTGAGGATTGAGAATTTAGGATTGAGGATTGAGTATTGAGGATTGAGGATTGAGGATTGAAGATAGAGGATTGAGGATTGAGGATTGAGAATTGAGGATTGATTATTGAAGATTGAGTATTGAGGATTGAAGATTGAGGATTGAGGATTGAGGATTGAGAATTGAGGATGAGGGCTGAGGGTTGAGGATTGAGGTTTGAGGACTGAGGACTGAGGATTGGGGATTGAGATTTGATGATTGAGGATTGAGGATTGAAGACTGAGGATTGGGTATTGAGTATTGAAGAATGAGGTTTGAGGATTGAGGACTGAGGATTGAGGATTGAAGGTTGAGGATTGAGGACTGAGGATTGAGGATTGAGGATTGAATATTGAGTATTGAGGATTGAGGATTGAGGGTTGAGGATTGAGGACGAGGACTGACGGTTGAGGATTGAGGTTTGAGGTTTGAGGATTGAGAATTTGGGATTGAGGATTGAGGATGAGGGCTGAGGGTTGAGGATTGAGGTTTGAGGACTGAGGACTGAGGATTGAGGATTGAGTATTGAGGATTGAGGATTGAGGATTGAAGATTGAGGATTGGGTATTGAGGATTGTAGAATGAGGTTTGAGGATTGAGGATTGAGGATTGAGGATTGAAGATTGAGTATTGAGTATTGAAGAATGACGATTGAGGATTGAGGATTGAGGATTGAGGATTGAGGATTGAAGATTGAGTATTGAGTATTGAAAACTGTGAATTGATGATATCCTATTGAGGATTGAGGATTGACATCTGATTGTTCAGGTCTGAGGTCTGAAGATTGAGGATTCAGGATTGAGGATTCAGGATTGTGGTTTGATGACTGAGGATTGAGGATTGAGGATTGAGGCATGAGGATTGAGGATTGAGGATAGAGGATTGAGGATTGAGGATTGAGGATGAGGGCTGAGGGTTGAGGATTGAGGTTTGAGGATTGAGAGTTGAGGATTGTGGTTTGAAGATTAAAGATTGAGGATTGGGTATTGACGATTGAAGAATGAGGATTGACGAATGACGATTGAGGATTGAGGATTGAAGATTGAGGATTGAGGATTGAGGATTGGGGATTGAGGGTTGAGGATTGAAGATTGAGGATTGGGGATTGAGGATCGACGATTGAGGATTGAGGATTGACGATTGAGTATTGAGGATTGCAGATTGAGTATTGAGGACTGAAGATTGAGGTTTGAGGATTGAGGATTGAGGATTGAGCATTGAGGATTGCGGATTGAGGATTGAGGATTGAAGATTGAGTATTGACGATGGAAGATTGAGGATTGAGGATTGAGGATTGAGGATTGAGGATTGAGGATTGAAGATTGAGTATTGAGTATTGACGATTGAGGATTGAGGATTGAGTATTGAGGATTGAGGGTTGAAGATTGAGGATTGCGGACTGAGTGGTGAGGGTTGAGTGATGAGAATTGATGTATGTGAATAGAGATTTGAAGATTGCAGATTGAGTATTGGGTATTGAAAACTGTGAATTGATGATATTCTATTAAGGATTCAGGATTGACATCTGATTGTTGAGATCTGAGGTCTGAAGATTGAGGATTCAGAATTGAGGTTTGAGGACTGAGGATTGAGGATTGAGGGTTGAGGCTTGAGGATTGAGGATTGAGGGTTGAAGATTGAGGATTGAGGATTGAGGATGAGGGCTGAGGGTTGAGGATTGAGATTTGAGGACTTAGGTCTGAGGATTGAGGATTGAGAATTGAGGATTGAGGATTGAGGATTGAAGATTGAGGATTGGGTATTGAGGATTGAAGAATGAGGATTGAGGAATGAGGATTGAGGATTGAGGATTGAAGATTGAGTATTGAGGATTGAAGCCTGACGATTGAGGATTGAGGATTGAGGGTTGAGGATTGAGGACGGAGGATTGAAGATTGAGTATTGAGGATTGAAGATTGAGGTTTGAGGTTTGAGGACTGAGGATTGAGGATTGATTATTGAGGATTGAGGGTTGAGGATTGAGGATTGAGGATTGAAGATTGAGGATTGGGTATTGCGGATTCAACATTGAGGATTGAGGATTGAGGATTGAGGATTGAGGATTGAGGACTGAAGATTGAATATTGATGATTGAAGAATGAGGATTGAGGATTGATTGTTGTGGATTGAGGACGAGGACTGAGGGTTGAGTATTGATGTTTGAGGTCTGAGGATTGAGGATTGAAGATTGAGAATTGAGGATTGAGGACGGAGGATTGAAGATTGAGTATTGAGGATTGAGAATTGAGGATTGAGGATTGAGGATTGAAGATTGAGGATTGTGTATTGAGGATTGAAGAATGAGGATTGAGGATTGAGGATTGAGGATTGAGGATTGAGTATTGAAGACTGAGTGTTGATGATTGAAGATTGAGGATTGAGGATTGAGGATTGAGGATTGAGGATTGAGGATTGAGGATTGAAGATTGAGTATTGATGATTGAAGATTGAGGATTGAAGATTGAGGATTGAGGATTGAGGATTGAGGATTGAGGATTGAAGATTGAGGATTGGGGATTGAGGATCGACGATTGAGGATTGAGTATTGAGGATTGAGAATTGAGGATTGATTATTGAAGATTGAGTATTGAGGATTGAAGATTGATGATTGAGTATTGAGTATTGAGGATTGAGGATGAGGGCTGAGGGTTGAGGGTTGAGGTTTGAGGACTGAGGACAGAGGATTGAGGGTTGAGATTTGAGGATTGAGGATTGAGGATTGAGAATTGAGGACTGAGGATTGAAGATTGCAGACTGAGGATTGGGTATTGAGGATTGAAGCCTGACGATTGTGGATTGAGGGTTGAGGATTGAGGATTGAGGATTGAGGATTGAGGATTGAGGATTGAGAATGGAGGATTGAAGATTGAGTATTGAGGATTGACGATTGAGGATTGAGGATTGAGGATTGAGGGTTGAGGGTTGAGTGTTGAGGTTTGAGTATTGAATCCTGAGAATTCAGGATATTCTATTGAGTATTGAGAATTGAGGGCTGATGGTCGAGTATTGAGGATTGAGTACTGAGGATTGAGGATTGAGGATTGAAGATTGAATATTGATGATTGAATATTGATGATCGAGGATTGAGTGTTGTGGATTGAGGACGAGGACTGAGGGTTGAGTATTGATGTTTGAGGTCTGAGGATTGAGGATTGAGGATTGAGAATTGAGGATCGAGGATTGAGGATTGAAGATTGAGGATTGGGTGTTGAGGATTGAAGAATGAGGATTGAGAATTGAGGATTGAGGATTGAGGATTGAAGATTGAATATTGAGGATTGAAGATTGAGGATTGAGGTCTGAGAATTGAGGATTGAGGATTGAAGATTGAGGATTGGGTGTTGAGGATTGAAGAATGAGGATTGAGGATTGAGGATTGAGGATTGAGGATTGAAGGTTGAGTATTGAGGGTTGAAGATTGAGGATTGAGGTCTGAGAATTGAGGATTGAGGATTGAAGATTGAGGATTGGGTGTTGAGGATTGAAGAATGAGGATTGAAGATTGAGGATTGTGGATTGAGGATTGAAGATTGAGGATTGGGTATTGAGGATTGAAGAATGAGGATTGAGGATTGAGGACTGAGGATTGAGGGTTGCAGATTGAGTATTGAGGATTGAAGATTGAGGGTTGAGGATTGAGGATTGAGGATTGAGCATTGAGGATTGAGGATTGAGGATTGAGGATTGCAGATTGAGTATTGAGGATTGAAGATTGAGGATTGAGGATTGAGTACTGAGAATTGAGGACTGATAGTTGAGTATTGAGGACTGAGGATTGAGGATTGAAGATTGAGTATTGAGGATTGAAGATTGAGGATTGAGGATTGATAATTGAGGATTGAGGATGAGGTCTGAGGGTTGAGGATTGAGGTTTGAGGGCTGAGGACTGAGAATTGAGGATTGAGGACTGAGAATGTGGGCTGAGGGTTGAGGATTGCGGTTTGAGGGCTGAGGACTGAGGATTGAGGATTGAGAATTGAGGATTGAGGATTGAGGATTGAAGATTGAGGATTGGGTATTGAGGATTGTAGAATGAGGATTGAGGATTGAGGATTGAGGATTGAGGATTGAGGATTGAGGATTGAGGATTTAGTATAGAGGATTGAAGATTGAGGATTGAGGATTGAGGATTGAGGATTGAGGATTGAAGATTGAGGATTGGGGACTGAGTGTTGAGGGTTGAGGATTGCGGATTGAGGATTGAAGATTGAGGATTGGGGACTGAGTGTTGAGGGTTGAGTGATGAGAATTGATGTTTGTGGATAGAAATTCGAAGATTGCAGATTGAGTATTGTGTATTGAAAACTGTGAATTGATAATATTCTATTGAGGATTGAGGATTGACATCTGATTGTTCAGGTCTGAGGTCTGAAGATTGAGAATTCAGGATTGACGATTCAGGATTGAGGTTTGATGACTGAGGATTGAGTATTAAGGATTGAGGCATGAGGATTGAGGATTGAGGATTGAAGATTGAGGACTGAGAATTGAGGATGAGGGCTGAGGATTGGCGATTGAGGTTTGAGGACTGAGGATTGAGGATTCAGGATTGAGAATTGAGGATTGAGGAATGAGGATTGAAGATTGAGGATTGGGTATTGAGGGTTGAAGAATGAGGATTGAGGATTGAGGATTGAGGATTCAAGACTGTGTATAGAGGATTGGAGTTTGGGGATTGAGAATTGAGGATTCAGGATTGAGGATTGAGGATTGAGGATTGAAGATTTATTATTGGGGATTGAAGATTGAGGATTGAGGATTGAGGATTGAGGATTGAGGATTGAGGATTCAAGATTGAGGATTGGGTATTGAGGGTTGACGATTGAGGATTGAGTATTGAGGATTGAGAATTGAGGATTGATTATTGAAGATGGAGTATTGAGGATTGAAGATTGAGGATTGAGGATTGAGGATTGAGGATTGAGAATTGAGGATGAGGGCTGAGGGTTGAGGATTGAGGTTTGAGGACTGAAGACTGAGGATTGGGGATTGAGATTTGAGGATTGAGGATTGAGGATTGAAGACTGAGGATTGGGTATTGAGTATTGAAGAATGAGGATTGAGGATTGAGGACTGAGGATTGAGGATTGGAGTTTGGGTATTGAGAATTGAGGATTCAGGATTGAGGATTGAGGATTGAGGATTGAAGATTGAGTATTGAGGATTGAAGATTGAGGATTGAGGATTGAGGATTGAGAGTTGAGGATGAGGGCTGAGGGATGAGGATTGAGGTTTGAGGACTGAGGACTGAGGATTGGGGATTGAGATTTAATGATTGAGGATTGAGGATTGAAGACTGAGGATTGCGTATTGAGTATTGAAGAATGAGGATTGAGGATTGCGGACTGAGGATTGAGGATTGAAGATTGAGGACTGAGGACTGAGGATTGAGGATTGAGGATTGAATATTGAGTATTGAGGATTGAAGATTGAGGACTGAGGATTGAGGATTGTGGATTGAGGATTGAGGACGAGGACTGACGGTTGATGATTGAGGTTTGAGGTTTGAGGATTGAGAATTTAGGATTGAGGATTGAGGATGAGGGCTGAGGGTTGAGGATTGAGGTCTGAGGGCTGAGGACTGAGGATTGAGGATTGAGTATTGAGGATTGAGGATTGAGGATTGAAGATTGAGGGTTGAGGATTGAGGATTGAGAATTGAGGATTGATTATTGAAGATTGAGTATTGAAGATTGAACATTGAGGATTGAGGACTGAGGATTGAGAATTGAAGATGAGGGCTGAGGGTTGAGGATTGAGTTTTGAGGACTGAGGACTGAGGATTGGGGATTGAGATTTGATGATTGAGGATTGAGGATTGAAGACTGAGGATTGGGTATTGAGTATTGAAGAATGAGGATTGAGGATTGAGGACTGAGGATTGAGGATTGAAGATTGAACATTGAGGACTGAGGATTGAGGATTGAGGATTGAATATTGAGTATTGAGGATTGAAGATTGAGGACTGAGGATTGAGGATTGAGGGTTGAGGATTGAGGACTGAGGATTGAGGATTGAGTATTGAGGATTGAGGATTGAGGATTGAAGATAGAGGATTGAGGATTGAGGATTGAGAATTGAGGATTGATTATTGAAGATTGAGTATTGAGGATTGAAGATTGAGGATTGAGGATTGAGGATTGAGAATTGAGGATGAGGGCTGAGGGTTGAGGATTGAGGTTTGAGGACTGAGGACTGAGGATTGGGGATTGAGATTTGATGATTGAGGATTGAGGATTGAAGACTGAGCATTGGGTATTGAGTATTGAAGAATGAGGATTGAGGAATGAGGACTGAGGATTGAGGATTGAAGATTGAGGATTGAGGACTGAGGATTGAGGATTGAGGATTGAATATTGAGTATTGAGGATTGAAGATTGAGGACTGAGGATTGAGGATTGAGGGTTGAGGATTGAGGACGCGGACTGACGGTTGAGGATTGAGGATTGAGGATTGAGGATGAGGGCTGAGGGTTGAGGGTTGAGATTTGAGGACTTAGGTCTGAGGACTGAGGATTGAGAATTGAGGATTGAGGATTGAGGATTGAAGATTGAGGATTGGGTATTGAGGATTGAAGAATGAGGATTGAGGAATGAGGATTGAGGATTGAGGATTGAAGATTGAGTATTGAGGATTGAAGCCTGACGATTGAGAATTGAGGATGAGGGCTGAGGGATGAGGATTGAGGTTTGAGTACTGAGGACTGAGGATTGGGGATTGAGATTTGATGATTGAGGATTGAGGATTGAAGACTGAGGATTGGGTATTGAGTATTGAAGAATGAGGATTGAGGATTGAGGACTGAGGATTGAGGATTGAAGATTGAGGACTGAGGACTGAGGATTGAGGGTTGAGGATTGAATATTGAGTATTGAGGATAGAAGATTGAGGACTGAGGATTGAGGATTGTGGATTGAGGATTGAGGACGAGGACTGACGGTTGATGATTGAGGTTTGAGGTTTGAGGATTGTGAATTTAGGATTGAGGATTGAGGATGAGGGCTGAGGGTTGAGGATTGAGGTTTGAGGACTGAGGACTGAGGATTGAGGATTGAGTATTGAGGATAGAGGATTGAGGATTGAAGATTGAGGGTTGAGGATTGAGGATTGAGAATTGAGGATTGATTATTGAAGATTGAGTATTGAAGATTGAACATTGAGGATTGAGGATTGAGGATTGAGAATTGAAGATGAGGGCTGAGGGTTGAGGATTGAGGTTTGAGGACTGAGGACTGAGGATTGGGGATTGAGATTTGATGATTGAGGATTGAGGATAGAAGACTGAGGATTGGGTATTGAGTATTGAAGAATGAGGATTGAGGATTGAGGACTGAGGATTGAGGATTGAAGATTGAGGATTGAGGACTGAGGATTGAGGGTTGAGGATTGAATATTGAGTATTGAGGATTGAAGATTGAGGACTGAGGATTGAGGATTGAGGGTTGCGGATTGAGGACGAGGACTGACGGTTGAGGATTGAGGTTTGAGGTTTGAGGATTGAGAATTTAGGATTGAGGATTAAGGATGAGGGCTGAGGGTTGAGGATTGAGGTTTGAGGACTGAGGACTGAGGATTGAGGATTGAGTATTGAGGATTGAGGATTGAGGATTGAAGATAGAGGATTGAGGATTAAGGATTGAGAATTGAGGATTGATTATTGAAGATTGAGTATTGAGGATTGAAGATTGAGGATTGAGGATTGAGGATTGAGAATTGAGGATGACGGCTGAGGGTTGAGGATTGAGGTTTGAGGACTGAGGACTGAGGATTGGGGATTGAGATTTGATGATTGAGGATTGAGGATTGAAGACTGAGCATTGGGTATTGAGTATTGAAGAATGAGGATTGAGGAATGAGGACTGAGGATTGAGGATTGAAGATTGAGGATTGAGGACTGAGGATTGAGGATTGAGGATTGAATATTGAGTATTGAGGATTGAAGATTGAGGACTGAGGATTGAGGATTGAGGGTTGAGGATTGAGGACGAGGACTGACGGTTGAGGATTGAGGTTTGAGGTTTGAGTATTGAGAATTTAGGATTGAGGATTGAGGATGAGGGCTGAGGGTTGAGGATTGAGGTTTGAGGACTGAGGACTGAGGATTGAGGATTGAGTATTGAGGATTGAGGATTGAGGATTGAAGATTGAGGATTGGGTATTGAGGATTGTAGAATGAGGTTTGAGGATTGAGGATTGAGGATTGAGGATTGAAGATTGAGTATTGAGGGTTGAAGAATGGCGATTGAGGATTGAGGATTGAGGATTGAGGATTGAGGATTGAAGATTGAGTATTGAGTATTGAAAACTGTGAATTGATGATATCCTATTGAGGATTGAGGATTGACATCTGATTGTTCAGGTCTGAGGTCTGAAGATTGAGGATTCAGGATTGAGGATTCAGGATTGTGGTTTGATGACTGAGGATTGAGGATTGAGGATTGAGGCATGAGTATTGAGGATTGAGGATTGAGGATTGAGGATTGAGGATTGAGGATGAGGGCTGAGGGTTGAGGATTGAGGTTTGAGGATTGAGAGTTGAGGATTGAGGGTTGAAGATTAAAGATTGAGGATTGGGTATTGAGGATTGAAGAATGAGTATTGACGAATGAGAATTGAGGATTGAGGATTGAAGATTGAGGATTGAGGATTGAGGATTGGGGATTGAGGATTGAGGATTGAAGATTGAGGATTGGGGATTGAGGATCGACGATTGAGGATTGAGGATTGACGATTGAGTATTGAGGATTGCAGATTGAGTATTGAGGACTGAAGATTGAGGTTTGAGGATTGAGGACTGAGGATTGAGCATTGAGGATTGCGGATTGAGGATTGAGGATTGAAGATTGAGTATTGACGATGGAAGATTGAGGATTGAGGATTGAGGATTGAGGATTGAGGATTGAGGATTGAGGATTGAGGATTGAAGATTGAGTATTGAGTATTGACGATTGAGGATTGAGGATTGAGTATTGAGGATTGAGGGTTGAAGATTGAGGATCGCGGAATGAGTGTTGAGGGTTGAGTGATGAGAATTGATGTATGTGAATAGAGATTTGAAGATTGCAGATTGAGTATTGGGTATTGAAAACTGTGAATTGATGATATTCTATTAAGGATTCAGGATTGACATCTGATTGTTGAGATCTGAGGTCTGAAGATTGAGGATTCAGAATTGAGGTTTGAGGACTGAGGATTGAGGATTGAGGGTTGAGGCTTGAGGATTGAGGATTGAGGGTTGAAGATTGAGGATTGAGGATTGAGGATGAGGGCTGAGGGTTGAGGATTGAGATTTGAGGACTTAGGTCTGAGGATTGAGGATTGAGAATTGAGGATTGAGGATTGAGGATTGAAGATTGAGGATTGGGTATTGAGGATTGAAGAATGAGGATTGAGGAATGAGGATTGAGGATTGAGGATTGAAGATTGAGTATTGAGGATTGAAGCCTGACGATTGAGGATTGAGGATTGAGGGTTGAGGATTGAGGACGGAGGATTGAAGATTGAGTATTGAGGATTGAACATTGAGGTTTGTGGTTTGAGGACTGAGGATTGAGGATTGATTATTGAGGATTGAGGATTGAAGATTGAGTATTGATGATTGAGGATTGAGGATTGAGGATTGAAGATTGAGTATTGAGGATTGAAGATTGAGGATTGAGGATTGAGTACAGAGAATTGAGGACTGATAGTTGAGTATTGAGGACTGAGGATTGAGGATTGAAGATTGAGTATTGAGGATTGAAGATTGAGGATTGAGGATTGAAAATTGAGGATTGAGGATGAGGTCTGAGGGTTGAGGATTGAGGTTTGAGGGCTGAGGACTGAGAATTGAGGATTGAGGACTGAGAATGTGGGCTGAGGGTTGAGGATTGCGGTTTGAGGACTGAGGACTGAGGATTGAGGATTGAGAATTGAGGATTGAGGATTGAGGATTGAAGATTGAGGATTGGGTATTGAGGATTGTAGAATGAGGATTGAGGATTGAGGATTGAGGATTGAGGATTGAGGATTGAGGATTGAGGATTGAGGATTTAGTATAGAGGATTGAAGATTGAGGATTGAGGATTGAGGATTGAGGATTGAGGATTGAAGATTGAGGATTGGGGACTGAGTGTTCAGGGTTGAGGATTGCGGATTGAGGATTGAAGATTGAGGATTGGGGACTGAGTGTTGAGGGTTGAGTGATGAGAATTGATGTTTGTGGATAGAAATTTGAAGATTGCAGATTGAGTATTGTGTATTGAAAACTGTGAATTGATAATATTCTATTGAGGATTGAGGATTGACATCTGATTGTTCAGGTCTGAGGTCTGAAGATTGAGAATTCAGGATTGACGATTCAGGATTGAGGTTTGATGACTGAGGATTGAGTATTGAGGATTGAGGCATGAGGATTGAGGATTGAGGATTGAAGATTGAGGACTGAGAATTGAGGATGAGGGCTGAGGATTGACGATTGAGGTTTGAGGACTGAGGATTGAGGATTCAGGATTGAGAATTGAGGATTGAGGATTGAGGATTGAAGATTGAGGATTGGGTATTGAGGGTTGAAGAATGAGGATTGAGGATTGAGGATTGAGGATTGAAGACTGAGTATAGAGGATTGGAGTTTGGGGATTGAGAATTGAGGATTCAGGATCGAGGATTGAGGATTGAGGATTGAAGATTGATTATTTGGGGATTGAAGATTGAGGATTGAGGATTGAGGATTGAGGATTGAGGATTGAGGATTGAAGATTCAGGATTGGGCATTGAGGGTTGACGATTGAGGATTGAGTATTGAGGATTGAGAATTGAGGATTGATTATTGAAGATTGAGTATTGAGGATTGAAGATTGAGGATTGAGGATTGAGGATGAGGGCTGAGGGTTGAGGATTGAGATTTGAGGACTTAGGTCTGAGGATTGAGGATTGAGAATTGAGGATTGAGGATTGAGGATTGAAGATTGAGGATTGGGTATTGAAGATTGAAGAATGAGGATTGAGGAATGAGGATTGAGGATTGAGGATTGAGGATTGAGGATTGAGTATTGAAGACTGAGTGTTGATGATTGAAGATTGAGGATTGAGGATTGAGGATTGAGGATTGAGGATTGAGGATTGAGGATTGAGGATTGAAGATTGAGTATTGATGATTGAAGATTGAGGATTGAACATTGAGGATTGAGGATTGAGGATTGAGGATTGAGGATTGAAGATTGAGGATTGGGGATTCAGGATCGACGATTGAGGATTGAGTATTGAGGATTGAGAATTGAGGATTGATTATTGAAGATTGAGTATTGAGGATTGAAGACTGATGATTGAGTATTGAGTATTGAGGATTGAGGATGAGGGCTGAGGGTTGAGGGTTGAGGTTTGAGGACTGAGGACAGAGGATTGAGGATTGAGATTTGGGGATTGAGGATTGAGGATTGAGAATTGAGGACTGAGGATTGAAGATTGCAGACTGAGGATTGGGTATTGAGGATTGAAGCCTGACGATTGTGGATTGAGGATTGAGGATTGAGGATTGAGGATTGAGGATTGAGAATGGAGGATTGAAGATTGAGTATTGAGGATTGACGATTGAGGATTGAGGGTTGAGGATTGAGGGTTGAGGGTTGAGTGTTGAGGTTTGAGTATTGAATCCTGAGAATTCAGGATATTCTATTGAGTATTGAGAATTGAGGGCTGATGGACGAGTATTGAGGATTGAGTATTGAGGATTGAGGATTGAGGATTGAAGATTGAATATTGATGATTGAAGATTGATGATCGAGGATTGAGTGTTGTGGATTGAGGACGAGGACTGATGGTTGAGTATTGATGTTTGAGGTCTGAGGATTGAGGATTGAGGATTGAGAATTGAGGATCGAGGATTGAGGATTGAAGATTGAGGATTGGGTGTTGAGGATTGAGTTCTGAGAATTGAGGATTGAGGATTGAAGATTGAGGATTGGGTGTTGAGGATTGAAGAATGAGGATTGAGGATTGAGGATTGAGGATTCAGGATTGAAGATTGAGTATTGAGGATTGAAGATTGAGGATTGAGGTCTGAGAATTGAGGATTGAGGATTGAAGATTGAGGATTGGGTGTTGAGGATTGAAGAATGAGGATTGAGGATTGAGGATTGTGGATTGAGGATTGAAGATTGAGGATTGGGTATTGAGGATTGAAGAATGAGGATTGAGGATTGAGGACTGAGAATTGAGGGTTGCAGATTGAGTATTGAGGATTGAAGATTGAGGGTTGAGGATTGAGGATTGAGGATTGAGCATTGAGGATTGAGGATTGAGGATTGAGGATTGAAGATTGAGTATTGAGGATTGAAGATTGAGGATTGAGGATTGAGTACCGAGAATTGAGGACTGATAGTTGAGTATTGAGGACTGAGGATTGAGGATTGAAGATTGAGTATTGAGGATTGAAGATTGACGATTGAGGATTGAGGATTGAGTATTGAGGATTGAGGATTGAGGATTGAGGATTGAGGATTGAGGACTGAAGATTGAATATTGATGATTGAAGAATGAGGATTGAGGATTGATTGTTGTGGATTGAGGACGAGGGCTGAGGGTTGAGTATTGATGTTTGAGGTCTGAGGATTGAGGATTGAAGATTGAGAATTGAGGATTGAGGATTGAGGACGGAGGATTGAAGATTGAGTATTGAGGATTGAGAATTGAGGATTGAGGATTGAGGATTGAAGATTGAGGATTGTGTATTGAGGATTGAAGAATGAGGATTGAGGATTGAGGATTGAGGATTGAGGATTGAGGATTGAGTATTGAAGACTGAGTGTTGATGATTGAAGATTGAGGATTGTGGATTGAGGATTGAGGATTGAGGATTGAGGATTGAGGATTGAGGATGAAGATTGAGTATTGATGATTGAAAATTGAGGATTGAAGATTGAGGATTGAGGATTGAGGATTGAGGATTGAGGATTGAAGATTGAGGATTGGGGATTGAGGATCGACGATTGAGGATTGAGTATTGAGGATTGAGAATTGAGGATTGATTATTGAAGATTGAGTATTGAGGATTGAAGATTGAGGATTGAGTATTGAGTATTGAGGATTGAGGATGAGGGCTGAGGGTTGAGGGTTGAGGTTTGATGACTGAGGACAGAGGATTGAGGATTGAGATTTGAGGATTGAGGATTGAGGATTGAGAATTGAGGACTGTGGATTGAGGATTGAAGATTGAGGATTGAGGACTGAGGATTGAGGATTGAGGATTGAATATTGAGTATTGAGGATTGAAGATTGAGGACTGAGGATTGAGGATTGAGGGTTGAGGATTGAGGACGAGGACTGACGGTTGAGGATTGAGGTTTGAGGTTCGAGGATTGAGAATTTAGGATTGAGGATTGAGGATGAGGGCTGAGGGTTGAGGATTGAGGTTTGTGGACTGAGGACTGAGGATTGAGGATTGAGTATTGAGGATTGAGGATTGAGGATTGAAGTTTGAGGATTGGGTATTGAGGATTGTAGAATGAGGTTTGATGATTGAGGATTGAGGATCGAGGATTGAAGATTGAGTATTGAGGATTGCAGAATGACGATTGAGGATTGAGGATAGAGGATTGAGGATTGAGGATTGAAGATTGAGTATTGAGTATTGAAAACTGTGAATTGATGATATTCTATTGAGGATTGAGTATTGACATCTGATTGTTCAGGTCTGAGGTGTGAAGATTGAGGATTCAGCATTGAGGATTCAGGATTGAGGTTTGATGACTGAGGACTGAGGATTGAGGATTGAGGCATGAGGATTGAGGATTGAGGATTGAGGATTGAGGATTGAGGATTGAGGATGAGGGCTGAGGTTTGACGATTGAGGTTTGAGGATTGAGAGTTGAGGATTGAGGGTTGAAGATTGAGGATTGAGGATTGAGGATGAGGGCTGAGGGTTGAGGATTGAGATTTGAGGACTTAGGTCTGAGGATTGAGGATTGAGAATTGAGGATTGAGGATTGAGGATTGAAGATTGAGGATTGGGTATTGAGGACTGAAGAATGAGGATTGAGGAATGAGGATTGAGGATTGAGGATTGAGGATTGAGGATTGAGTATTGAAGACTGAGTGTTGATGATTGAAGATTGAGGATTGAGGATTGAGGATTGAGGATTGAGGATTGAGGTTTGAGGATTGAGGATTGAAGATTGAGTATTGATGATTGAAGATTGAGGATTGAAGATTGAGGATTGAGGATTGAGGATTGAGGATTGAGGATTGAAGATTGAGGATTGGGGATTGAGGATCGACGATTGAGGATTGAGTATTGAGGATTGAGAATTGAGGATTGATTATTGAAGATTGAGTACTGAGGATTGAAGATTGATGATTGAGTATTGAGTATTGAGGATTGAGGATGAGGGCTGAGGGTTGAGGGTTGAGGTTTGAGGACTGAGGACAGAGGATTGAGGATTGAGATTTCGGGATTGAGGATTGAGGATTGAGAATTGAGGACTGAGGATTGAAGATAGCAGACTGAGGATTGGGTATTGAGGTTTGAAGCCTGACAATTGTGGATTGAGGGTTGAGGATTGAGGATTGAGGATTGAGGATTGAGGATTGAGAATGGAGGATTGAAGATTGAGTATTGAGGATTGACGATTGACGATTGAGGATTGAGGATTGAGGGTTGAGGGTTGAGTGTTGAGGTTTGAGTATTGAATCCTGAGAATTCAGGATATTCTATTGAGTATTGAGAATTGAGGGCTGATGCTCGGGTATTGAGGATTGAGTATTGAGGATTGAGGATTGAGGATTGAAGATTGAATATTGATGATTGAAGATTGATGATCGAGGATTGAGTGTTGTGGATTGAGGACGAGGACTGAGGGTTGAGTATTGATGTTTGAGGTCTGAGGATCGAGGATTGAGGATAGAGAATTGAGGATCGAGGATTGAGGATTGAAGATTGAGGATTGGGTGCGGCGGATTGAGGTCTGAGAATTGAGGATTGAGGATTGAAGATTGAGGATTGGGTGTTGAGGATTGAAGAATGAGGATTGAGGATTGAGGATTGAGGATTGAGGATTGAAGATTGAGTATTGAGAATTGAAGGTTGAGGATTGAGGTCTGCGAATTGAGGATTGAGGATTGAAGATTGAGGATTGGGTGTTGAGGATTGAAGAATGAGGATTGATGATTGAGGATTGTGGATTGAGGATTGAAGATTGAGGATTGGGTATTGAGGATTGAAGAATGAGGATTGAGGATTGAGGACTGAGAATTGAGGGTTGCAGATTGAGTATTGAGGATTGAAGATTGAGGGTTGAGGATTGAGGATTGAGGATTGAGCATTGAGGATTGAGGATTGAGGATTGAGGATTGAAGATTGAGTATTGAGGATTGAAGATTGAGGATTGAGGATTGAGTATTGAGGATTGAAGATTGAGGATTGAGGATTGATAATTGAGTATTGAGGATGAGGTCTGAGGGTTGAGGATTGAGGTTTGAGGGCTGAGGACTGAGAATTGAGGATTGAGGACTGAGAATGTGGGCTGAGGGTTGAGGATTGCGGTTTGAGGACTGAGGACTGAGGATTGAGGATTGAGAATTGAGGATTGAGGATTGAGGATTGAAGATTGAGGATTGGGTATTGAGGATTGTAGAATGAGGATTGAGGATTGAGGATTGAGGATTGAGGATTGAGGATTGAGGATTGAGGATTTAGTATAGATGATTGAAGATTGAGGATTGAGGATTGAGGATTGAGGATTGAGGATTGAAGATTGAGGATTGGGGACTGAGTGTTGAGGATTGAGGATTGCGGATTGAGGATTGAAGATTGAGGATTGGGGACTGAGTGTTGAGGGTTGAGTGATGAGAATTGATGTTTGTGGATAGAAATTTGAAGATTGCAGATTGAGTATTGCGTATTGAAAACTGTGAATTGATAATATTCTATTGAGGATTGAGGATTGACATCTGATTGTTCAGGTCTGAGGTCTGAAGATTGAGAATTCAGGATTGACGATTCAGGATTGAGGTTTGATGACTGAGGATTGAGTATTGAGGATTGAGGCATGAGGATTGAGGATTGAGGATTGAAGATTGAGGACTGCGAATTGAGGATGAGGGCTGAGGATTGGCGATTGAGGTTTGAGGACTGAGGATTGAGGATTCAGGATTGAGAATTGAGGATTGAGGATTGAGGATTCAAGATTGAGGATTGGGTATTGAGGGTTGAAGAATGAGGGTTGAGGATTGAGGTTTGAGGATTGAAGACTGAGTATAGAGGATTGGAGTTTGGGGATTGAGAATTGAGGATTCAGGATTGAGGATTGAGGATTGAGGATTGAAGATTGATTATTGGGGATTGAAGATTGAGGATTGAGGATTGAGGATTGAGGATTGAGGATTGAGGATTGAAGATTGAGGATTGGGTATTGAGGGTTGACGATTGAGGATTGAGTATTGAGGATTGAGAATTGAGGATTGATTATTGAAGATTGAGTATTGAGGATTGAAGATTGAGGATTGACGATTGAGGATTGAGAATTGAGGATGAGGGCTGAGGGTTGAGGATTGAGGTTTGAGGACTGAGGACTGAGGATTGGGGATTGAGATTTGAGGATTGAGGATTGAGGATTGAAGACTGAGGATTGGGTATTGAGTATTGAAGAATGAGGATTGAGGATTGAGGACTGAGGATTGAGGATTGAAGATTGAGGATTGAGGACTGAGGATTGAGGATTGAGGATTGAATATTGAGTATTGAGGATTGAAGATTGAGGACTGAGGATTGAGGATTGAGGGTTGAGGATTGAGGACGAGGACTGACGGTTGAGGATTGAGGTTTGAGGGCTGAGGACTGAGAATTGAGGATTGAGGACTGAGAATGTGGGCTGAGGGTTGAGGAGTGCGTTTTGAGGACTGAGGATTGAGGATTGAAGTTTGAGGATTGGGTATTGAGGATTGTAGAATGAGGTTTGAGGATTGAGGATTGAGGATTGAGGATTGAAGATTGAGTATTGAGGATTGCAGAACGACGATTGAGGATTGAGGATTGAGGATTGAGGATTGAGGATTGAAGATTGAGTATTGAGTATTGAAAACTGTGAATTGATGATATTCTATTGAGGATTGAGGATTGACATCTGATGGTTCAGGTCTGAGGTGTGAAGATTGAGGATTCAGGATTGAGGATTCAGGATTGAGGTTTGATGACTGAGGATTGAGGATTGAGGATTGAGGCATGAGGATTGAGGATTGAGGATTGAGGATTGAGGATTGAAGATTGAGTATTGGGGATTGAAGAATGACGATTGAGGATTGAGTATTGAGTATTGAGGATTGAGGATTGAGTATTGAGGATTGACGATTGAGGATTGAGGATTGAGGATTGAGGGTTGAGGGTTGAGTGTTGAGGTTTGAGTATTGAATCCTGAGAATTCAGGATATTCTATTGAGTATTGAGAATTGAGGGCTGATGGTTGAGTATTGAGGGTTGAGTATTGTGGATTGAGGATTGAGGATTGAAGATTGAATATTGATGATTGAGGATTGATGATCGAGGATTGAGTGTTGTGGATTGAGGACGAGGACTGAGGGTTGAGTATTGACGTTTGAGGTCTGAGGATTGAAGAATGAGGATTGAGGATTGAAGATTGAGGGTTTAGGATTGAGGATTGAGGATTGAGCATTGAGGATTGAGGATTGAGGATTGAGGATTGAGTATAGAGGATTGAAGATTGAGGATTGAGAATTGAGGATTGAGGATTGAGGATTGAAGATTGAGGATTGGGGACTGAGTATTGAGGGTTGAGGATTGCGGATTGAGGATTGAAGATTGAGTATTGGGGACTGAGTGTTGAGGGTTGAGTGATGAGAATTGATGTTTGTGGGTAGAAATTTGAAGATTGCAGATTGAGTATTGTGTATTGAAAACTGTGAATTGATAATATTCTATTGAGGATTGAGGATTGACATCTGATTGTTCAGGTCTGAGGTCTGAAGATTGAGAATTCAGGATTGACGATTCAGGATTGAGGATTGAAGATTGAGGATTGGGTGTTGAGGATTGAGGTCTGAGAATTGAGGATTGAGGATTGAAGATTGAGGATTGGGTGTTGAGGATTGAAGAATGAGGATTGAGGATTGAGGATTGAGGATTGAGGATTGAAGATTGAGTATTGAGAATTGAAGGTTGAGGATTGAGGTCTGCGAATTGAGGATTGAGGATTGAAGATTGAGGATTGGGTGTTGAGGATTGAAGAATGAGGATTGAGGATTGAGGATTGTGGATTGAGGATTGAAGATTGAGGATTGGGTATTGAGGATTGAAGAATGAGGATTGAGGATTGAGGACTGAGAATTGAGGGTTGCAGATTGAGTATTGAGGATTGAAGATTGAGGATTGAGGATTGAGGATTGAGGATTGAGCATTGAGGATTGAGGATTGAGGATTGAGGATTGAAGATTGAGTATTGAGGATTGAAGATTGAGGATTGAGGATTGAGTACTGAGAATTGAGGACTGATAGTTGAGTATTGAGGACTGAGGATTGAGGATTGAAGATTGAGTATTGAGGATTGAAGATTGAGGATTGAGGATTGATAATTGAGTATTGAGGATGAGGTCTGAGGGTTGAGGATTGAGGTTTGAGGGCTGAGGACTGAGAATTGAGGATTGAGGACTGAGAATGTGGGCTGAGGGTTGAGGATTGCGGTTTGAGGACTGAGGACTGAGGATTGAGGATTGAGAATTGAGGATTGAGGATTGAGGATTGAAGATTGAGGATTGGGTATTGAGGATTGTAGAATGAGGATTGAGGATTGAGGATTGAGGATTGAGGATTGAGGATTGAGGATTGAGGATTTAGTATAGATGATTGAAGATTGAGGATTGAGGATTGAGGATTGAGGATTGAGGATTGAAGATTGAGGATTGGGGACTGAGTGTTGAGGGTTGAGGATTGCGGATTGAGGATTGAAGATTGAGGATTGGGGACTGAGTGTTGAGGGTTGAGTGATGAGAATTGATGTCTGTGGATAGAAATTTGAAGATTGCAGATTGAGTATTGCGTATTGAAAACTGTGAATTGATAATATTCTATTGAGGATTGAGGATTGACATCTGATTGTTCAGGTCTGAGGTCTGAAGATTGAGAATTCAGGATTGACGATTCAGGATTGAGGTTTGATGACTGAGGATTGAGTATTGAGGATTGAGGCATGAGGATTGAGGATTGAGGATTGAAGATTGAGGACTGCGAATTGAGGATGAGGGCTGAGGATTGGCGATTGAGGTTTGAGGACTGAGGATTGAGGATTCAGGGTTGAGAATTGAGGATTGAGGATTGAGGATTGAAGATTGAGGATTGGGTATTGAGGGTTGAAGAATGAGGATTGAGGATTGAGGATTGAGGATTGAAGACTGAGTATAGAGGATTGGAGTTTGGGGATTGAGAATTGAGGATTCAGGATTGAGGATTGAGGATTGAGGATTGAAGATTGATTATTGGGTATTGAAGATTGAGGATTGAGGATTGCGGATTGAGGATTGAGGATTGAGGATTGAAGATTGAGGATTGGGTATTGAGGGTTGACGATTGAGGATTGAGTATTGAGGATTGAGAATTGAGGATTGATTATTGAAGATTGAGTATTGAGGATTGAAGATTGAGGATTGACTATTGAGGATTGAGAATTGAGGATGAGGGCTGAGGGTTGAGGATTGAGGTTTGAGGACTGAGGACTGAGGATTGGGGATTGAGATTTGAGGATTGAGGATTGAGGATTGAAGACTGTGGATTGGGTATTGAGTATTGAAGAATGAGGATTGAGGATTGAGGACTGAGGATTGAGGATTGAAGATTGAGGATTGAGGACTGAGGATTGAGGATTGAGGATTGAATATTGAGTATTGAGGATTGAAGATTGAGGACTGAGGATTGAGGATTGAGGGTTGAGGATTGAGGACGAGGACTGACGGTTGAGGATTGAGGTTTGAGGGCTGAGGACTGAGAATTGAGGATTGAGGACTGAGACTGTGGGCTGAGGGTTGTGGATTGCGGTTTGAGGACTGAGGACTGAGGATTGAGGATTGAGAATTGAGGATTGAGGATTGAGGATTGAAGATTGAGGATTGGGTATTGAGGATTGTAGAGTGAGGGTTGAGGATTGAGGATTGAGTATTGACGATTGAGGATTGAGGATTGAGGATTTAGTATAGAGGATTGAAGATTGAGGATTGAGGATTGAGGATTGAGCATTGAGGATTGAAGATTGAGGATTGGGGACTGAGTGTTGAGGGTTGAGGATTGCGGATTGAGGATTGAAGATTGAGGATTAGGGACTGAGTGTTGAGGGTTGAGTGATGAGAATTGATGTTTGTGGATAGAAATTTGAAGATTGCAGATTGAGTATTGTGTATTGAATACTGTGAATTGATAATATTCTATTGAGGATTGAGGATTGACATCTGATTGTTCAGGTCTGAGGCCTGAAGATTGAGAATTCAGGATTGACGATTCAGGATTGAGGTTTGATGACTGAGGATTGAGTATTGAGGATTGAGGCATGAGGATTGAGGACTGAGGATTGAAGATTGAGGACTGAGAATTGAGGATGAGGGCTGAGGATTGGCGATTGAGGTTTGAGGACTGAGGATTGAGGATTCAGGATTGAGAATTGAGGATTGAGGATTGAGGATTGAAGATTGAGGATTGGGTATTGAGGGTTGAAGGATGAGGATTGAGGATTGAGGATTGAGGATTGAGGACTGAGTATAGAGGATTGGAGTTTGGGGATAGAGAATTGAGGATTCAGGATTGAGGATTGAGGATTGAGGATTGAAGATTGATTATTGGGGATTGAAGATTGAGGATTGAGGATTGAGGATTGAGGATTGAGGATTGAGGATTGAGGATTGAGGATTGAAGATTGAGGATTGGGTATTGAGGGTTGACGATTGAGGATTGAGTATTGAGGATTGAGAATTGAGGATTGATTATTGAAGATTGAGTATTGAGGATTGAAGATTGAGGATTGACGATTGAGGATTGAGAATTGAGGATGAGGGCTGAGGGTTGAGGATTGAGGTTTGAGGACTGAGGACTGAGGATTGGGGATTGAGATTTGAGGATTGAGGATTGAGGATTGAAGACTGAGGATTGGGTATTGAGTATTGAAGAATGAGGATTGAGGATTGAGGACTGAGGATTGAGGATTGAAGATTGAGGATTGAGGACTGAGGATTGAGGATTGAGGATTGAATATTGAGTATTGAGGATTGAAGATTGAGGACTGAGGGTTGAGGATTGAGGGTTGAGGATTGAGGACGAGGACTGACGGTTGAGGATTGAGGTTTGAGGGCTGAGGACTGAGAATTGAGGATTGAGGACTGAGAATGTGGGCTGAGGGTTGAGGATTGCGTTTTGAGGACTGAGGACTGAGGATTGAGGATTGAGAATTGAGGATTGAGGATTGAGGATTGAAGATTGAGGATTGGGTATTGAGGATTGTAGAATGAGGATTGAGGATTGAGGATTGAGTATTGACGATTGAGGATTGAGGATTGAGGATTTAGTATAGAGGATTGAAGATTGAGGATTGAGGATTGAGGATTGAGGATTGAGGATTGAAGATTGAGGATTGGGGACTGAGTGTTGAGGGTTGAGGATTGCGGATTGAGGATTGAATATTGAGGATTGGGGACTGAGTGTTGAGGGTTGAGTGATGAGAATTGATGTTTGTGGATAGAAATTTGAAGATTGCAGATTGAGTATCGTGTATTGAATACTGTGAATTGATAATATTCTATTGAGGATTGAGGATTGACATCTGATTGTTCAGGTCTGAGGTCTGAAGATTGAGAATTCAGGATTGACGATTCAGGATTGAGGTTTGATGACTGAGGATTGAGTATTGAGGATTGAGGCATGAGGATTGAGGACTGAGGATTGAAGATTGAGGACTGAGAATTGAGGATGAGGGCTGAGGATTGGCGATTGAGGTTTGAGGACTGAGGATTGAGGATTCAGGATTGAGAATTGAGGATTGAGGTTTGAGGATTGAAGATTGAGGATTGGGTATTGAGGGTTGAAGAATGAGGATTGAGGATTGAGGATTGAGGATTGAAGACTGAGTATAGAGGATTGGAGTTTGGGGATTGAGAATTGAGGATTCAGGATTGAGGATTGAGGATTGAGGATTGAAGATTGATTATTGGGGATTGAAGATTGAGGATTGAGGATTGAGGATTGAGGATTGAGGATTGAGGATTGAAGATTGAGGATTGGGTATTGAGGGTTGACGATTGAGGATTGAGTATTGAGGATTGAGAATTGAGGATTGATTATTGAAGATTGAGTATTGAGGATTGAAGATTGAGGATTGACGATTGAGGATTGAGAATTGAGGATGAGGGCTGAGGGTTGAGGATTGAGGTTTGAGGACTGAGGACTGAGGATTGGGGATTGAGATTTGAGGATTGAGGATTGAGGATTGAAGACTGAGGATTGGGTATTGAGTATTGAAGAATGAGGATTGAGGATTGAGGACTGAGGATTGAGGATTGAAGATTGAGGATTGAGGTCAGAGGATTGAGGATTGAGGATTGAATATTGAGTATTGAGGATTGAAGATTGAGGACTGAGGATTGAGGATTGAGGGTTGAGGATTGAGGACGAGGACTGACGGTTGAGGATTGAGGTTTGAGGTTTGAGGATTCAGAATTTAGGATTGAGGATTGAGGATGAGGGCTGAGGGTTGAGGATTGAGGTTTGAGTACTGAGGACTGAGGATTGAGGATTGAGTATTGAGGATTGAGGATTGAGGATTGAGGATTGAAGTTTGAGGATTGGGTACTGAGGATTGTAGAATGAGGTTTGAGGATTGAGGATTGAGGATTGAGGATTGAAGATTGAGTATTGAGGATTGCAGAACGACGAATGAGGATTGAGGATTGAGGATTGAGGATTGAGGATTGAAGATTGAGTATTGAGTATTGAAAACTGTGAATTGATGATATTCTATTGAGGATTGAGGATTGACATCTGATTGTTCAGGTCTGAGGTGTGAAGATTGAGGATTCAGGATTGAGGATTCAGGATTGAGGTTTGATGACTGAGGATTGAGAGTTGAGGATTGAGGGTTGAAGATTGAGGATTGAGGATTGAGGATGAGGGCTGAGGGTTGAGGATTGAGATTTGAGGACTTAGGTCTGAGGATTGAGGATTGAGAATTGAGGATTGAGGATTGAGGATTGAAGATTGAGGATTGGGTATTGAGGATTGAAGAATGAGGATTGAGGAATGAGGATTGAGGATTGAGGATTGAGGATTGAGGATTGAGTATTGAAGACTGAGTGTTGATGATTGAAGATTGAGGATTGAGGATTGAGGATTGAGGATTGAGGATTGAGGATTGAGGATTGAAGATTGAGGATTGGGTGTTGAGGATTGAAGAATGAGGATTGAGGATTGAGGATTGAGGATTGAGGATTGAAGATTGAGTATTGAGAATTGAAGGTTGAGGATTGAGGTCTGCGAATTGAGGATTGAGGATTGAAGATTGAGGATTGGGTGTTGAGGATTGAAGAATGAGGATTGAGGATTGAGGATTGTGGATTGAGGATTGAAGATTGAGGATTGGGTATTGAGGATTGAGGAATGAGGATTGAGGATTGAGGACTGAGAATTGAGGGTTGCAGATTGAGTATTGAGGATTGAAGATTGAGGGTTGAGGATTGAGGATTGAGGATTGAGCATTGAGGATTGAGGATTGAGGATTGAGGATTGAAGATTGAGTATTGAGGATTGAAGATTGAGGATTGAGGATTGAGTACTGAGAATTGAGGACTGATAGTTGAGTATTGAGGACTGAGGATTGAGGATTGAAGATTGAGTATTGAGGATTGAAGATTGAGGATTGAGGATTGATAATTGAGTATTGAGGATGAGGTCTGAGGGTTGAGGATTGAGGTTTGAGGGCTGAGGACTGAGAATTGAGGATTGAGGACTGAGAATGTGGGCTGAGGGTTGAGGATTGCGGTTTGAGGACTGAGGACTGAGGATTGAGGATTGAGAATTGAGGATTGAGGATTGAGGATTGAAGATTGAGGATTGGGTATTGAGGATTGTAGAATGAGGATTGAGGATTGAGGATTGAGGATTGAGGATTGAGGATTGAGGATTGAGGATTTAGTATAGATGATTGAAGATTGAGGATTGAGGATTGAGGATTGAGGATTGAGGATTGAAGATTGAGGATTGGGGACTGAGTGTTGAGGGTTGAGGATTGCGGATTGAGGATTGAAGATTGAGGATTGGGGACTGAGTGTTGAGGGTTGAGTGATGAGAATTGATGTTTGTGGATAGAAATTTGAAGATTGCAGATTGAGTATTGCGTATTGAAAACTGTGAATTGATAATATTCTATTGAGGATTGAGGATTGACATCTGATTGTTCAGGTCTGATGTCTGAAGATTGAGAATTCAGGATTGACAATTCAGGATTGAGGTTTGATGACTGAGGATTGAGTATTGAGGATTGAGGCATGAGGATTGAGGATTGAGGATTGAAGATTGAGGACTGCGAATTGAGGATGAGGGCTGAGGATTGGCGATTGAGGTTTGAGGACTGAGGATTGAGGATTCAGGATTGAGAATTGAGGATTGAGGATTGAGGATTGAAGATTGAGGATTGGGTATTGAGGGTTGAAGAATGAGGATTGAGGATTGAGGATTGAGGATTGAAGACTGAGTATAGAGGATTGGAGTTTGGGGATTGAGAATTGAGGATTCAGGATTGAGGATTGAGGATTGAGGATTGAAGATTGATTATTGGGTATTGAAGATTGAGGATTGAGGATTGCGGATTGAGGATTGAGGATTGAGGATTGAAGATTGAGGATTGGGTATTGAGGGTTGACGATTGAGGATTGAGTATTGAGGATTGAGAATTGAGGATTGATTATTGAAGATTGAGTATTGAGGATTGAAGATTGAGGATTGACTATTGAGGATTGAGAATTGAGGATGAGGGCTGAGGGTTGAGGATTGAGGTTTGAGGACTGAGGACTGAGGATTGGGGATTGAGATTTGAGGATTGAGGATTGAGGATTGAAGACTGTGGATTGGGTATTGAGTATTGAAGAATGAGGATTGAGGATTGAGGACTGAGGATTGAGGATTGAAGATTGAGGATTGAGGACTGAGGATTGAGGATTGAGGATTGAATATTGAGTATTGAGGATTGAAGATTGAGGACTGAGGATTGAGGATTGAGGGTTGAGGATTGAGGACGAGGACTGACGGTTGAGGATTGAGGTTTGAGGGCTGAGGACTGAGAATTGAGGATTGAGGACTGAGACTGTGGGCTGAGGGTTGTGGATTGCGGTTTGAGGACTGAGGACTGAGGATTGAGGATTGAGAATTGAGGATTGAGGATTGAGGATTGAAGATTGAGGATTGGGTATTGAGGATTGTAGAGTGAGGGTTGAGGATTGAGGATTGAGTATTGACGATTGAGGATTGAGGATTGAGGATTTAGTATAGAGGATTGAAGATTGAGGATTGAGGATTGAGGATTGAGCATTGAGGATTGAAGATTGAGGATTGGGGACTGAGTGTTGAGGGTTGAGGATTGCGGATTGAGGATTGAAGATTGAGGATTAGGGACTGAGTGTTGAGGGTTGAGTGATGAGAATTGATGTTTGTGGATAGAAATTTGAAGATTGCAGATTGAGTATTGTGTATTGAATACTGTGAATTGATAATATTCTATTGAGGATTGAGGATTGACATCTGATTGTTCAGGTCTGAGGCCTGAAGATTGAGAATTCAGGATTGACGATTCAGGATTGAGGTTTGATGACTGAGGATTGAGTATTGAGGATTGAGGCATGAGGATTGAGGACTGAGGATTGAAGATTGAGGACTGAGAATTGAGGATGAGGGCTGAGGATTGGCGATTGAGGTTTGAGGACTGAGGATTGAGGATTCAGGATTGAGAATTGAGGATTGAGGATTGAGGATTGAAGATTGAGGATTGGGTATTGAGGGTTGAAGGATGAGGATTGAGGATTGAGGATTGAGGATTGAGGACTGAGTATAGAGGATTGGAGTTTGGGGATAGAGAATTGAGGATTCAGGATTGAGGATTGAGGATTGAGGATTGAAGATTGATTATTGGGGATTGAAGATTGAGGATTGAGGATTGAGGATTGAGGATTGAGGATTGAGGATTGAGGATTGAGGATTGAAGATTGAGGATTGGGTATTGAGGGTTGACGATTGAGGATTGAGTATTGAGGATTGAGAATTGAGGATTGATTATTGAAGATTGAGTATTGAGGATTGAAGATTGAGGATTGACGATTGAGGATTGAGAATTGAGGATGAGGGCTGAGGGTTGAGGATTGAGGTTTGAGGACTGAGGACTGAGGATTGGGGATTGAGATTTGAGGATTGAGGATTGAGGATTGAAGACTGAGGATTGGGTATTGAGTATTGAAGAATGAGGATTGAGGATTGAGGACTGAGGATTGAGGATTGAAGATTGAGGATTGAGGACTGAGGATTGAGGATTGAGGATTGAATATTGAGTATTGAGGATTGAAGATTGAGGACTGAGGGTTGAGGATTGAGGGTTGAGGATTGAGGACGAGGACTGACGGTTGAGGATTGAGGTTTGAGGGCTGAGGACTGAGAATTGAGGATTGAGGACTGAGAATGTGGGCTGAGGGTTGAGGATTGCGTTTTGAGGACTGAGGACTGAGGATTGAGGATTGAGAATTGAGGATTGAGGATTGAGGATTGAAGATTGAGGATTGGGTATTGAGGATTGTAGAATGAGGATTGAGGATTGAGGATTGAGTATTGACGATTGAGGATTGAGGATTGAGGATTTAGTATAGAGGATTGAAGATTGAGGATTGAGGATTGAGGATTGAGGATTGAGGATTGAAGATTGAGGATTGGGGACTGAGTGTTGAGGGTTGAGGATTGCGGATTGAGGATTGAATATTGAGGATTGGGGACTGAGTGTTGAGGGTTGAGTGATGAGAATTGATGTTTGTGGATAGAAATTTGAAGATTGCAGATTGAGTATCGTGTATTGAATACTGTGAATTGATAATATTCTATTGAGGATTGAGGATTGACATCTGATTGTTCAGGTCTGAGGTCTGAAGATTGAGAATTCAGGATTGACGATTCAGGATTGAGGTTTGATGACTGAGGATTGAGTATTGAGGATTGAGGCATGAGGATTGAGGACTGAGGATTGAAGATTGAGGACTGAGAATTGAGGATGAGGGCTGAGGATTGGCGATTGAGGTTTGAGGACTGAGGATTGAGGATTCAGGATTGAGAATTGAGGATTGAGGTTTGAGGATTGAAGATTGAGGATTGGGTATTGAGGGTTGAAGAATGAGGATTGAGGATTGAGGATTGAGGATTGAAGACTGAGTATAGAGGATTGGAGTTTGGGGATTGAGAATTGAGGATTCAGGATTGAGGATTGAGGATTGAGGATTGAAGATTGATTATTGGGGATTGAAGATTGAGGATTGAGGATTGAGGATTGAGGATTGAGGATTGAGGATTGAAGATTGAGGATTGGGTATTGAGGGTTGACGATTGAGGATTGAGTATTGAGGATTGAGAATTGAGGATTGATTATTGAAGATTGAGTATTGAGGATTGAAGATTGAGGATTGACGATTGAGGATTGAGAATTGAGGATGAGGGCTGAGGGTTGAGGATTGAGGTTTGAGGACTGAGGACTGAGGATTGGGGATTGAGATTTGAGGATTGAGGATTGAGGATTGAAGACTGAGGATTGGGTATTGAGTATTGAAGAATGAGGATTGAGGATTGAGGACTGAGGATTGAGGATTGAAGATTGAGGATTGAGGTCAGAGGATTGAGGATTGAGGATTGAATATTGAGTATTGAGGATTGAAGATTGAGGACTGAGGATTGAGGATTGAGGGTTGAGGATTGAGGACGAGGACTGACGGTTGAGGATTGAGGTTTGAGGTTTGAGGATTCAGAATTTAGGATTGAGGATTGAGGATGAGGGCTGAGGGTTGAGGATTGAGGTTTGAGTACTGAGGACTGAGGATTGAGGATTGAGTATTGAGGATTGAGGATTGAGGATTGAGGATTGAAGTTTGAGGATTGGGTACTGAGGATTGTAGAATGAGGTTTGAGGATTGAGGATTGAGGATTGAGGATTGAAGATTGAGTATTGAGGATTGCAGAACGACGAATGAGGATTGAGGATTGAGGATTGAGGATTGAGGATTGAAGATTGAGTATTGAGTATTGAAAACTGTGAATTGATGATATTCTATTGAGGATTGAGGATTGACATCTGATTGTTCAGGTCTGAGGTGTGAAGATTGAGGATTCAGGATTGAGGATTCAGGATTGAGGTTTGATGACTGAGGATTGAGAGTTGAGGATTGAGGGTTGAAGATTGAGGATTGAGGATTGAGGATGAGGGCTGAGGGTTGAGGATTGAGATTTGAGGACTTAGGTCTGAGGATTGAGGATTGAGAATTGAGGATTGAGGATTGAGGATTGAAGATTGAGGATTGGGTATTGAGGATTGAAGAATGAGGATTGAGGAATGAGGATTGAGGATTGAGGATTGAGGATTGAGGATTGAGTATTGAAGACTGAGTGTTGATGATTGAAGATTGAGGATTGAGGATTGAGGATTGAGGATTGAGGATTGAGGATTGAGGATTGAAGATTGAGGATTGGGTGTTGAGGATTGAAGAATGAGGATTGAGGATTGAGGATTGAGGATTGAGGATTGAAGATTGAGTATTGAGAATTGAAGGTTGAGGATTGAGGTCTGCGAATTGAGGATTGAGGATTGAAGATTGAGGATTGGGTGTTGAGGATTGAAGAATGAGGATTGAGGATTGAGGATTGTGGATTGAGGATTGAAGATTGAGGATTGGGTATTGAGGATTGAGGAATGAGGATTGAGGATTGAGGACTGAGAATTGAGGGTTGCAGATTGAGTATTGAGGATTGAAGATTGAGGGTTGAGGATTGAGGATTGAGGATTGAGCATTGAGGATTGAGGATTGAGGATTGAGGATTGAAGATTGAGTATTGAGGATTGAAGATTGAGGATTGAGGATTGAGTACTGAGAATTGAGGACTGATAGTTGAGTATTGAGGACTGAGGATTGAGGATTGAAGATTGAGTATTGAGGATTGAAGATTGAGGATTGAGGATTGATAATTGAGTATTGAGGATGAGGTCTGAGGGTTGAGGATTGAGGTTTGAGGGCTGAGGACTGAGAATTGAGGATTGAGGACTGAGAATGTGGGCTGAGGGTTGAGGATTGCGGTTTGAGGACTGAGGACTGAGGATTGAGGATTGAGAATTGAGGATTGAGGATTGAGGATTGAAGATTGAGGATTGGGTATTGAGGATTGTAGAATGAGGATTGAGGATTGAGGATTGAGGATTGAGGATTGAGGATTGAGGATTGAGGATTTAGTATAGATGATTGAAGATTGAGGATTGAGGATTGAGGATTGAGGATTGAGGATTGAAGATTGAGGATTGGGGACTGAGTGTTGAGGGTTGAGGATTGCGGATTGAGGATTGAAGATTGAGGATTGGGGACTGAGTGTTGAGGGTTGAGTGATGAGAATTGATGTTTGTGGATAGAAATTTGAAGATTGCAGATTGAGTATTGCGTATTGAAAACTGTGAATTGATAATATTCTATTGAGGATTGAGGATTGACATCTGATTGTTCAGGTCTGATGTCTGAAGATTGAGAATTCAGGATTGACAATTCAGGATTGAGGTTTGATGACTGAGGATTGAGTATTGAGGATTGAGGCATGAGGATTGAGGATTGAGGATTGAAGATTGAGGACTGCGAATTGAGGATGAGGGCTGAGGATTGGCGATTGAGGTTTGAGGACTGAGGATTGAGGATTCAGGATTGAGAATTGAGGATTGAGGATTGAGGATTGAAGATTGAGGATTGGGTATTGAGGGTTGAAGAATGAGGATTGAGGATTGAGGATTGAGGATTGAAGACTGAGTATAGAGGATTGGAGTTTGGGGATTGAGAATTGAGGATTCAGGATTGAGGATTGAGGATTGAGGATTGAAGATTGATTATTGGGGATTGAAGATTGAGGATTGAGGATTGCGGATTGAGGATTGAGGATTGAGGATTGAAGATTGAGGATTGGGTATTGAGGGTTGACGATTGAGGATTGAGTATTGAGGATTGAGAATTGAGGATTGATTATTGAAGATTGAGTATTGAGGATTGAAGATTGAGGATTGACGATTGAGGATTGAGAATTGAGGATGAGGGCTGAGGGTTGAGGATTGAGGTTTGAGGACTGAGGACTGAGGATTGGGGATTGAGATTTGAGGATTGAGGATTGAGGATTGAAGACTGAGGATTGGGTATTGAGTATTGAAGAATGAGGATTGAGGATTGAGGACTGAGGATTGAGGATTGAAGATTGAGGATTGAGGACTGAGGATTGAGGATTGAGGATTGAATATTGAGTATTGAGGATTGAAGATTGAGGACTGAGGATTGAGGATTGAGGGTTGAGGATTGAGGACGAGGACTGACGGTTGAGGATTGAGGTTTGAGGGCTGAGGACTGAGAATTGAGGATTGAGGACTGAGACTGTGGGCTGAGGGTTGAGGATTGCGGTTTGAGGACTGAGGACTGAGGATTGAGGATTGAGAATTGAGGATTGAGGATTGAGGATTGAAGATTGAGGATTGGGTATTGAGGATTGTAGAATGAGGATTGAGGATTGAGGATTGAGTATTGACGATTGAGGATTGAGGATTGAGGATTTAGTATAGAGGATTGAAGATTGAGGATTGAGGATTGAGGATTGAGCATTGAGGATTGAAGATTGAGGATTGGGGACTGAGTGTTGAGGGTTGAGGATTGCGGATTGAGGATTGAAGATTGAGGATTAGGGACTGAGTGTTGAGGGTTGAGTGATGAGAATTGATGTTTGTGGATAGAAATTTGAAGATTGCAGATTGAGTATTGTGTATTGAATACTGTGAATTGATAATATTCTATTGAGGATTGAGGATTGACATCTGATTGTTCAGGTCTGAGGTCTGAAGATTGAGAATTCAGGATTGACGATTCAGGATTGAGGTTTGATGACTGAGGATTGAGTATTGAGGATTGAGGCATGAGGATTGAGGACTGAGGATTGAAGATTGAGGACTGAGAATTGAGGATGAGGGCTGAGGATTGGCGATTGAGGTTTGAGGACTGAGGATTGAGGATTCAGGATTGAGAATTGAGGATTGAGGATTGAGGATTGAAGATTGAGGATTGGGTATTGAGGGTTGAAGGATGAGGATTGAGGATTGAGGATTGAGGATTGAGGACTGAGTATAGAGGATTGGAGTTTGGGGATAGAGAATTGAGGATTCAGGATTGAGGATTGAGGATTGAGGATTGAAGATTGATTATTGGGGATTGAAGATTGAGGATTGAGGATTGAGGATTGAGGATTGAGGATTGAGGATTGAGGATTGAAGATTGAGGATTGGGTATTGAGGGTTGACGATTGAGGATTGAGTATTGAGGATTGAGAATTGAGGATTGATTATTGAAGATTGAGTATTGAGGATTGAAGATTGAGGATTGACGATTGAGGATTGAGAATTGAGGATGAGGGCTGAGGGTTGAGGATTGAGGTTTGAGGACTGAGGACTGAGGATTGGGGATTGAGATTTGAGGATTGAGGATTGAGGATTGAAGACTGAGGATTGGGTATTGAGTATTGAAGAATGAGGATTGAGGACGAGGACTGACGGTTGAGGATTGAGGTTTGAGGGCTGAGGACTGAGAATTGAGGATTGAGGACTGAGAATGTGGGCTGAGGGTTGAGGATTGCGTTTTGAGGACTGAGGACTGAGGATTGAGGATTGAGAATTGAGGATTGAGGATTGAGGATTGAAGATTGGGGATTGGGTATTGAGGATTGTAGAATGAGGATTGAGGATTGAGGATTGAGTATTGACGATTGAGGATTGAGGATTGAGGATTTAGTATAGAGGATTGAAGATTGAGGATTGAGGATTGAGGATTGAGGATTGAGGATTGAAGATTGAGGATTGGGGACTGAGTGTTGAGGGTTGAGGATTGCGGATTGAGGATTGAATATTGAGGATTGGGGACTGAGCGTTGAGGGTTGAGTGATGAGAATTGATGTTTGTGGATAGAAATTTGAAGATTGCAGATTGAGTATTGTGTATTGAATACTGTGAATTGATAATATTCTATTGAGGATTGAGGATTGACATCTGATTGTTCAGGTCTGAGGTCTGAAGATTGAGAATTCAGGATTGACGATTCAGGATTGAGGTTTGATGACTGAGGATTGAGTATTGAGGATTAAGGCATGAGGATTGAGGACTGAGGATTGAAGATTGAGGACTGAGAATTGAGGATGAGGGCTGGGGATTGGCGATTGAGGTTTGAGGACTGAGGATTGAGGATTCAGGATTGAGAATTGAGGATTGAGGTTTGAGGATTGAAGATTGAGGATTGGGTATTGAGGGTTGAAGAATGAGGATTGAGGATTGAGGATTGAGGATTGAAGACTGAGTATAGAGGATTGGAGTTTGGGGATTGAGAATTGAGGATTCAGGATTGAGGATTGAGGATTGAGGATTGAAGATTGATTATTGGGGATTGAAGATTGAGGATTGAGGATTGAGGATTGAGGATTGAGGATTGAGGATTGAAGATTGAGGATTGGGTATTGAGGGTTGACGATTGAGGATTGAGTATTGAGGATTGAGAATTGAGGATTGATTATTGAAGATTGAGTATTGAGGATTGAAGATTGAGGATTGACGATTGAGGATTGAGAATTGAGGATGAGGGCTGAGGGTTGAGGATTGAGGTTTGAGGACTGAGGACTGAGGATTGGGGATTGAGATTTGAGGATTGAGGATTGAGGATTGAAGACTGAGGATTGGGTATTGAGTATTGAAGAATGAGGATTGAGGATTGAGGACTGAGGATTGAGGATTGAAGATTGAGGATTGAGGTCTGAGGATTGAGGATTGAGGATTGAATATTGAGTATTGAGGATTGAAGATTGAGGACTGAGGATTGAGGATTGAGGGTTGAGGATTGAGGACGAGGACTGACGGTTGAGGATTGAGGTTTGAGGTTTGAGGATTCAGAATTTAGGATTGAGGATTGAGGATGAGGGCTGAGGGTTGAGGATTGAGGTTTGAGTACTGAGGACTGAGGATTGAGGATTGAGTATTGAGGATTGAGGATTGAGGATTGAGGATTGAAGTTTGAGGATTGGGTATTGAGGATTGTAGAATGAGGTTTGAGGATTGAGGATTGAGGATTGAGGATTGAAGATTGAGTATTGAGGATTGCAGAACGACGATTGAGGATTGAGTATTGAGGATTGAGGATTGAGGATTGAAGATTGAGTATTGAGTATTGAAAACTGTGAATTGATGATATTCTATTGAGGATTGAGGATTGACATCTGATTGTTCAGGTCTGAGGTGTGAAGATTGAGGATTCAGGATTGAGGATTCAGGATTGAGGTTTGATGACTGAGGATTGAGAGTTGAGGATTGAGGGTTGAAGATTGAGGATTGAGGATTGAGGATGAGGGCTGAGGGTTGAGGATTGAGATTTGAGGACTTAGGTCTGAGGATTGAGGATTGAGAATTGAGGATTGAGGATTGAGGATTGAAGATTGAGGATTGGGTATTGAGGATTGAAGAATGAGGATTGAGGAATGAGGATTGAGGATTGAGGATTGAGGATTGAGGATTGAGTATTGAAGACTGAGTGTTGATGATTGAAGATTGAGGATTGAGGATTGAGGATTGAGGATTGAGGATTGAGGATTGAGGATTGAAGATTGAGGATTGGGTGTTGAGGATTGAAGAATGAGGATTGAGGATTGAGGATTGAGGATTGAGGATTGAAGATTGAGTATTGAGAATTGAAGGTTGAGGATTGAGGTCTGCGAATTGAGGATTGAGGATTGAAGATTGAGGATTGGGTGTTGAGGATTGAAGAATGAGGATTGAGGATTGAGGATTGTGGATTGAGGATTGAAGATTGAGGATTGGGTATTGAGGATTGAAGAATGAGGATTGAGGATTGAGGACTGAGAATTGAGGGTTGCAGATTGAGTATTGAGGATTGAAGATTGAGGGTTGAGGATTGAGGATTGAGGATTGAGCATTGAGGATTGAGGATTGAGGATTGAGGATTGAAGATTGAGTATTGAGGATTGAAGATTGAGGATTGAGGATTGAGTACTGAGAATTGAGGACTGATAGTTGAGTATTGAGGACTGAGGATTGAGGATTGAAGATTGAGTATTGAGGATTGAAGATTGAGGATTGAGGATTGATAATTGAGTATTGAGGATGAGGTCTGAGGGTTGAGGATTGAGGTTTGAGGGCTGAGGACTGAGAATTGAGGATTGAGGACTGAGAATGTGGGCTGAGGGTTGAGGATTGCGGTTTGAGGACTGAGGACTGAGGATTGAGGATTGAGAATTGAGGATTGAGGATTGAGGATTGAAGATTGAGGATTGGGTATTGAGGATTGTAGAATGAGGATTGAGGATTGAGGATTGAGGATTGAGGATTGAGGATTGAGGATTGAGGATTTAGTATAGATGATTGAAGATTGAGGATTGAGGATTGAGGATTGAGGATTGAGGATTGAAGATTGAGGATTGGGGACTGAGTGTTGAGGGTTGAGGATTGCGGATTGAGGATTGAAGATTGAGGATTGGGGACTGAGTGTTGAGGGTTGAGTGATGAGAATTGATGTTTGTGGATAGAAATTTGAAGATTGCAGATTGAGTATTGCGTATTGAAAACTGTGAATTGATAATATTCTATTGAGGATTGAGGATTGACATCTGATTGTTCAGGTCTGAGGTCTGAAGATTGAGAATTCAGGATTGACGATTCAGGATTGAGGTTTGATGACTGAGGATTGAGTATTGAGGATTGTGGCATGAGGATTGAGGATTGAGGATTGAAGATTGAGGACTGCGAATTGAGGATGAGGGCTGAGGATTGGCGATTGAGGTTTGAGGACTGAGGATTGAGGATTCAGGATTGAGAATTGAGGATTGAGGATTGAGGATTGAAGATTGAGGATTGGGTATTGAGGGTTGAAGAATGAGGATTGAGGATTGAGGATTGAGGATTGAAGACTGAGTATAGAGGATTGGAGTTTGGGGATTGAGAATTGAGGATTCAGGATTGAGGATTGAGGATTGAGGATTGAAGATTGATTATTGGGGATTGAAGATTGAGGATTGAGGATTGCGGATTGAGGATTGAGGATTGAGGATTGAAGATTGAGGATTGGGTATTGAGGGTTGACGATTGAGGATTGAGTATTGAGGATTGAGAATTGAGGATTGATTATTGAAGATTGAGTATTGAGGATTGAAGATTGAGGATTGACGATTGAGGATTGAGAATTGAGGATGAGGGCTGAGGGTTGAGGATTGAGGTTTGAGGACTGAGGACTGAGGATTGGGGATTGAGATTTGAGGATTGAGGATTGAGGATTGAAGACTGAGGATTGGGTATTGAGTATTGAAGAATGAGGATTGAGGATTGAGGACTGAGGATTGAGGATTGAAGATTGAGGATTGAGGACTGAGGATTGGGGATTGAGATTTGAGGATTGAGGATTGAGGATTGAAGACTGAGGATTGGGTATTGAGTATTGAAGAATGAGGATTGAGGACGAGGACTGACGGTTGAGGATTGAGGTTTGAGGGCTGAGGACTGAGAATTGAGGATTGAGGACTGAGAATGTGGGCTGAGGGTTGAGGATTGCGTTTTGAGGACTGAGGACTGAGGATTGAGGATTGAGAATTGAGGATTGAGGATTGAGGATTGAAGATTGAGGATTGGGTATTGAGGATTGTAGAATGAGGATTGAGGATTGAGGATTGAGTATTGACGATTGAGGATTGAGGATTGAGGATTTAGTATAGAGGATTGAAGATTGAGGATTGAGGATTGAGGATTGAGGATTGAGGATTGAAGATTGAGGATTGGGGACTGAGTGTTGAGGGTTGAGGATTGCGGATTGAGGATTGAATATTGAGGATTGGGGACTGAGTGTTGAGGGTTGAGTGATGAGAATTGATGTTTGTGGATAGAAATTTGAAGATTGCAGATTGAGTATTGTGTATTGAATACTGTGAATTGATAATATTCTATTGAGGATTGAGGATTGACATCTGATTGTTCAGGTCTGAGGTCTGAAGATTGAGAATTCAGGATTGACGATTCAGGATTGAGGTTTGATGACTGAGGATTGAGTATTGAGGATTGAGGCATGAGGATTGAGGACAGAGGATTGAAGATTGAGGACTGAGAATTGAGGATGAGGGCTGAGGATTGGCGATTGAGGTTTGAGGACTGAGGATTGAGGATTCAGGATTGAGAATTGAGGATTGAGGTTTGAGGATTGAAGATTGAGGATTGGGTATTGAGGGTTGAAGAATGAGGATTGAGGATTGAGGATTGAGGATTGAAGACTGAGTATAGAGGATTGGAGTTTGGGGATTGAGAATTGAGGAATCAGGATTGAGGATTGAGGATTGAGGATTGAAGATTGATTATTGGGGATTGAAGATTGAGGATTGAGGATTGAGGATTGAGGATTGAGGATTGAGGATTGAAGATTGAGGATTGGGTATTGAGGGTTGACGATTGAGGACTGAGTATTGAGGATTGAGAATTGAGGATTGATTATTGAAGATTGAGTATTGAGGATTGAAGATTGAGGATTGACGATTGAGGATTGAGAATTGAGGATGAGGGCTGAGGGTTGAGGATTGAGGTTTGAGGACTGAGGACTGAGGATTGGGGATTGAGATTTGAGGATTGAGGATTGAGGATTGAAGACTGAGGATTGGGTATTGAGTATTGAAGAATGAGGATTGAGGATTGAGGACTGAGGATTGAGGATTGAAGATTGAGGATTGAGGTCTGAGGATTGAGGATTGAGGATTGAATATTGAGTATTGAGGATTGAAGATTGAGGACTGAGGATTGAGGATTGAGGGTTGAGGATTGAGGACGAGGACTGACGGTTGAGGATTGAGGTTTGAGGTTTGAGGATTCAGAATTTAGGATTGAGGATTGAGGATGAGGGCTGAGGGTTGAGGATTGAGGTTTGAGTACTGAGGACTGAGGATTGAGGATTGAGTATTGAGGATTGAGGATTGAGGATTGAGGATTGAAGTTTGAGGATTGGGTATTGAGGATTGTAGAATGAGGTTTGAGGATTGAGGATTGAGGATTGAGGATTGAAGATTGAGTATTGAGGATTGCAGAACGACGATTGAGGATTGAGGATTGAGGATTGAGGATTGAGGATTGAAGATTGAGTATTGAGTATTGAAAACTGTGAATTGATGATATTCTATTGAGGATTGAGGATTGACATCTGATTGTTCAGGTCTGAGGTGTGAAGATTGAGGATTCAGGATTGAGGATTCAGGATTGAGGTTTGATGACTGAGGATTGAGAGTTGAGGATTGAGGGTTGAAGATTGAGGATTGAGGATTGAGGATGAGGGCTGAGGGTTGAGGATTGAGATTTGAGGACTTAGGTCTGAGGATTGAGGATTGAGAATTGAGGATTGAGGATTGAGGATTGAAGATTGAGGATTGGGTATTGAGGATTGAAGAATGAAGATTGAGGAATGAGGATTGAGGATTGAGGATTGAGGATTGAGGATTGAGTATTGAAGACTGAGTGTTGATGATTGAAGATTGAGGATTGAGGATTGAGGATTGAGGATTGAGGATTGAGGATTGAGGATTGAAGATTGAGGATTGGGTGTTGAGGATTGAAGAATGAGGATTGAGGATTGAGGATTGAGGATTGAGGATTGAAGATTGAGTATTGAGAATTGAAGGTTGAGGATTGAGGTCTGCGAATTGAGGATTGAGGATTGAAGATTGAGGATTGGGTGTTGAGGATTGAAGAATGAGAATTGAGGATTGAGGATTGTGGATTGAGGATTGAAGATTGAGGATTGGGTATTGAGGATTGAAGAATGAGGATTGAGGATTGAGGACTGAGAATTGAGGGTTGCAGATTGAGTATTGAGGATTGAAGATTGAGGGTTGAGGATTGAGGATTGAGGATTGAGCATTGAGGATTGAGGATTGAGGATTGAGGATTGAAGATTGAGTATTGAGGATTGAAGATTGAGGATTGAGGATTGAGTACTGAGAATTGAGGACTGATAGTTGAGTATTGAGGACTGAGGATTGAGTATTGAGGATGAGGTCTGAGGGTTGAGGATTGAGGTTTGAGGGCTGAGGACTGAGAATTGAGGATTGAGGACTGAGAATGTGGGCTGAGGGTTGAGGATTGCGGTTTGAGGACTGAGGACTGAGGATTGAGGATTGAGAATTGAGGATTGAGGATTGAGGATTGAAGATTGAGGATTGGGTATTGAGGATTGTAGAATGAGGATTGAGGATTGAGGATTGAGGATTGAGGATTGAGGATTGAGGATTGAGGATTTAGTATAGATGATTGAAGATTGAGGATTGAGGATTGAGGATTGAGGATTGAGGATTGAAGATTGAGGATTGGGGACTGAGTGTTGAGGGTTGAGGATTGCGGATTGAGGATTGAAGATTGAGGATTGGGGACTGAGTGTTGAGGGTTGAGTGATGAGAATTGATGTTTGTGGATAGAAATTTGAAGATTGCAGATTGAGTATTGCGTATTGAAAACTGTGAATTGATAATATTCTATTGAGGATTGAGGATTGACATCTGATTGTTCAGGTCTGAGGTCTGAAGATTGAGAATTCAGGATTGACGATTCAGGATTGAGGTTTGATGACTGAGGATTGAGTATTGAGGATTGAGGCATGAGGATTGAGGATTGAGGATTGAAGATTGAGGACTGCGAATTGAGGATGAGGGCTGAGGATTGGCGATTGAGGTTTGAGGACTGAGGATTGAGGATTCAGGATTGAGAATTGAGGATTGAGGATTGAGGATTGAAGATTGAGGATTGGGTATTGAGGGTTGAAGAATGAGGATTGAGGATTGAGGATTGAGGATTGAAGACTGAGTATAGAGGATTGGAGTTTGGGGATTGAGAATTGAGGATTCAGGATTGAGGATTGAGGATTGAGGATTGAAGATTGATTATTGGGGATTGAAGATTGAGGATTGAGGATTGCGGATTGAGGATTGAGGATTGAGGATTGAAGATTGAGGATTGGGTATTGAGGGTTGACGATTGAGGATTGAGTATTGAGTATTGAGAATTGAGGATTGATTATTGAAGATTGAGTATTGAGGATTGAAGATTGAGGATTGACGATTGAGGATTGAGAATTGAGGATGAGGGCTGAGGGTTGAGGATTGAGGTTTGAGGACTGAGGACTGAGGATTGGGGATTGAGATTTGAGGATTGAGGATTGAGGATTGAAGACTGAGGATTGGGTATTGAGTATTGAAGAATGAGGATTGAGGATTGAGGACTGAGGATTGAGGATTGAAGATTGAGGATTGAGGACTGAGGATTGAGGATTGAGGATTGAATATTGAGTATTGAGGATTGAAGATTGAGGACTGAGGATTGAGGATTGAGGGTTGAGGATTGAGGACGAGGACTGACGGTTGAGGATTGAGGTTTGAGGGCTGAGGACTGAGAATTGAGGATTGAGGACTGAGACTGTGGGCTGAGGGTTGAGGATTGCGGTTTGAGGACTGAGGACTGAGGATTGAGGATTGAGAATTGAGGATTGAGGATTGAGGATTGAAGATTGAGGATTGGGTATTGAGGATTGTAGAATGAGGATTGAGGATTGAGGATTGAGTATTGACGATTGAGGATTGAGGATTGAGGATTTAGTATAGAGGATTGAAGATTGAGGATTGAGGATTGAGGATTGAGGATTGAGGATTGAAGATTGAGGATTGGGGACTGAGTGTTGAGGGTTGAGGATTGCGGATTGAGGATTGAAGATTGAGGATTGGGGACTGAGTGTTGAGGGTTGAGTGATGAGAATTGATGTTTGTGGATAGAAATTTGAAGATTGCAGATTGAGTATTGTGTATTGAATACTGTGAATTGATAATATTCTATTGAGGATTGAGGATTGACATCTGATTGTTCAGGTCTGAGGTCTGAAGATTGAGAATTCAGGATTGACGATTCAGGATTGAGGTTTGATGACTGAGGATTGAGTATTGAGGATTGAGGCATGAGGATTGAGGACTGAGGATTGAAGATTGAGGACTGAGAATTGAGGATGAGGGCTTAGGATTGGCGATTGAGGTTTGAGGACTGAGGATTGAGGATTCAGGATTGAGAATTGAGGATTGAGGTTTGAGGATTGAAGATTGAGGATTGGGTATTGAGGGTTGAAGAATGAGGATTGAGGATTGAGGATTGAGGATTGAAGACTGAGTATAGAGGATTGGAGTTTGGGGATTGAGAATTGAGGATTTAGGATTGAGGATTGAGGATTGAGGATTGAAGATTGATTATTGGGGATTGAAGATTGAGGATTGAGGATTGAGGATTGAGGATTGAGGATTGAGGATTGAAGATTGAGGATTGGGTATTGAGGGTTGACGATTGAGGATTGAGTATTGAGGATTGAGAATTGAGGATTGATTATTGAAGATTGAGTATTGAGGATTGAAGATTGAGGATTGACGATTGAGGATTGAGAATTGAGGATGAGGGCTGAGGGTTGAGGATTGAGGTTTGAGGACTGAGGACTGAGGATTGGGGATTGAGATTTGAGGATTGAGGATTGAGGATTGAAGACTGAGGATTGGGTATTGAGTATTGAAGAATGAGGATTGAGGATTGAGGACTGAGGATTGAGGATTGAAGATTGAGGATTGAGGTCTGAGGATTGAGGATTGAGGATTGAATATTGAGTATTGAGGATTGAAGATTGAGGACTGAGGATTGAGGATTGAGGGTTGAGGATTGAGGACGAGGACTGACGGTTGAGGATTGAGGTTTGAGGTTTGAGGATTGAGAATTTAGGATTGAGGATTGAGGATGAGGGCTGAGGGTTGAGGATTGAGGTTTGAGGACTGAGGACTGAGGATTGAGGATTGAGTATTGAGGATTGAGGATTGAGGATTGAAGTTTGAGGATTGAGTATTGAGGATTGTAGAATGAGGCTTGAGGATTGAGGATTGAGGATTGAGGATTGAAGATTGAGTATTGAGGATAGCAGAACGACGATTGAGGATTGAGGATTGAGGATTGAGGATTGAGGATTGAAGATTGAGTATTGAGTATTGAAAACTGTGAATTGATGATATTCTATTGAGGATTGAGGATTGACATCTGATTGTTCAGGTCTGAGGTGTGAAGATTGAGGATTCAGGATTGAGGATTCAGGATTGAGGTTTGATGACTGAGGATTGAGAGTTGAGGATTGAGGGTTGAAGATTGAGGATTGAGGATTGAGGATGAGGGCTGAGGGTTGAGGATTGAGATTTGAGGACTTAGGTCTGAGGATTGAGGATTGAGAATTGAGGATTGAGGATTGAGGATTGAAGATTGAGGATTGGGTATTGAGGATTGAAGAATGAGGATTGAGGAATGAGGATTGAGGATTGAGGATTGAGGATTGAGGATTGAGTATTGAAGACTGAGTGTTGATGATTGAAGATTGAGGATTGAGGATTGAGGATTGAGGATTGAGGATTGAGGATTGAGGATTGAGGATTGAAGATTGAGTATTGATGATTGAAGATTGAGGATTGAAGATTGAGGATTGAGGATTGAGGATTGAGGATTGAGGATTGAAGATTGAGGATTGGGGATTAAGGATCGACGATTGAGGATTGAGTATTGAGGATTGAGAATTGAGGATTGATTATTGAAGATTGAGTATTGAGGATTGAAGATTGATGATTGAGTATTGAGTATTGAGGACTGAGGGTGAGGGCTGAGGGTTGAGGGTTGAGGTTTGAGGACTGAGGACAGAGGATTGAGGATTGAGATTTGAGGATTGAGGATTGAGGATTGAGAATTGAGGACTGAGGATTGAAGATTGCAGACTGAGGATTGGGTATTGAGGATTGTAGCCTGACGATTGTGGATTGAGTGTTGAGGATTGAGGATTGAGGATTGAGGATTGAGGATTGAGAATGGAGGATTGAAGATTGAGTATTGAGGATTGACGGTTGAGGATTGAGGATTGAGGATTGAGGGTTGAGGGTTGAGGATTGAAGATTGAATATTGATGATTGAAGATTGATGTTCGAGGATTGAGTGTTGTGGATTGAGGACGAGGACTGAGGGTTGAGTATTGATGTTTGAGGTCTGAGGATTGAGGATTGATTATTGAAGATTGAGTATTGAAGATTGAACATTGAGGATTGAGGATTGAGGATTGAGAATTGAAGATGAGGGCTGAGGATTGAGGATTGAGGTTTGAGGACTGAGGACTGAGGATTGGGGATTGTGATTTGATGATTGAGGATTGAGGATTGAAGACTGAGGATTGGGTATTGAGTATTGAAGAATGAGGATTGAGGATTGAGGACTGAGGATTGAGGATTGAAGATTGAGGATTGAGGACTGAGGATTGAGGATTGAGGATTGAATATTGAGTATTGAGGATTGAAGATTGAGGACTGAGGATTGAGGATTGAGGGTTGAGGATTGAGGACGAGGACTGACGGTTGAGGATTGAGGTTTGAGGTTTGAGGATTGAGAATTTAGGATTCAGGATTGAGGATTCAGGATTGCGGTTTGATGACTGAGGATTGAGGATTGAGGATTGAGGCATGAGGATTGAAGATTGAGGATTGGCTATTGAGGATTGTAGAATGAGGTTTGAGGATTGAGTATTGAAGAATGAGGATTGAGGATTGAGGACTGAGGATTGAGGATTGAAGTTTGAGGATTGAGGACTGAGGATTGAGGATTGAGGATTGAGGATTGAATATTGAGTATTGAGGATTGAAGATTGAGGACTGAGGATTGAGGATTGAGGGTTGAGGATTGAGGACGAGGACTGACGGTTGAGGATTGAGGTTTGAGGTTTGAGGATTGAGAATTTAGGATTGAGGATTGTGGATGAGGGCTGAGGGTTGAGGATTGAGGTTTGAGGACTGAGGACTGAGGATTGAGGATTGAGTATTGAGGATTGAGGATTGAGGATTGAAGTTTGAGGATTGGGTATTGAGGATTGTAGAATGAGGTTTGAGGATTGAGGATTGAGGATTGAGGATTGAAGATTGAGTATTGAGGATTGCAGAATGACGATTGAGGATTGAGGATTGAGGATTGAGGATTGAGGATTGAAGATAGAGTATTGAGTATTGAAAACTGTGAATTGATGATATTCTATTGAGGATTGAGGATTGACATCTGATTGTTCAGGTCTGAGGTGTGAAGATTGAGGATTCAGGATTGAGGATTCAGGATTGAGGTTTGATGACTGAGGATTGAGGGTTGAGGATTGAGGCATGAGGATTGAGGATTGAGGATTGAGGATTGTGGATTGAGGATTGAGGATGAGGGCTGAGGTTTGACGATTGAGGTTTGAGGATTGAGAGTTGAGGATTGAGGGTTGAAGGTTGAGGATTGAGGATTGAGGATGAGGGCTGAGGGTTGAGGATTGAGATTTGAGGACTTAGGTCTGAGGATTGAGGATTGAGAATTGAGGATTGAGGATTGAGGATTAAAGATTGAGGATTGGGTATTGAGGATTGAAGAATGAGGATTGAGGAATGAGGATTGAGGATTGAGCATTGAGGATTGAGGATTGAGTATTGAAGACTGAGTGTTGATGATTGAAGATTGAGGATTGAGGATTGAGGATTGAGGATTGAGGATTGAAGATTGAGGATTGAGGATTGAGGATGAGGGCTGAGGATTGGCGATTGAGATTTGAGGACTGAGGATTGAGGATTGAGGATTGAGAATTGAGGATTGAGGATTGAGGATTGAAGATTGAGGATTGGGGATTGAGGGTTGAAGAATGAGGATTGAGTATTGAGGATTGAGGATTGAAGATTGATTATTGGGGATTGAAGATTGAGGATTGAGGATTGAGGATTGAGGATTGAGTATTGAAGATTGAGGATTGGGGATTGAGGGTTGACGATTGAGGATTGAGTATTGAGGATTGAGACTTGAGGATTGATTATTGAAGATTGAGTATTGAGGATTGAAGATTGAGGATTGAGGATTGAGGATTGAGAATTGAGTATGAGGGCTGAGGGATGAGGATTGAGGTTTGAGGACTGAGGACTGAGGATTGGGGATTGAGACTTGATGATTGAGGATTGAGGATTGAAGACTGAGGATTGGTTATTGAGTATTGAAGAATGAGGATTGAGGATTGAGGACTGAGGATTGAGGATTGAAGATTGAGGATTGAGGACTGAGGATTGAGGATTGAGGATTGAATATTGAGTATTGAGGATTGAAGATTGAGGACTGAGGACGGAGGATTGTGGATTGAGGATTGAGGACTGAGGATTGAGGATTGAGGATTGAATATTGAGTATTGAGGATTGAAGATTGAGGACTGAGGACGGAGGATTGTGGATTGAGGATTGAGGACGAGGACTGACGGTTGATGATTGAGGTTTGAGGATTGAGTATTGAGGATTGAGGATTGAGGATTGAAGATTGAGGGTTGAGAATTGAGGATTGATTATTGAAGATTGAGTATTGAAGATTGATCATTGAGGATTGAGGATTGAGGATTGAGAATTGAAGATGAGGGCTGAGGATTGAGGATTGAGGTTTGAGGACTGAGGACTGAGGATTGGGGATTGAGATTTGATGATTGAGGATTGAGGATTGAAGACTGAGGATTGGGTATTGAGTATTGAAGAATGAGGATTGAGGATTGAGGACTGAGGATTGAGGATTGAAGATTGAGGATTGAGGACTGAGGATTGAGGATTGAGGATTGAATATTGAGTATTGAGGATTGAAGATTGAGGACTGAGGATTGAGGATTGAGGGTTGAGGATTGAGGACGAGGACTGACGGTTGAGGATTGAGCTTTGAGGTTTGAGGATTGAGAATTTAGGATTCAGGATTGAGGATTCAGGATTGCGGTTTGATGACTGAGGATTGAGGATTGAGGATTGAGGCATGAGGATTGAAGATTGAGGATTGTGTATTGAGGATTGTAGAATGAGGTTTGAGGGTTGAGGATTGAGGATTGAGGATTGAAGATTGAGTATTGGGGTGTGAAGAATGACGATTGAGGATTGAGGATTGAGTATTGAGGATTGAGGATTGAGTGTTGAGGATTGACGATTGAGGATTGAGGATTGAGGATTGAGGGTTGAGGGTTGAGTGTTGAGGTTTGAGTATTGAATCCTGAGAAGTCAGGATATTCTCTTGAGTATTGAGAATTGAGGGCTGATGGTTGAGTATTGAGGGTTGAGTATTGTGGATTGAGGATTGAGGATTGAAGATTGAATATTGATGATTGAGGATTCATGATCGAGGATTGAGTGTTGTGGATTGAGGACGAGGACTGAGGGTTGAGTATTGACGTTTGAGGTCTGAGGATTGAAGAATGAGGATTGAGGATTGAAGATTGAGGGTTTAGGATTGAGGATTGAGGATTGAGCATTGAGGATTGAGGATTGAGGATTGAGGATTGAGTATAGAGGATTGAAGATTGAGGATTGAGAATTGAGGATTGGGGACTGAGTATTGAGGGTTGAGGATTGCGGATTGAGGATTGAAGATTGAGTATTGGGGACTGAGTGTTGAGGGTTGAGTGATGAGAATTGATGTTTGTGGGTAGAAATTTGAAGATTGCAGATTGAGTATTGTGTATTGAAAACTGTGAATTGATAATATTCTATTGAGGATTGAGGATTGACATCTGATTGTTCAGGTCTGAGGTCTGAAGATTGAGAATTCAGGATTGACGATTCAGGATTGAGGTTTGATGACTGAGGATTGAGGATTGTGGATTGAGGCATGAGGATTGAGGATTGAGGATTGAAGATTGAGGACTGAGGATTGAGGATGAGGGCTGAGGACTGGCGATTGAGGTTTGAGGCCTGAGGATTAAGGATTGAGGATTGAGAATTGAGGATTGAGGATTGAGGATTGAAGATTGAGTATTGGGTATTGAGGGTTGAAGAATGAGGATTGAGGATTGAGGATTGACGATTGAAGACTGAGTATAGAGGATTGGAGTTTGGGGATTGAGAATTGAGGATTCAGGATTGAGGATTGAGGATTGAGGATTGAAGATTGATTATTGGGGATTGAAGATTGAGGATTGAGGATTGAGGTTTGAGGATTGAGGATTGAAGATTGAGGATTGGGGATTGAGGGTTGACGATTGAGGATTGAGTATTGAGGATTGAGAATTGAGGATTGATTATTGAAGATTGAGTATTGAGGATTGAAGATTGAGGATTGGGGACTGAGGATTGAGAATTGAGGATGAGGGCTGAGGGTTGAGGATTGAGGTTTGAGGACTGAGGACTGAGGATTTGGGATTGAGATTTGATGATTGAGGATTGAGGATTGAAGACTGAGGATTGGGTATTGAGTATTGAAGAATGAGGATTGAGGATTGAGGACTGAGGATTGAGGATTGAAGATTGAGGATTGAGGACTGAGGATTGAGGATTGAGGATTGAATATTGAGTATTGGGGATTGAAGATTGAGGACTGAGGATTGAGGATTGAGGTTTGAGGATTGAGGACGAGGACTGACGGTTGAGGATTGAGGTTTGAGGTTTGAGGTTTGAGAATTTAGGATTGAGGATTGAGGATGAGGGCTGAGGGTTGAGGATTGAGGTTTGAGGGCTGAGGACTGAGGATTGAGGATTGAGTATTGAGGATTGAGGATTCAAGATTGAAGATTGAGGATTGAGGATTCAGGATTGAGAATTGAGGATTGATTATTGAAGATTGGGTATTGAGGATAGAAGATTGAGGATTGAGGATTGAGGATTGAGAATTGAGGATGAGGGCTGAGGGTTGAGGAATGAGGTTTGAGGACTGAGGACTGAGGATTGGGGATTGAGATTTGATGATTGAGGATTGAGGATTGAAGACTGAGGATTGGGTATTGAGTATTGAAGAATGAGGATTGAGGATTGAGGACTGAGGATTGAGGATTGAAGATTGAGGATTGAGGACTGAGGATTGAGGATTGAGGATTGAGGATTGAATATTGAGTATTGAGGATTGAAGATTGAGGACTGAGGATTGAGGATTGAGGGTTGAGGGTTGAGGATTGAGGACGAGGACTGACGGTTGTGGATTGAGGTTTGAGGTTTGAGGATTGAGAATTTAGGATTGAGGATTGAGGATGAGGGCTGAGGGTTGAGGATTGAGGTTTGAGGACTGAGGACTGAGGATTGAGGATTGAGTATTGAGGATTGAGGATTGAGGATTGAAGGTTGAGGATTGGGTATTGAGGATTCTAGAATGAGGTTTGAGGATTGAGGATTGAGGATTGAGGATTGAAGATTGAGTATTGAGGATTGAAGAATGACGATTGAGGATTGAGGATTGAGGATTGAGGATTGAGTATTGAGGATTGCAGATTGAGTATTGAGGATTGAAGATTGAGGTTTGAGGATTGAGGATTGAGTATTGAGCATTGAGGATTGCGGATTGAGGATTGACGATTGAAGATTGTGTATTGACGATTGAAGATTGAGGATTGAGGATTGAGGATTGAGGATTGAGGATTGATTATTGAAGATTGAGCATTGAGGATTGAAGATTGAGGATTGAGTATTGAGTATTGAGGATTGAGGATGAGGGCTGAGGGTTGAGGGTTGAGGTTTGAGGACTGAGGACAGAGGATTGAGGATTGAGAATTGAGGATTGAGGATTGAGGATTGAGAATTGAGGACTGATGATTGAAGATTGCAGACTGAGGATTGGGTATTGAGGATTGAAGCCTGACGATTGAGGATTGAGGATTGAGGATTGAGGATTGAGGATTGAGGATTGAGGATTGAGAATTGAGGATTGAAGATTGAGTATTGATGATTGACGATTGAGGATTGAGGATTGAGGATTGAGGGTTGAGGGTTGAGTGTTGAGGTTTGCGTATTGAATCCTGAGAATTCAGGATATTCTATTGAGTATTGAGAATTGAGGGCTGATGGTTGAGTATTGAGGATTGAGTATTGAGGATCGAGGACTGAGGATTGAAGATTGAATATTGATGATTGAAGATTGATGATCGAGGATTGAGTGTTGTGGATTGAGGACGAGGACTGAGGGTTGAGTATTGATGTTTGAGGTCTGAGGATTGAGGATTGAGGATTGAGAATTGAGGATCGAGGATTGAGGATTGAAGATTGAGGGTTGGGTGTTGAGGATTGAAGAATGAGGATTGAGGATTGAGGATTGAGGATTGAGGATTGAGGATTGAGGATTGAGGATTGAAGATTGAGTATTGAGGATTGAAGATTGAGGATTGAGGTCTGAGAATTGAGGATTGAGGATTGAAGATTGAGGATTGGGTGTTGAGGATTGAAGAATGAGGATTGAGGATTGAGGATTGTGGATTGAGGATTGAAGATTGAGGATTGGGTATTGAGGATTGAAGAATGAGGATTGAGGATTGAGGACTGAGGATTGAGGGTTGCAGATTGAGTATTGAGGATTGAAGATTGAGGGTTGAGGATTGAGGATTGAGGATTGAGCATTGAGGATTGAGGATTGAGGATTGCGGATTGAAGATTGAGTATTGAGGATTGAAGATTGAGGGTTGAGCATTGAGTACTGAGAATTGTGGACTGATAGTTGAGTATTGAGGACTGAGGATTGAGGATTGAAGATTGAGGATTGAGGATTGAGGATTGAGAATTGAGGATGAGGGCTGAGGGTTGAGGATTGAGGTTTGAGGACTGAGGACTGAGGATTGGGGATTGAGATTTGAGGGTTGAGAATTGAGGATTCAGGATTGAGGATTGAGGATTGAGGATTGAAGATTGATTATTGGGGATTGAAGATTGAGGATTGAGGATTGAGGATTGAGGATTGAGGATTGAATATTGAGTATTGAGGATTGAAGATTGAGGACTGAGGATTGAGGATTGAGGGTTGAGGATTGAGGACGAGGACTGACGGTTGAGTATTGAGGATTGAGGATTGAGGATTGAAGTTTGAGGATTGGGTATTGAGGATTGTAGAGTGAGGTTTGAGGATTGAGGATTGAGGATTGAGGATTGAAGATTGAGTATTGAGGATTGAAGAATGACGATTGAGGTTTGAGGATTGAGGATTGAGGATTGAGTATTGAAGATTGAGTATTGAGTATTGAAAACTGTGAATTCATGTTATTCTATTGAGGATTGAGGATTGACATCTGATTGTTCAGGTCTGAGGTCTGAAGATTGAGGATTCAGGATTGAGGATTCAGGATTGAGGTTTGATGACTGAGGATTGAGGATTGAGGATTGAGGCATGAGGATTGAGGATTGAGGATTGAGGATTGAAGATTGAGGATTGGCTATTGAGGATTGTAGAATGAGGTTTGAGGATTGAGTATTGAAGAATGAGGATTGAGGATTGAGGACTGAGGATTGAGGATTGAAGTTTGAGGATTGAGGACTGAGGATTGAGGATTGAGGATTGAGGATTGAATATTGAGTATTGAGGATTGAAGATTGAGGACTGAGGATTGAGGATTGAGGGTTGAGGATTGAGGACGAGGACTGACGGTTGAGGATTGAGGTTTGAGGTTTGAGGATTGAGAATTTAGGATTGAGGATTGTGGATGAGGGCTGAGGGTTGAGGATTGAGGTTTGAGGACTGAGGACTGAGGATTGAGGATTGAGTATTGAGGATTGAGGATTGAGGATTGAAGTTTGAGGATTGGGTATTGAGGATTGTAGAATGAGGTTTGAGGATTGAGGATTGAGGATTGAGGATTGAAGATTGAGTATTGAGGATTGCAGAATGACGATTGAGGATTGAGGATTGAGGATTGAGGATTGAGGATTGAAGATAGAGTATTGAGTATTGAAAACTGTGAATTGATGATATTCTATTGAGGATTGAGGATTGACATCTGATTGTTCAGGTCTGAGGTGTGAAGATTGAGGATTCAGGATTGAGGATTCAGGATTGAGGTTTGATGACTGAGGATTGAGGGTTGAGGATTGAGGCATGAGGATTGAGGATTGAGGATTGAGGATTGAGGATTGAGGATTGAGGATGAGGGCTGAGGTTTGACGATTGAGGTTTGAGGATTGAGAGTTGAGGATTGAGGGTTGAAGGTTGAGGATTGAGGATTGAGGATGAGGGCTGAGGGTTGAGGATTGAGATTTGAGGACTTAGGTCTGAGGATTGAGGATTGAGAATTGAGGATTGAGGATTGAGGATTAAAGATTGAGGATTGGGTATTGAGGATTGAAGAATGAGGATTGAGGAATGAGGATTGAGGATTGAGCATTGAGGATTGAGGATTGAGTATTGAAGACTGAGTGTTGATGATTGAAGATTGAGGATTGAGGATTGAGGATTGAGGATTGAGGATTGAAGATTGAGGATTGAGGATTGAGGATGAGGGCTGAGGATTGGCGATTGAGATTTGAGGACTGAGGATTGAGGATTGAGGATTGAGAATTGAGGATTGAGGATTGAGGATTGAAGATTGAGGATTGGGGATTGAGGGTTGAAGAATGAGGATTGAGTATTGAGGATTGAGGATTGAAGATTGATTATTGGGGATTGAAGATTGAGGATTGAGGATTGAGGATTGAGGATTGAGTATTGAAGATTGAGGATTGGGGATTGAGGGTTGACGATTGAGGATTGAGTATTGAGGATTGAGACTTGAGGATTGATTATTGAAGATTGAGTATTGAGGATTGAAGATTGAGGATTGAGGATTGAGGATTGAGAATTGAGTATGAGGGCTGAGGGATGAGGATTGAGGTTTGAGGACTGAGGACTGAGGATTGGGGATTGAGACTTGATGATTGAGGATTGAGGATTGAAGACTGAGGATTGGTTATTGAGTATTGAAGAATGAGGATTGAGGATTGAGGACTGAGGATTGAGGATTGAAGATTGAGGATTGAGGACTGAGGATTGAGGATTGAGGATTGAATATTGAGTATTGAGGATTGAAGATTGAGGACTGAGGACGGAGGATTGTGGATTGAGGATTGAGGACGAGGACTGACGGTTGATGATTGAGGTTTGAGGTTTGAGGATTGAGAATTTAGGATTGAGGATTGAGGATGAGGGCTGAGGGTTGAGGATTGAGGTTTGAGGACTGAGGACTGAGGATTGAGGATTGAGTATTGAGGATTGAGGATTGAGGATTGAAGATTGAGGGTTGAGAATTGAGGATTGATTATTGAAGATTGAGTATTGAAGATTGATCATTGAGGATTGAGGATTGAGGATTGAGAATTGAAGATGAGGGCTGAGGATTGAGGATTGAGGTTTGAGGACTGAGGACTGAGGATTGGGGATTGAGATTTGATGATTGAGGATTGAGGATTGAAGACTGAGGATTGGGTATTGAGTATTGAAGAATGAGGATTGAGGATTGAGGACTGAGGATTGAGGATTGAAGATTGAGGATTGAGGACTGAGGATTGAGGATTGAGGATTGAATATTGAGTATTGAGGATTGAAGATTGAGGACTGAGGATTGAGGATTGAGGGTTGAGGATTGAGGACGAGGACTGACGGTTGAGGATTGAGCTTTGAGGTTTGAGGATTGAGAATTTAGGATTCAGGATTGAGGATTCAGGATTGCGGTTTGATGACTGAGGATTGAGGATTGAGGATTGAGGCATGAGGATTGAAGATTGAGGATTGTGTATTGAGGATTGTAGAATGAGGTTTGAGGGTTGAGGATTGAGGATTGAGGATTGAAGATTGAGTATTGGGGTGTGAAGAATGACGATTGAGGATTGAGGATTGAGTATTGATGATTGAGGATTGAGTGTTGAGGATTGACGATTGAGGATTGAGGATTGAGGATTGAGGGTTGAGGGTTGAGTGTTGAGGTTTGAGTATTGAATCCTGAGAAGTCAGGATATTCTCTTGAGTATTGAGAATTGAGGGCTGATGGTTGAGTATTGAGGGTTGAGTATTGTGGATTGAGGATTGAGGATTGAAGATTGAATATTGATGATTGAGGATTCATGATCGAGGATTGAGTGTTGTGGATTGAGGACGAGGACTGAGGGTTGAGTATTGACGTTTGAGGTCTGAGGATTGAAGAATGAGGATTGAGGATTGAAGATTGAGGGTTTAGGATTGAGGATTGAGGATTGAGCATTGAGGATTGAGGATTGAGGATTGAGGATTGAGTATAGAGGATTGAAGATTGAGGATTGAGAATTGAGGATTGGGGACTGAGTATTGAGGGTTGAGGATTGCGGATTGAGGATTGAAGATTGAGTATTGGGGACTGAGTGTTGAGGGTTGAGTGATGAGAATTGATGTTTGTGGGTAGAAATTTGAAGATTGCAGATTGAGTATTGTGTATTGAAAACTGTGAATTGATAATATTCTATTGAGGATTGAGGATTGACATCTGATTGTTCAGGTCTGAGGTCTGAAGATTGAGAATTCAGGATTGACGATTCAGGATTGAGGTTTGATGACTGAGGATTGAGGATTGTGGATTGAGGCATGAGGATTGAGGATTGAGGATTGAAGATTGAGGACTGAGGATTGAGGATGAGGGCTGAGGATTGGCGATTGAGGTTTGAGGCCTGAGGATTAAGGATTGAGGATTGAGAATTGAGGATTGAGGATTGAGGATTGAAGATTGAGTATTGGGTATTGAGGGTTGAAGAATGAGGATTGAGGATTGAGGATTGACGATTGAAGACTGAGTATAGAGGATTGGAGTTTGGGGATTGAGAATTGAGGATTCAGGATTGAGGATTGAGGATTGAGGATTGAAGATTGATTATTGGGGATTGAAGATTGAGGATTGAGGATTGAGGTTTGAGGATTGAGGATTGAAGATTGAGGATTGGGGATTGAGGGTTGACGATTGAGGATTGAGTATTGAGGATTGAGAATTGAGGATTGATTATTGAAGATTGAGTATTGAGGATTGAAGATTGAGGATTGGGGACTGAGGATTGAGAATTGAGGATGAGGGCTGAGGGTTGAGGATTGAGGTTTGAGGACTGAGGACTGAGGATTTGGGATTGAGATTTGATGATTGAGGATTGAGGATTGAAGACTGAGGATTGGGTATTGAGTATTGAAGAATGAGGATTGAGGATTGAGGACTGAGGATTGAGGATTGAAAATTGAGGATTGAGGACTGAGGATTGAGGATTGAGGATTGAATATTGAGTATTGGGGATTGAAGATTGAGGACTGAGGATTGAGGATTGAGGTTTGAGGATTGAGGACGAGGACTGACGGTTGAGGATTGAGGTTTGAGGTTTGAGGTTTGAGAATTTAGGATTGAGGATTGAGGATGAGGGCTGAGGGTTGAGGATTGAGGTTTGAGGGCTGAGGACTGAGGATTGAGGATTGAGTATTGAGGATTGAGGATTCAAGATTGAAGATTGAGGATTGAGGATTCAGGATTGAGAATTGAGGATTGATTATTGAAGATTGGGTATTGAGGATAGAAGATTGAGGATTGAGGATTGAGGATTGAGAATTGAGGATGAGGGCTGAGGGTTGAGGAATGAGGTTTGAGGACTGAGGACTGAGGATTGGGGATTGAGATTTGATGATTGAGGATTGAGGATTGAAGACTGAGGATTGGGTATTGAGTATTGAAGAATGAGGATTGAGGATTGAGGACTGAGGATTGAGGATTGAAGATTGAGGATTGAGGACTGAGGATTGAGGATTGAGGATTGAGGATTGAATATTGAGTATTGAGGATTGAAGATTGAGGACTGAGGATTGAGGATTGAGGGTTGAGGGTTGAGGATTGAGGACGAGGACTGACGGTTGTGGATTGAGGTTTGAGGTTTGAGGATTGAGAATTTAGGATTGAGGATTGAGGATGAGGGCTGAGGGTTGAGGATTGAGGTTTGAGGACTGAGGACTGAGGATTGAGGATTGAGTATTGAGGATTGAGGATTGAGGATTGAAGGTTGAGGATTGGGTATTGAGGATTGTAGAATGAGGTTTGAGGATTGAGGATTGAGGATTGAGGATTGAAGATTGAGTATTGAGGATTGAAGAATGACGATTGAGGATTGAGGATTGAGGATTGAGGATTGAGTATTGAGGATTGCAGATTGAGTATTGAGGATTGAAGATTGAGGTTTGAGGATTGAGGATTGAGTATTGAGCATTGAGGATTGCGGATTGAGGATTGACGATTGAAGATTGTGTATTGACGATTGAAGATTGAGGATTGAGGATTGAGGATTGAGGATTGAGGATTGAGGATTGAAGATTGAGTATTGAGTATTGACGATTGAGGATTGAGGATTGGGTATTGAGGATTGATGGTTGAAGATTGAGGATTGCGGACTGAGTGTTGAGGGTTGAGTGATGAGAATTGATGTTTGTGAATAGAGATTTGAAGATTGCAGATTGAGTATTGGGTACTGAAAACTGTGAATTGATGATATTCTATTAAGGATTCAGGATTGACATCTGATTGTTGAGATCTGAGGTCTGAAGATTGAGGATTCAGAATTGAGGTTTGAGGACTGAGGATTGAGGATTGAGGGTTGAGGTTTGAGGACTGAGGACAGAGGATTGAGGATTGATTATTGAGGACTGAGGGTTGAGGATTGAGGATTGAGGATTGAAGATTGAGGATTGGGTATTGCGGAATCAACATTGAGGATTGAGGATTGAGGATTGAGGATTGAGGATTGAGGACTGAAGATTGAATATTGATGATTGAAGAATGAGGATTCAGGTTTGATTGTTGTGGATTGAGGACGAGGACTGAGGGTTGAGTATTGATGTCTGAGGTCTGAGGATTGAGGATTGAAGATTGAGAATTGAGGATTGAGGGTTGAGGATTGAAGATTGAGGATTGGGGATTGAGGATTGAGGATTGAGTATTGAGGATTGAGAATTGAGGATTGATTATTGAAGATTGAGCATTGAGGATTGAAGATTGAGGATTGAGTATTGAGTATTGAGGATTGAGGATGAGGGCTGAGGGTTGAGGGTTGAGGTTTGAGGACTGAGGACAGAGGATTGAGGATTGAGAATTGAGGATTGAGGATTGAGGATTGAGAATTGAGGACTGATGATTGAAGATTGCAGACTGAGGATTGGGTATTGAGGATTGAAGCCTGACGATTGAGGATTGAGGATTGAGGATTGAGGATTGAGGATTGAGGATTGAGGATTGAGAATTGAGGATTGAAGATTGAGTATTGAGGATTGACGATTGAGGATTGAGGATTGAGGATTGAGGGTTGAGGGTTGAGTGTTGAGGTTTGCGTATTGAATCCTGAGAATTCAGGATATTCTATTGAGTATTGAGAATTGAGGGCTGATGGTTGAGTATTGAGGATTGAGTATTGAGGATCGAGGACTGAGGATTGAAGATTGAATATTGATGATTGAAGATTGATGATCGAGGATTGAGTGTTGTGGATTGAGGACGAGGACTGAGGGTTGAGTATTGATGTTTGAGGTCTGAGGATTGAGGATTGAGGATTGAGAATTGAGGATCGAGGATTGAGGATTGAAGATTGAGGGTTGGGTGTTGAGGATTGAAGAATGAGGATTGAGGATTGAGGATTGAGGATTGAGGATTGAGGATTGAGGATTGAGGATTGAAGATTGAGTATTGAGGATTGAAGATTGAGGATTGAGGTCTGAGAATTGAGGATTGAGGATTGAAGATTGAGGATTGGGTGTTGAGGATTGAAGAATGAGGATTGAGGATTGAGGATTGTGGATTGAGGATTGAAGATTGAGGATTGGGTATTGAGGATTGAAGAATGAGGATTGAGGATTGAGGACTGAGGATTGAGGGTTGCAGATTGAGTATTGAGGATTGAAGATTGAGGGTTGAGGATTGAGGATTGAGGATTGAGCATTGAGGATTGAGGATTGAGGATTGCGGATTGAAGATTGAGTATTGAGGATTGAAGATTGAGGGTTGAGCATTGAGTACTGAGAATTGTGGACTGATAGTTGAGTATTGAGGACTGAGGATTGAGGATTGAAGATTGAGGATTGAGGATTGAGGATTGAGAATTGAGGATGAGGGCTGAGGGTTGAGGATTGAGGTTTGAGGACTGAGGACTGAGGATTGGGGATTGAGATTTGAGGGTTGAGAATTGAGGATTCAGGATTGAGGATTGAGGATTGAGGATTGAAGATTGATTATTGGGGATTGAAGATTGAGGATTGAGGATTGAGGATTGAGGATTGAGGATTGAATATTGAGTATTGAGGATTGAAGATTGAGGACTGAGGATTGAGGATTGAGGGTTGAGGATTGAGGACGAGGACTGACGGTTGAGTATTGAGGATTGAGGATTGAGGATTGAAGTTTGAGGATTGGGTATTGAGGATTGTAGAGTGAGGTTTGAGGATTGAGGATTGAGGATTGAGGATTGAAGATTGAGTATTGAGGATTGAAGAATGACGATTGAGGATTGAGGATTGAGGATTGAGGATTGAGTATTGAAGATTGAGTATTGAGTATTGAAAACTGTGAATTCATGTTATTCTATTGAGGATTGAGGATTGACATCTGATTGTTCAGGTCTGAGGTCTGAAGATTGAGGATTCAGGATTGAGGATTCAGGATTGAGGTTTGATGACTGAGGATTGAGGATTGAGGATTGAGGCATGAGGATTGAGGATTGAGGATTGAGGATTGAGGATTGAGGATTGAGGGTGAGGGCTGAGGGTTGAGGATTGAGGTTTGAGGATTGAGAGTTGAGGATTGAGTGTTGAAGATTGAAGATTGAGGATTGGGTATTGAGGATTGAAGAATGAGGATTGACGAATGACGATTGAGGATTGAGGTTTGATGACTGAGGATTGAGTATTGAGGATTGAATATTGAGTATTGAGGATTGAAGATTGAGGACTGAGGATTGAGGATTGAGGATTGAGGACTGAGGATTGAAGATTGAGGATTGACGATTGAGGATTGAGAATTGAGGATGAGGGCTGAGGGTTGAGGATTGAGGTTTGAGGACTGAGGACTGAGGATTGGGGATTGAGATTTGAGGATTGAGGATTGAGGATTGAAGACCTAGGATTGGGTATTGAGTATTGAAGAATGAGGATTGAGGATTGAGGACTGAGGATTGAGGATTGAAGATTGAGGATTGAGGACTGAGGATTGAGGATTGAGGATTGAGGATTGAATATTGAGTATTGAGGATTGAAGATTGAGGACTGAGGATTGAGGATTGAGGGTTGAGGATTGAGGACGAGGACTGACGGTTGAGGATTGAGGTTTGAGGTTTGAGGATTGAGAATTTAGGATTGAGGATTGTGGATGAGGGCTGAGGGTTGAGGATTGAGGTTTGAGGACTGAGGACTGAGGATTGAGGATTGAGTATTGAGGATTGAGGATTGAGGATTGAAGTTTGAGGATTGGGTATTGAGGATTGTAGAATGAGGTTTGAGGATTGAGGATTGAGGATTGAGGATTGAAGATTGAGTATTGAGGATTGCAGAATGACGATTGAGGATTGAGGATTGAGGATTGAGGATTGAGGATTGAAGATTGAGTATTGAGTATTGAAAACTGTGAATTGATGATATCCTATTGAGGATTGAGGATTGACATCTGATTGTTCAGGTCTGAGGTCTGAAGATTGAGGATTCAGGGTTGAGGATTCAGGATTGTGGTTTGATGACTGAGGATTGAGGATTGAGGATTGAGGCATGAGGATTGAGGATTGAGGATTGAGGATTGAGGATTGAGGATTGAGGATGAGGGCTGAGGGTTGAGGATTGAGGTTTGAGGGTTGAGAGTTGAGGATTGAGAGTTGAAGATTAAAGATTGAGGATTGGCTATTGAGGATTGAAGATTGAGGATTGGGGATTGAGGATCGACGATTGAGGATTGAGGATTGACGATTGAGTATTGAGGATTGCAGATTGAGTATTGAGGACTGAAGATTGAGGTTTGAGGATTGAGGATTGAGGATTGAGCATTGAGGATTGCGGATTGAGGATTGAGGATTGAAGATTGAGTATTGACGATGGAAGATTGAGGATTGAGGATTGAGGTTTGAGGATTGAGGATTGAGGATTGAAGATTGAGTATTGAGTATTGACGATTGAGGATTGAGGATTGAGTATTGAGGATTGAGGGCTTAAGGTTGAGGATTGCGGACTGAGTGTTGAGGGTTGAGTGATGAGAATTGATGTATGTGAATAGAGATTTGAAGATTGCAGATTGAGTATTGGGTATTGAAAACTGTGAATTGATGATATTCTATTAAGGATTCAGGATTGACATCTGATTGTTGAGATCTGAGGTCTGAAGATTGAGGATTCAGAATTGAGGTTTGAGGACTGAGGATTGAGGATTGAGGGTTGAGGCTTGAGGATTGAGGATTGAGGGTTGAAGATTGAGGATTGAGGATTGAGGATGAGGGCTGAGGGTTGAGGATTGAGATTTGAGGACTTAGGTCTGAGGATTGAGGATTGAGAATTGAGGATTGAGGATTGAGGATTGAAGATTGAGGATTGGGTATTGAGGATTGAAGAATGAGGATTGAGGAATGAGGATTGAGGATTGAGGATTGAAGATTGAGTATTGAGGATTGAAGCCTGACGATTGAGGATTGAGGATTGAGGATTGAGGATTGAAGATTGAGGATTGGGTATTGCGGATTCAACATTGAGGATTGAGGATTGAGGATTGAGGATTGAGGATTGAGGACTGAAGATTGAATATTGATGATTGAAGAATGAGGATTGAGGATTGAGGATTGAGGATTGAGGATTGAGTATTGAAGACTGAGTGTTGACGATAGAAGATTGAGGATTGAGGATTGAGGATTGAGGATTGAGGATTGAGGATTGAGGATTGAGGATTGTGGATTGAAGATTGAGTATTGATGATTGAAAATTGAGGATTGAAGATTGAGGATTGAGGATTGAGAATTGAGAATTGAGGATTGAAGATTGAGGATTGGGGATTGAGGATCGACGATTGAGGATTGAGTATTGAGGATTGAGAATTGAGGATTGATTATTGAAGATTGAGTATTGAGGATTGAAGATTGAGGATTGAGTATTGAGTATTGAGGATTGAGGATGAGGGCTGAGGGTTGAGGGTTGAGGTTTGAGGACTGAGGACAGAGGATTGAGGATTGAGAATTGAGGATTGAGGATTGAGGATTGAGAATTGAGGACTGATGATTGAAGATTGAAGACTGAGGATTGGGTATTGAGGATTGAAGCCTGACGGTTGAGGATTGAGGATTGAGGATTGAGAATTGAGGATTGAGGATTGAGGATTGAAGATTGAGGATTGGGTATTGAGGATTGTAGAATGAGGATTGAGGATTGAGGATTGAGGATTGAGGATTGAGGATTGAGGATTGAGGATTTAGTATAGAGGATTAAAGATTGAGGATTGAGGCTGGAGGATTGAGGATTGAGGATTGAAGATTGAGCATTGGGGACTGAGTGTTGAGGGTTGAGGATTGCGGTTTGAGGATTGAAGATTGAGGATTGGGGACTGAGTGTTGAGGGTTGAGTGATGAGAATTGATGTTTGTGGATAGAAATTTGAAGATTGCAGATTGAGTATTGTGTATTGAAAACTGTGAATTGATAATATTCTATTGAGGATTGAGGATTGACATCTGATTGTTCAGGTCTGAGGTCTGAAGATTGAGAATTCAGGATTGACGATTCAGGATTGAGGTTTGATGACTGAGGATTGAGTATTGAGGATTGAGGCATGAGGATTGAGGATTGAGGATTGAAGATTGAGGATTGAGAATTGAGGATGAGGGCTGAGGATTGGCGATTGAGGTTTGAGAACTGAGGATTGAGGATTGAGGATTGAGGATTGAGGATTCAGGATTGGGTATTGAGGATTGAAGAATGAGGATTGAGGATTGAGAATTGAGGATTGATTATTGAAGATTGAGTATTGAGGATTGAAGATTGAGTATTGAGGATTGAGGATTGAGAATTGAGGATGAGGGCAGAGGGTTGAGGATTGAGGTTTGAGGTTTGAGGACTGAGGACTGAGGATTGGGGATTGAGATTTGAGGATTGAGAATTGAGGATTCAGGATTGAGGATTGAGGATTGAGGATTGAAGATTGATTATTGGGGATTGAAGATTGAGGATTGAGGATTGAGGATTGAGGATTGAGGATTGAATATTGAGTATTGAGGATTGAAGATTGAGGACTGAGGATTGAGGATTGAGGGTTGAGGATTGAGGACGAGGGCTGAGGGTTGAGGATTGAGGTTTGAGGACTGAGGTTTGAGGATTGAGGATTGAGTATTGAGGATTGAGGATTGAGGATTGAAGTTTGAGGATTGGGTATTGAGGATTGTAGAATGAGGTTTGAGGATTGAGGATTGAGGATTGAGGATTGAAGATTGAGTATTGAGGATTGAAGAATGACGATTGAGGATTGAGGATTGAGGATTGAGGATTGAGGATTGAAGATTGAGTATTGAGTATTGAAAACTGTGAATTGATGATATTCTATTGAGGATTGAGGATTGACATCTGATTGTTCAGGCCTGAGGTATGAAGATTGAGGATTCAGGATTGAGGATTCAGGATTGAGGTTTGATGACTGAGGATTGAGGATTGAGGATTGAGGCATGAGGATTGAGGATTGAGGATTGAGGATTGAGGATTGAGGATTGAGGATTGAGGATTGAAGATTGAGGATTGAGGATTGAGGATTGAGGATTGAGGATCGAGGATTGAGGATTGAGGATTGAGGATTTAGTATAGATAATTGAAGATTGAGGATTGAGGATTGAGGATTGAGGATTGAGGATTGAAGATTGAGGATTGGGGACTGAGTGTTGAGGGTTGAGGATTGCGGATTGAGGATTGAAGATTGAGGATTGGGGACTGAGTGTTGAGGGTTGAGGATTGAGGACGAGGACTGACGGTTGAGAATTGAGGTTTGAGGTTTGAGGATTGAGAATTTAGGATTGAGGATTGAGGATGAGGGCTGGGGGTTGAGGATTGAGGTTTGAGGACTGAGGTTTGAGGATTGAGGATTGAGTATTGAGGATTGAGGATTGAGGATTGAAGTTTGAGGATTGGGTATTGAGGATTGTAGAATGAGGTTTGAGGATTGAGGATTGAGGATTGAGGATTGAAGATTGAGTATTGAGGATTGAAGAATGACGATTGAGGATTGAGGATTGAGGATTGAGGATTGAGGATTGAAGATTGAGTATTGAGTATTGAAAACTGTGAATTGATGATATTCTATTGAGGATTGAGGATTGACATCTGATTGTTCAGGCCTGAGGTATGAAGATTGAGGATTCAGGATTGAGGATTCAGGATTGAGGTTTGATGACTGAGAATTGAGGATTGAGGATTGAGGCATGAGGATTGAGGATTGAGGATAGAGGATTGAGGATTGAGGATTGAGGATTAGGGCTGAGGGTTGAGGATTGAGGTTTGAGGATTGGCTATTGAGGGTTGAAGAATGAGGATTGAGGTTTGAGGATTGAGGATTGAAGACTGAGTATAGAGGATTGGAGTTTGGGGATTGAGAATTGAGGATACAGGATTGAGGATTGAGGATTCGGGATTGAAGATTGATTATTGGGGATCGAAGATTGAGGATTGAGGATTGAGGATTGAGGATTGAGGATTGAAGATTGAGGATTGGGTATTGAGGGTTGACGATTGAGGATTGAAGAATGACAATTGAGGATTGAGGATTGAGGATTGAGGATTGAGGATTGAAGATTGAGGATTGAGGATTGAGGATTGAGGATTGAGGATTGAGGATTGAGGATTGAGGATTGAGGATTTAGTATAGAGGATTGAAGATTGAGGATTGAGGATTGAGGATTGAGGATTGAAGATTGAGGATTGGGGACTGAGTGTTGAGGGTTGAGGATTGCGGATTGAGGATTGAAGATTGAGGATTGGGGACTGAGTGTTGAGGGTTGAGTGATGAGAATTGATGTTTCTGGATAGAAATTTGAAGATTGCAGATTGAGTATTGTGTATTCAAAACTGTGAATTGATAATATTCCATTGAGGAATGAGGATTGACATCTGATTGTTCAGGTCTGTGGTCTGAAGGTTGAGAGTTCAGGATTGACGATTCAGGATTGAGGTTTGATGACTGAGGATTGAGTATTGAGGATTGAGGCATGAGGATTGAGGATTGAGGATTGAAGATTGAGGAATGAGAATTGAGGATGAGGGCTGAGGATTGGCGATTGAGGTTTGAGGCCTGAGGATTGAGGATTGAGGATTGAGAATTGAGGATTGAGGATTGAGGATTGAGGATTGAGGATTGAGGATTGAAGATTGATTATTGGGGATTGAAGATTGAGGATTGAGGATTGAGGATTGAGGATTGAGTATTGAAGATTGAGGATTGGGGATTGACGGTTGACGATTGAGGATTGAGTATTGAGGATTGAGAATTGAGGATTGATTATTGAAGATTGAGTATTGAGGATTGTAGAATGAGGATTGAGGATTGAGGATTGAGGATTGAGTATAGAGGATTGAAGATTGAGGATTGAGGATTGAGGATTGAGGATTGAGGACTGAAGATTGAGGATTGGGGACTGAGTATTGAGGGTTGAGGATTGCGGATTGAGGATTGAAGATTGAGGATTGGGGACTGAGTGTTGAGGGTTGAGTGACGAGAATTGATGTTTGTGGATAGAAATTTGAAGATTGCAGATTGAGTATTGTGTATTGAAAACTGTGAATTGATAATATTCTATTGAGGATACAGGATTGACATCTGATTGCTCAGGTCTGAGGTGTGAATATGGAGAATTCAGGATTGACGATTCAGGATTGAGGTTTGATGACTGAGGATTGAGGATTGTGGATTGAGGCATGAGGATTGAGGATTGAGGATTGAAGATTGAGGATTGAGGATTGAGGATGAGGGCTGAGGATTGGCGATTGAGGTTTGAGGACTGAGGATTGAGGATTGAGGATTGAGAATTGAGGATTGAGGATTGAGGATTCAAGATTGAGGATTGGGTATTGAGGGTTGAAGAATGGGGATTGAGGATTGAGGATTGAGGATTGAAGACTGAGGATTGGGGATTGAGATTTGATGATTGAGGTTTGAGGATTGAAGACTGAGGATTGGGTATTGAGTATTGAAGAATGAGGATTGAGGATTGAGGACTGAGGATTGTTGATTGAAGATTGAGGATTGAGGACTGAGGATTGAGGATTGAGGATTGAATATTGAGTATTGAGGATTGAAGATTGAGGACTGAGGATTGAGGATTGAGGGTTGAGGATTGAGGACGAGGACTGACGGTTGAGGATTGAGGTTTGAGGTTTGAGGATTGAGAATTTAGGATTGAGGATTGACGATGAGGGCTGAGGGTTGAGGATTGAGGTTTGAGGACTGAGGACTGAGGATTGAGGATTGAGTATTGAGGAGTGAGCATTGAGGATTGAAGATTGAGGATTGAGGATTGAGGATTGAGAATTGAGGATTGATTATTGAAGATTCGGTATTGAGGATTGAAGATTGAGGATTGAGGATTGAGGATTGAGAATTGAGAATGAGGGCTGAGGGTTGAGGATTGAGGTTTGAGGACTGTTGACTGAGGATTGGGGATTGAGATTTGATGATTGAGGATTGAGGATTGAAGACTGAGGATTGGGTATTGAGTATTGAAGAATGAGGATTGAGGATTGAGGACTGAGGATTGAGGATTGAGGATTGAATATTGAGTATTGAGGATTGAAGATTGAGGACTGAGGATTGAGGATTGAGGGTTGAGGATTGAGGACGAGGACTGACGGTTGAGGATTGAGGTTTGACGTTTGAGGATTGAGAATTTAGGATTGAGGATTGAGGATGTGGGCTGAGGGTTGAGAATTGAGGTTTGAGGACTGAGGACTGAGGATTGAGGATTGAGTATTGAGGATTGAGGATTGAGGATTGAAGATTGAGGATTGGGTATTGAGGATTGTAGAATGAGGTTTGAGGATTGAAGATTGAGGATTGGGTATTGAGGATTGTAGAATGAGGTTTGAGGTTTGAGGATTGAGGATTGAAGATTGATTATTGGGGATTGAAGATTGAGGATTGAGGATTGAGTATTGAGGATTGAGGATTGAAGATTGAGGATTGGGGATTGAGTGTTGACGATTGAGGATTGAGTATTGAGGATTGAGAATTGAGGATTGATTATTGAAGATTGAGTATTGAGGATTGAAGATTGAGGATTGAGGATTGAGGATTGAGAATTGAGGATGAGGGCTGAGGGTTGAGGATTGAGGTTTGAGGACTGAGGACTGAGGATTGGGGATTGAGATTTGATGATTGAGGTTTGAGGATTGAAGACTGAGGATTGGGTATTGAGTATTGAAGAATGAGGATTGAGGATTGTGGACTGAGGATTGTTGATTGAAGATTGAGGATTGAGGACTGAGGATTGAGGATTGAGGATTGAATATTGAGTATTGAGGATTGAAGATTGAGGACTGAGGATTGAGGATTGAGGGTTGAGGATTGAGGACGAGGACTGACGGTTGAGGATTGAGGTTTGAGGTTTGAGGATTGAGAATTTAGGATTGAGGATTGACGATGAGGGCTGAGGGTTGAGGATTGAGGTTTGAGGACTGAGGACTGAGGATTGAGGATTGAGTATTGAGGATTGAGCATTGAGGATTGAAGATTGATTATTGAGGATTGAGGATTGAGAATTGAGGATTGATTATTGAAGATTCGGTATTGAGGATTGAAGATTGAGGATTGAGGATTGAGGATTGAGAATTGAGAATGAGGGCTGAGGGTTGAGGATTGAGGTTTGAGGACTGAGGACTGAGGATTGGGGATTGAGATTTGATGATTGAGGATTGAGGATTGAAGACTGAGGATTGGGTATTGAGTATTGAAGAATGAGGATTGAGGATTGAGGACTGAGGATTGAGGATTGAATATTGAGGATTGAGGACTGAGGATTGAGGATTGAGGATTGAATATTGAGTATTGAGGATTGAAGATTGAGGACTGAGGATTGAGGATTGAGGGTTGAGGATTGAGGACGAGGACTGACGGTTGAGGATTGAGGTTTGACGTTTGATAATTGAGAATTTAGGATTGAGGATTGAGGATGTGGGCTGAGGGTTGAGGATTGAGGTTTGAGGACTGAGGACTGAGGATTGAGGATTGAGTATTGAGGATTGAGGATTGAGGATTGAAGATTGAGGATTGGGTATTGAGGATTGTAGAATGAGGTTTGAGGTTTGAGGATTGAGGATTGAGGATTGAAGATTGAGTATTGACGATTGAAGAATGACGATTGAGGATTGAGGATTGAGTATTAAGGATTGAGGATTGAGTATTGAGGATTGACGATTGAGGATTGGGGACTGAGTGTTGAGGGTCGAGTGATGAGAATTGATGTTTGTGGATAGAAATTTGAAGATTGCAGATTGAGTATTGTGTATTGGAAACTGTGAATTGATAATATTCTACTGAGGATTGAGGATTGACATCTGATTGTTCAGGTCTGAGGTCTGAAGATTGAGAATTCAGGATTGACGATTCAGGATTGAGGTTTGATGACTGAGGATTGAGGATTGTGGATTGAGGCATGAGGATTGAGGATTGAGGATTGAAGATTGAGGATTGAGGATTGAGGATGAGGGCTGAGGATTGGCCATTGAGGTTTGAGGACTGAGGATTGAGGATTGAGGATTGAGGATTGAAGGCTGAGTATAGAGGATTGGAGTTTGGGGATTGAGAATTGAAAATTCAGGATTGAGGATTGAGGATTGAGGATTGAAGATTGATTATTGGGGATTGAAGATTGAGGATTGAGGATTGAGGATTGAGGATTGAGAATTGAGGATTGAGGATTGAGGATTGAGGATTGAGGATTGAAGATTGATTATTGGGGATTGAAGATTGAGGATTGAGGATTGAGGATTGAGGATTGAGGATTGAAGATTGAGGATTGGGGATTGACGGTTGACGATTGAGGATTGAGTATTGAGGATTGAGAATTGAGGATTGATTATTGAAGATTGAGTATTGAGGATTGTAGAATGAGGATTGAGGATTCAGGATTGAGGATTGAGTATAGAGGATTGAAGATTGAGGATTGAGGATTGAGGATTGAGGATTGAGGATTGAAGATTGAGGATTGGGGACTGAGTATTGAGGGTTGAGGATTGCGGATTGAGGATTGAAGATTGAGGATTCGGGACTGAGTGTTGAGGGTTGAGTGATGAGAATTGATGTTTGTGGATAGAAATTTGAAGATTGCAGAGTGAGTATTGTGTACTGAAAACTGTGAATTGATAATATTCTATTGAGGATTCAGGATTGACATCTGATTGCTCAGGTCTGAGGTCTGAATATGGAGAATTCAGGATTGACGATTCAGGATTGAGGTTTGATGACAGAGGATTGAGGATTGTGGATTGAGGCATGAGGATTGAGGATTGAGGATTGAAGATTGAGGATTGAGGATTGAGGATGAGGGCTGAGGATTGGCGATTGAGGTTTGAGGACTGAGGATTGAGGATTGAGGATTGAGAATTGATGATTGAGGATTGAGGATTCAAGACTGAGGATTGGGTATTGAGGGTTGAAGAATGGGGATTGAGGATTGAGGATTGAGGATTGAAGACTGAGTATAGAGGATTGGAGTTTGGGGATTGAGAATTGAGGATTCAGGATTGAGGATTGAGGATTGTGGATTGAAGATTGATTATTGGGGATTGAAGATTGAGGATTGAGGATTGAGGATTGAGGATTGAGGATTGAAGATTGAGAATTGAAGATGAGGGCTGAGGGTTGAGGATTGAGGTTTGAGGACTGAGGACTGAGGATTGGGGATTGAGATTTGATGATTGAGGATTGAGGATTGAAGACTGAGGATTGGGTATTGAGTATTGAAGAATGAGGACTGAGGATTGAGGACTGAGGATTGAGGATTGAAGATTGAGGATTGAGGATTGAGGATTCAAGACTGAGGATTGGGTATTGAGGGTTGAAGAATGGGGATTGAGGATTGAGGATTGAGGATTGAAGACTGAGTATAGAGGATTGGAGTTTGGGGATTGAGAATTGAGGATTCAGGATTGAGGATTGAGGATTGTGGATTGAAGATTGATTATTGAGGATTGTAGAATGAGGATTGAGGATTCAGGATTGAGGATTGAGTATAGAGGATTGAAGATTGAGGATTGAGGATTGAGGATTGAGGATTGAGGATTGAAGATTGAGGATTGGGGACTGAGTATTGAGGGTTGAGGATTGCGGATTGAGGATTGAAGATTGAGGATTCGGGACTGAGTGTTGAGGGTTGAGTGATGAGAATTGATGTTTGTGGATAGAAATTTGAAGATTGCAGAGTGAGTATTGTGTACTGAAAACTGTGAATTGATAATATTCTATTCAGGATTCAGGATTGACATCTGATTGCTCAGGTCTGAGGTCTGAATATGGAGAATTCAGGATTGACGATTCAGGATTGAGGTTTGATGACTGAGGATTGAGGATTGTGGATTGAGGCATGAGGATTGAGGATTGAGGATTGAAGATTGAGGATTGAGGATTGAGGATGAGGGCTGAGGATTGGCGATTGAGGTTTGAGGACTGAGGATTGAGGATTGAGGATTGAGAATTGATGATTGAGGATTGAGGATTCAAGACTGAGGATTGGGTATTGAGGGTTGAAGAATGGGGATTGAGGATTGAGGATTGAGGATTGAAGACTGAGTATAGAGGATTGGAGTTTGGGGATTGAGAATTGAGGATTCAGGATTGAGGATTGAGGATTGTGGATTGAAGATTGATTATTGGGGATTGAAGATTGAGGATTGAGGATTGAGGATTGAGGATTGAGGATTGAAGATTGAGAATTGAAGATGAGGGCTGAGGGTTGAGGATTGAGGTTTGAGGACTGAGGACTGAGGATTGGGGATTGAGATTTGATGATTGAGGATTGAGGATTGAAGACTGAGGATTGGGTATTGAGTATTGAAGAATGAGGACTGAGGATTGAGGACTGAGGATTGAGGATTGAAGATTGAGGATTGAGACTGAGGATTGAGGATTGAGGATTGAATATTGAGTATTGAGGATTGAAGATTGAGGACTGAGGATTGAGGATTGGGGGTTGAGGATTGAGGACGAGGACTGACGGTTGAGGATTGAGGTTTGAGGTTTGAGGATTCAGAATTTAGGATTCAGGATTGAGGATTCAGGATTGCGGTTTGATGACTGAGGATTGAGGATTGAGGATTGAGGCATGAGGATTGAGGATTGAGGATTGAGGATTGAGGATTGAGGATTGAGTATTGAGGCTTGAAGATTGAGGATTGAGGATTGAGGATTGAGAATTGAGGATTGATTATTGAAGATTCGGTATTGAGGATTGAAGATTGAGTATTGAGGATTGAGGATTGAGAATTGAGGATGAGGGCTGAGGGTTGAGGATTGAGGTTTGAGGACTGAGGACTGAGGATTGGGGATTGAGATTTGATGATTGAGGATTGAGGATTGAAGACTGAGGATTGGGTATTGACTATTGAAGAATGAGGACTGAGGATTGAGGACTGAGGATTGAGGATTGAAGATTGAGGATTGAGACTGAGGATTGAGGATTGAGGATTGAAGATTGAGTATTGAGGATTGAAGATTGAGGGTTGAGCATTGAGTACTGAGAATTGTGGACTGATAGTTGAGTATTGAGGACTGAGGATTGAGGATTGAAGATTGAGGATTGAGGATTGAGGATTGAGAATTGAGGATGAGGGCTGAGGGTTGAGGATTGAGGTTTGAGGACTGAGGACTGAGGATTGGGGATTGAGATTTGAGGATTGAGAATTGAGGATTCAGGATTGAGGATTGAGGATTGAGGATTGAAGATTGATAATTGGGGATTGAAGATTGAGGATTGAGGATTGAGGATTGAGGATTGAGGATTGAATATTGAGTATTGAGGATTGAAGATTGAGGACTGAGGATTGAGGATTGAGGGATGAGGATTGAGGACGAGGACTGACGGTTGAGTATTGAGGATTGAGGATTGAGGATTTAAGTTTGAGGATTGGGTATTGAGGATTGTAGAATGAGGTTTGAGGATTGAGGATTGAGGATTGAGGATTGAAGATTGAGTATTGAGGATTGAAGAATGACGATTGAGGATTGAGGATTGAGGATTGAGGATTGAGTATTGAAGATTGAGTATTGAGTATTGAAAACTGTGAATTCATGTTATTCTATTGAGGATTGAGGATTGACATCTGATTGTTCAGGTCTGAGGTCTGAAGATTGAGGATTCAGGATTGAGGATTCAGGATTGAGGTTTGATGACTGAGGATTGAGGATTGAGGATTGAGGCATGAGGATTGAGGATTGAGGACTCAGGATTGAGGATTGAGGATTGAGGGTGAGGGCTGAGGGTTGAGGATTGAGGTTTGAGGATTGAGAGTTGAGGATTGAGTGTTGAAGATTGAAGATTGAGGATTGGGTATTGAGGATTGAAGAATGAGGATTGACGAATGACGATTGAGGATTGAGAATTGAAGATTGAGGATTGAGGATTGAGGATTGGGGATTGAGGATTGAGGATTGAAGATTGAGGATTGGGGATTGAGGATCGACGATTGAGGATTGAGGATTGAGGATTGAGTATTGAGGATTGCAGATTGAGTATTGAGGATTGAAGATTGAGGTTTGAGGATTGAGGATTGAGTATTGAGCATTGAGGATTGCGGATTGAGGATTGACGATTGAAGATTGAGTATTGACGATTGAAGATTGAGGATTGAGGATTGAGGATTGAGGATTGAGGATTGAAGATTGAGTATTGAGTATTGACGATTGAGGATTGAGGATTGGGTATTGAGGATTGAGGGTTGAAGATTGAGGATTGCGGACTGAGTGTTGAGGGTTGCGTGATGAGAATTGATGTTTGTGAATAGAGATTTGAAGATTGCAGATTGAGTATTGGGTATTGAAAACTGTGAATTGATGATATTCTATTAAGGATTCAGGATTGACATCTGATTGTTGAGATCTGAGGTCTGAAGATTGAGGATTCAGAATTGAGGTTTGAGGACTGAGGATTGAGGATTGAGGGTTGAGGCTTGAGGATTGAGGATTGAGGGTTGAAGATTGAGGATTGAGGATTGAGGATGAGGGCTGAGGGTTGAGGATTGAGATTTGAGGACTTAGGGCTGAGGATTGAGGATTGAGAATTGAGGATTGAGGATTGAGGATTGAAGATTGAGGATTGGGTATTGAGGATTGTTGAATGAGGATTGAGGAATGAGGATTGAGGATTGAAGATTGAAGATTGAGTATTGAGGATTGAAGCCTGACGATTGAGGATTGAGGATTGAGGGTTGAGGATTGAGGACGGAGGATTGAAGATTGAGTATTGAGGATTGAAGATTGAGGATTGAGGTTTGAGGACTGAGGATTGAGGATTGATTATTGAGGATTGAGGGTTGAGGATTGAGGATTGAGGATTGAAGATTGAGGATTGGGTATTGCGGATTCAACATTGAGGATTGAGGATTGAGGATTGAGGATTGAGGATTGAGGACTGAAGATTGAATATTGATGATTGAAGGATGAGGATTGAGGTTTGATTGTTGTGGATTGAGGACCAGGACTGAGGGTTGAGTATTGATGTCTGAGGTCTGAGGATTGAGGATTGAAGACTGAGAATTGAGGATTGAGGATTGAGGATTGAAGATTGAGGATTGGGGATTGAGGATCGACGACTGAGGATTGAGTATTGAGGATTGAGAATTGAGGATTGATTATTGAAGATTGAGTATTGAGGATTGAAGATTGAGGATTGAGTATTGAGTATTGAGGATTGAGGATGAGGGCTGAGGGTTGAGGGTGGAGGTTTGAGGACTGAGGACAGAGGATTGAGGATTGAGAATTGAGGATTGAGGATTGAGGATTGAGAATTGAGGACTGATGATTGAAGATTGAAGACTGAGGATTGGGTATTGAGGATTGAAGCCTGACGATTGAGGATTGAGGATTGAGGTTTGAGGACTGAGGACTGAGGATTGGGGATTGAGATTTGATGATTGAGGACTGAGGATTGAAGACTGAGCATTGGGTATTGAGTATTGAAGGATGAGGATTGAGGAATGAGGACTGAGGATTGAGGATTGAAGATTGAGGATTGAGGACTGAGGATTGAGGATTGAGGATTGAATATTGAGTATTGAGGATTGAAGATTGAGGACTGAGGATTGAGGATTGAGGGTTGAGGATTGAGGACGAGGACTGACGGTTGATGATTGAGGTTTGAGGTTTGAGGATTGAGAATTTAGGATTGAGGGTTGAGGATGAAGGCTGAGGGTTGAGGATTGAGGTTTGAGGACTGAGGACTGAGGATTGAGGATTGAGTATTGAGGATTGAGGATTGAGGATTGAAGATTGAGGGTTGGGTATTGAGGATTGTAGAATGAGGTTTGAGGATTGAGGATTGAGGATTGAGGATTGAAGATTGAGTATTCAGGATTGAAGAATGACGATTGAGGATTGAGGATTGAGGATTGAGGATTGAGGATTGAAGATTGAGTATTGAGTATTGAAAACTGTGAATTGATGATATCCTATTGAGGATTGAGGATTGACATCTGATTGTTCAGGTCTGAGGTCTGAAGATTGAGGATTCAGGATTGAGGTTTCAGGATTGTGGTTTGATGACTGAGGATTGAGGATTGAGGATTGAGGCATGAGGATTGAGGATTGAGGATTGAGGATTGAGGATTGAGGATTGAGGATGAGGGCTGAGGGTTGAGGATTGAGGTTTGAGGGTTGAGAGTTGAGGATTGAGGGTTAAAGATTGAAGATTGAGGATTGGGTATTGAGGATTGAAGATTGAGGATTGGGGATTGAGGATCGACGATTGAGGATTGAGGATTGACGATTGAGTATTGAGGATTGCAGATTGAGTATTGAGGACTGAAGATTGAGGTTTGAGGATTGAGGATTGAGGATTGAGCATTGAGGATTGCGGATTGAGGATTGAGGATTGAAGATTGAGTATTGACGATGGAAGATTGAGGATTGAGGATTGAGGTTTCAGGATTGAGGATTGAGGATTGAAGATTGAGTATTGAGTATTGACGATTGAGGATTGAGGATTGAGTATTGAGGATTGAGGGCTGAAGGTTGAGGATTGCGGACTGAGTGTTGAGGGTTGAGTGATGAGAATTGATGTATGTGAATAGAGATTTGAAGATTGCAGATTGAGTATTGGGTATTGAAAACTGTGAATTGATGATATTCTATTAAGGATTCAGGATTGACATCTGATTGTTGAGATCTGAGGTCTGAAGATTGAGGATTCAGAATTGAGGTTTGAGGACTGAGGATTGAGGATTGAGGGTTGAGGCTTGAGGATTGAGGATTGAGGGTTGAAGATTGAGGATTGAGGATTGAGGATGAGGGCTGAGGGTTGAGGATTGAGATTTGAGGACTTAGGTCTGAGGATTGAGGATTGAGAATTGAGGATTGAGGATTGAGGATTGAAGATTGAGGATTGGGTATTGAGGATTGAAGAATGAGGATTGAGGAATGAGGATTGAGGATTGAGGATTGAAGATTGAGTATTGAGGATTGAAGCCTGACGATTGAGGATTGAGGATTGAGGATTGAGGATTGAAGATTGAGGATTGGGTATTGCGGATTCAACATTGAGGATTGAGGATTGAGGATTGAGGATTGAGGATTGAGGACTGAAGATTGAATATTGATGATTGAAGAATGAGGATTGAGGATTGATTGTTGTGGATTGAGGACGAGGACTGAGGGTTGAGTATTGATGTTTGAGGTCTGAGGATTGAGGATTGAAGATTGAGAATTGAGGATTGAGGATTGAGAATGGAGGATTGAAGATTGAGTATTGAGGATTGACGATTGAGGATTGAGGATTGAGGATTGAGGATTGAGGATTGAAGATTGAGGACTGAAGATTGAATATTGACGATTGAAGAATGAGGATTGAGGTTTGATTGTTGTGGATTGAGGACGAGGACTGAGGGTTGAGTATTGATGTCTGAGGTCTGAGGATTGACGATTGAAGATTGAGAATTGAGGATTGAGGATTGAGGATTGAAGATTGAGGATCGACGACTGAGGATTGAGTATTGAGGATTGAGAATTGAGGATTGATTATTGAAGATTGAGTATTGAGGATTGAAGATTGAGGATTGAGTATTGAGTATTGAGGATTGAGGACGAGGGCTGAGGGTTGAGGGTTGAGGTTTGAGAACTGAGGACAGAGGATTGAGGATTGAGAATTGAGGATTGAGGATTGAGGATTGAGAATGGAGGATTGAAGATTGAGTATTGAGGATTGACGATTGAGGATTTAGGATTGAGGATTAAGGGTTGAGGGTTGAGTGTTGAGGTTTGATTATTGAATCCTGAGAATTCAGGATATTCTATTGAGTATTGAGAATTGAGGGCTGATGGTTGAGTATTGAGGATTGAGTATTGAGGATTGAGGACTGAGGATTGAAGATTGAATATTGATGATTGAAGATTGATGATCGAGGATTGAGTGTTGTGGATTGAGGACGAGGACTGAGGGTTGAGTATTGATGTTTGAGGTCTGAGGATTGAGGATTGAGGATTGAGAATTGAGGATCGAGGATTGAGGATTGAAGATTGAGGGTTGGGTGTTGAGGATTGAAGAATGAGGATTGAGGATTGAGGATTGAGGATTGAGGATTGAGGATTGAGGATCGAGGATTGAGGATTGAGGATTGAGAATTGAGGATGAGGGCAGAGGGTTGAGGATTGAGGTTTGAGGACTGAGGACTGAGGATTGGGGATTGAGATTTGAGGATTGAGAATTGAGGATTCAGGATTGAGGATTGAGGATCGAGGATTGAAGATTGAGTATTGAGGATTGAAGATTGAGGACTGAGGATTGAGGATTGAGGGTTGAGGATTGAGGACGAGGACTGACGGTTGAGGATTGAGGTTTGAGGTTTGAGGATTGAGAATTTAGGATTGAGGATTGAGGATGAGGGCTGGGGGTTGAGGATTGAGGTTTGAGGACTGAGGTTTGAGGATTGAGGATTGAGTATTGAGGATTGAGGATTGAGGATTGAAGTTTGAGGATTGGGTATTGAGGATTGTAGAATGAGGTTTGAGGATTGAGGATTGAGGATTGAGGATTGAAGATTGAGTATTGAGGATTGAAGAATGACGATTGAGGATTGAGGATTGAGGATTGAGGATTGAGGATTGAAGATTGAGTATTGAGTATTGAAAACTGTGAATTGATGATATTCTATTGAGGATTGAGGATTGACATCTGATTGTTCAGGCCTGAGGTATGAAGATTGAGGATTCAGGATTGAGGATTCAGGATTGAGGTTTGATGACTGAGAATTGAGGATTGAGGATTGAGGCATGAGGATTGAGGATTGAGGATTGAGGATTGAGGATTGAGGATTGAGGATTAGGGCTGAGGGTTGAGGATTGAGGTTTGAGGATTGGCTATTGAGGGTTGAAGAATGAGGATTGAGGTTTGAGGATTGAGGATTGAAGACTGAGTATAGAGGATTGGAGTTTGGGGATTGAGAATTGAGGATTCAGGATTGAGGATTGAGGATTCGGGATTGAAGATTGATTATTGGGGATCGAAGATTGAGGATTGAGGATTGAGGATTGAGGATTGAGGATTGAAGATTGAGGATTGGGTATTGAGGGTTGACGATTGAGGATTGAAGAATGACGATTGAGGATTGAGGATTGAGGATTGAGGATTGAGGATTGAAGATTGAGGATTGAGGATTGAGGATTGAGGATTGAGGATTGAGGATTGAGGATTGAGGATTGAGGATTTAGTATAGAGGATTGAAGATTGAGGATTGAGGATTGAGGATTGAGGATTGAGGATTGAAGATTGAGGATTGGGGACTGAGTGTTGAGGGTTGAGGATTGCGGATTGAGGATTGAAGATTGAGGATTGGGGACTGAGTGTTGAGGGTTGAGTGATGAGAATTGATGTTTCTGGATAGAAATTTGAAGATTGCAGATTGAGTATTGTGTATTCAAAACTGTGAATTGATAATATTCCATTGAGGAATGAGGATTGACATCTGATTGTTCAGGTCTGAGGTCTGAAGGTTGAGAGTTCAGGATTGACGATTCAGGATTGAGGTTTGATGACTGAGGATTGAGTATTGAGGATTGAGGCATGAGGATTGAGGATTGAGGATTGAAGATTGAGGAATGAGAATTGAGGATGAGGGCTGAGGATTGGCGATTGAGGTTTGAGGCCTGAGGATTGAGGATTGAGGATTGAGAATTGAGGATTGAGGATTGAGGATTGAGGATTGAGGATTGAAGATTGATTATTGGGGATTGAAGATTGAGGATTGAGGATTGAGGATTGAGGATTGAGTATTGAAGATTGAGGATTGGGGATTGACGGTTGACGATTGAGGATTGAGTATTGAGGATTGAGAATTGAGGATTGATTATTGAAGATTGAGTATTGAGGATTGTAGAATGAGGATTGAGGATTGAGGATTGAGGATTGAGTATAGAGGATTGAAGATTGAGGATTGAGGATTGAGGATTGAGGATTGAGGATTGAAGATTGAGGATTGGGGACTGAGTATTGAGGGTTGAGGATTGCGGATTGAGGATTGAAGATTGAGGATTGGGGACTGAGTGTTGAGGGTTGAGTGACGAGAATTGATGTTTGTGGATAGAAATTTGAAGATTGCAGATTGAGTATTGTGTATTGAAAACTGTGAATTGATAATATTCTATTGAGGATACAGGATTGACATCTGATTGCTCAGGTCTGAGGTGTGAATATGGAGAATTCAGGATTGACGATTCAGGATTGAGGTTTGATGACTGAGGATTGAGGATTGTGGATTGAGGCATGAGGATTGAGGATTGAGGATTGAAGATTGAGGATTGAGGATTGAGGATGAGGGCTGAGGATTGGCGATTGAGGTTTGAGGACTGAGGATTGAGGATTGAGGATTGAGAATTGAGGATTGAGGATTGAGGATTCAAGATTGAGGATTGGGTATTGAGGGTTGAAGAATGGGGATTGAGGATTGAGGATTGAGGATTGAAGACTGAGGATTGGGGATTGAGATTTGATGATTGAGGTTTGAGGATTGAAGACTGAGGATTGGGTATTGAGTATTGAAGAATGAGGATTGAGGATTGAGGACTGAGGATTGTTGATTGAAGATTGAGGATTGAGGACTGAGGATTGAGGATTGAGGATTGAATATTGAGTATTGAGGATTGAAGATTGAGGACTGAGGATTGAGGATTGAGGGTTGAGGATTGAGGACGAGGACTGACGGTTGAGGATTGAGGTTTGAGGTTTGAGGATTGAGAATTTAGGATTGAGGATTGACGATGAGGGCTGAGGGTTGAGGATTGAGGTTTGAGGACTGAGGACTGAGGATTGAGGATTGAGTATTGAGGAGTGAGCATTGAGGATTGAAGATTGAGGATTGAGGATTGAGGATTGAGAATTGAGGATTGATTATTGAAGATTCGGTATTGAGGATTGAAGATTGAGGATTGAGGATTGAGGATTGAGAATTGAGAATGAGGGCTGATTGTTGAGGATTGAGGTTTGAGGACTGAGGACTGAGGATTGGGTATTGAGATTTGATGATTGAGGATTGAGGATTGAAGACTGAGGATTGGGTATTGAGTATTGAAGAATGAGGATTGAGGATTGAGGACTGAGGATTGAGGATTGAGGATTGAATATTGAGTATTGAGGATTGAAGATTGAGGACTGAGGATTGAGGATTGAGGGTTGAGGATTGAGGACGAGGACTGACGGTTGAGGATTGAGGTTTGACGTTTGAGGATTGAGAATTTAGGATTGAGGATTGAGGATGTGGGCTGAGGGTTGAGGATTGAGGTTTGAGGACTGAGGACTGAGGATTGAGGATCGAGTATTGAGGATTGAGGATTGAGGATTGAAGATTGAGGATTGGGTATTGAGGATTGTAGAATGAGGTTTGAGGATTGAAGATTGAGGATTGGGTATTGAGGATTGTAGAATGAGGTTTGAGGTTTGAGGATTGAGGATTGAAGATTGATTATTGGGGATTGAAGATTGAGGATTGAGGATTGAGTATTGAGGATTGAGGATTGAAGATTGAGGATTGGGGATTGAGTGTTGACGATTGAGGATTGAGTATTGAGGATTGAGAATTGAGGATTGATTATTGAAGATTGAGTATTGAGGATTGAAGATTGAGGATTGAGGATTGAGGATTGAGAATTGAGGATGAGGGCTGAGGGTTGAGGATTGAGGTTTGAGGACTGAGGACTGAGGATTGGGGATTGAGATTTGATGATTGAGGTTTGAGGATTGAAGACTGAGGATTGGGTATTGAGTATTGAAGAATGAGGATTGAGGATTGTGGACTGAGGATTGTTGATTGAAGATTGAGGATTGAGGACTGAGGATTGAGGATTGAGGATTGAATATTGAGTATTGAGGATTGAAGATTGAGGACTGAGGATTGAGGATTGAGGGTTGAGGATTGAGGACGAGGACTGACGGTTGAGGATTGAGGTTTGAGGTTTGAGGATTGAGAATTTAGGATTGAGGATTGACGATGAGGGCTGAGGGTTGAGGATTGAGGTTTGAGGACTGAGGACTGAGGATTGAGGATTGAGTATTGAGGATTGAGCATTGAGGATTGACGATTGATTATTGAGGATTGAGGATTGAGAATTGAGGATTGATTATTGAAGATTCGGTATTGAGGATTGAAGATTGAGGATTGAGGATTGAGGATTGAGAATTGAGAATGAGGGCTGAGGGTTGAGGATTGAGGTTTGAGGACTGAGGACTGAGGATTGGGGATTGAGATTTGATGATTGAGGATTGAGGATTGAAGACTGAGGATTGGGTATTGAGTATTGAAGAATGAGGATTGAGGATTGAGGACTGAGGATTGAGGATTGAATATTGAGGATTGAGGACTGAGGATTGAGGATTGAGGATTGAATATTGAGTATTGAGGATTGAAGATTGAGGACTGAGGATTGAGGATTGAGGGTTGAGGATTGAGGACGAGGACTGACGGTTGAGGATTGAGGTTTGACGCTTGATAATTGAGAATTTAGGATTGAGGATTGAGGATGTGGGCTGAGGGTTGAGGATTGAGGTTTGAGGACTGAGGACTGAGGATTGAGGATTGAGTATTGAGGATTGAGGATTGAGGATTGAAGATTGAGGATTGGGTATTGAGGATTGTAGAATGAGGTTTGAGGTTTGAGGATTGAGGATTGAGGATTGAAGATTGAGTATTGACGATTGAAGAATGACGATTGAGGATTGAGGATTGAGTATTAAGGATTGAGGATTGAGTATTGAGGATTGACGATTGAGGATTGGGGACTGAGTGTTGAGGGTTGAGTGATGAGAATTGATGTTTGTGGATAGAAATTTGAAGATTGCAGATTGAGTATTGTGTATTGAAAACTGTGAATTGATAATATTCTACTGAGGATTGAGGATTGACATCTGATTGTTCAGGTCTGAGGTCTGAAGATTGAGAATTCAGGATTGACGATTCAGGATTGAGGTTTGATGACTGAGGATTGAGGATTGTGGATTGAGGCATGAGGATTGAGGATTGAGGATTGAAGATTGAGGATTGAGGATTGAGGATGAGGGCTGAGGATTGGCCATTGAGGTTTGAGGACTGAGGATTGAGGATTGAGGATTGAGGATTGAAGACTGAGTATAGAGGATTGGAGTTTGGGGATTGAGAATTGAGGATTCAGGATTGAGGATTGAGGATTGAGGATTGAAGATTGATTATTGGGGATTGAAGATTGAGGATTGAGGATTGAGGATTGAGGATTGAGGATTGAAGATTGAGGATTGGGGATTGAGGGTTGACGATTGAGGATTGAGTATTGAGAATTGAGAATTGAGGATTGATTATTGAAGATTGAGTATTGAGGATTGAAGATTGAGGATTGAGGATTGCGGATTGAGAATTGAGGATGAGGGCTGAGGGTTGAGGATTGAGGTTTGAGGACTGAGGACTGAGGATTGGGGATTGAGATTTGATGATTGAGGATTGAGGATTGAAGACTGAGGATTGGGTATTGAGTATTGAAGAATGAGGATTGAGGATTGAGGACTGAGGATTGAGGATTGAAAGTTGAGGATTGAGGACTGAGGATTGAGGATTGAGGATTGAATATTGAGTATTGAGGATTGAAGATTGAGGACTGAGGATTGAGGATTGAGGATTGAATATTGAGTATTGAGGATTGAAGATTGAGGACTGAGGATTGAGGATTGTGGGTTGAGGATTGAGGACGAGGACTGACGGTTGATGATTGAGGTTTGAGGTTTGAGGATTGAGAATTTAGGATTGAGGATTGAGGATGAGGGCTGAGGATTGAGGTTTGAGGACTGAGGACTGAGGATTGGGGATTGAGATTTGATGATTGAGGATTGAGGATTGAAGACTGAGGATTGGGTATTGAGGATCGACGATTGAGGATTGAGGATTGAGGATTGAGTATTGAGGATTGCAGATTGAGTATTGAGGATTGAAGATTGAGGTTTGAGGATTGAGGATTGAGGATTGAGCATTGAGGATTGCGGATTGAGGATTGAGGATTGAAGATTGAGTATTGACGATGGAAGATTGAGGATTGCGGATTGAGGATTGAGGATTGAGGATTGAGGATTGAAGATTGAGTATTGAGTATTGACGATTGAGGATTGAGGATTGAGTATTGAGGATTGGGGGTTGAAGATTGAGGATTGCGGACTGAGTGTTGAGGGCTGAGTGATGAGAATTGATGTTTGTGAATAGAGATTTGAAGATTGCAGATTGAGTGTTGGGTATTGAAAACTGTGAATTGATGATATTCTATTAAGGATTCAGGATTGACATCTGATAGTTGAGATCTGAGGTCTGAGGATTGAGGATTCAGAATTCAGGTTTGAGGACTGAGGATTGAGGATTGAGGATTGAGGCTTGAGGATTGAGTGTTGAAGATTGAGGATTGAGGATAGAAGATTGAGGATTGGGTATTGAGGATTGTAGAATGAGGATTGAGGATTGAGAATTGAGGATTGAGGATTGAGGATTGAGGATGGAGGATTGAGTATAGAGGATTGAAGATTGAGGATTGAGGATTGAGGATTGACGATTGAGGATTGAGGATTGAAGACTGAGGATTGGGGACTGAGTGTTGAGGGTTGAGTGATGAGAATTGATGTGTGTGGATAGAAATTTGAAGATTGCAGATTGAGTATTGTGTATTGAAAACTGTCAATTGATAATATTCTACTGAGGATTGAGGATTGACATCTGAATGTTCAGGTCTGAGGTCTGAAGATTGAGAATTCAGGATTGACGATTCAGGATTGCGGTTTGATGACTGAGGATTGAGGATTGAGGATTGAGGATTGAGGATTGAGGATTGAGGATTGAGGCTTGAAGATTGAGGATTGAGGATTGAGGATTGAGAATTGAGGATTGATTATTGAAGATTCGGTATTGAGGATTGAAGATTGAGTATTGAGGATTGAGGATTGAGAATTGAGGATGAGGGCTGAGGGTTGAGGATTGAGGTTTGAGGACTGAGGACTGAGGATTGGGGATTGAGATTTGATGATTGAGGATTGAGGATTGAAGACAGACGATTGGGTATTGAGTATTGAAGAATGAGGATTGAGGATTGAGGACTGAGGATTGAGGATTGAAGATTGAGGATTGAGGACTGAGGATTGAGGATTGAGGATTGAATATTGAGTATTGAGGATTGAAGATTGAGGACTGAGGATTGAGGATTGAGGGTTGAGGATTGAGGACGAGGACTGACGGTTGAGGATTGAGGTTTGAGGTTTGAGGATTGAGAATTTAGGATTGAGGATTGAGGATGAGGGCTGAGGGTTGAGGATTGAGGTTTGAGGACTGAGGACTGAGGATTGAGGATTGAGTATTGAGGATTGAGTATTGAGGATTGAGGATTGAGGATTGAGGATTGAGGCATGAGGATTGAGGACTGAGGATTGAGGATTGAGGATTGAGGATTGAGGATGAGGGCTGAGGGTTGAGGATTGAGGTTTGAGGATTGAGAGTTGAGGATTGAGTGTTGAAGATTGATGATTGAGGATTGGGTATTGAGGATTGAAGAATGAGGATTGACGAATGACGATTGAGGATTGAGGATTGAAGATTGAGGATTGAGGATTGAGGATTGGGGATTGAGGATTGAGGATTGAAGATTGAGGATTGGGGATTGAGGATCGACGATTGAGGATTGAGGATTGAGGATTGAGTATTGAGGATTGCAGATTGAGTATTGAGGATTGAAGATTGAGGTTTGAGGATTGAGGATTGAGTATTGAGCATTGAGGATTGCGGATTGAGGATTGACGATTGAAGATTGAGTATTGACGATTGAAGATTGAGGATTGAGGATTGAGGATTGAGGATTGAGGATTGAGGATTGAGGATTGAAGATTGAGTATTGAGTATTGACGATTGAGGATTGAGGATTGGGTATTGAGGATTGAGGGTTGAAGATTGAGGATTGCGGACTGAGTGTTGAGGGTTGAGTGATGAGAATTGATGTTTGTGAATAGAGATTTGAAGATTGCAGATTGTTTATTGGGTATTGAAAACTGTGAATTGATGATATTCTATTAAGGATTCAGGATTGACATCTGATTGTTGAGATCTGAGGTCTGAAGGTTGAGGATTCAGAATTGAGGTTTGAGGACTGAGGATTGAGGATTGAGGGTTGAGGCTTGAGGATTGAGGATTGAGGGTTGAAGATTGAGGATTGAGGATTGAGGATGAGGGCTGAGGGTTGAGGATTGAGATTTGAGGACTTAGGGCTGAGGATTGAGGATCGAGGTTTGAGGATTGAGAGTTGAGGATTGAGGGTTGAAGATTCAAGATTGAGGATTGGGTATTGAGGATTGAAGAATGAGGATTGACGAATGACGATTGAGGATTGAGGATTGAAGATTGAGGATTGAGGATTGAGGATTGGGGATTGAGGATTGAGGATTGAAGATTGAGGATTGGGGATTGAGGATCGACGATTGAGGATTGAGGATTGACGATTGAGTATTGAGGATTGCAGATTGAGTATTGTGGACTGAAGATTGAGGTTTGAGGATTGAGGATTGAGGATTGAACATTGAGGATTGCGGATTGAGGATTGAGGATTGAAGATTGAGTATTGACGATGGAAGATTGAGGATTGAGGATTAAAGTTTGAGGATTGAGAATTGAGGATTGAAGATTGAGTATTGAGTATTGACGATTGAGGATTGAGGATTGAGTATTGAGGATTCAGGGTTGAAGGTTGAGGATTGCGGACTGAGTGTTGAGGGTTGAGTGATGAGAATTGATGTATGTGAATAGAGATTTGAAGATTGCAGATTGAGTATCGGGATTTGAAAGCTGTGAATTGATGATATTCTATTAAGGATTCAGGATTGACATTGGATTGTTGAGATCTGAGGTCTGAGGATTGAGGATTCAGAATTGAGGTTTGAGGACTGAGGATTGAGGATTGAGGGTTGAGGCTTGAGGATTGAGGATTGAGGGTTGAAGATTGAGGATTGAGGATTGAGGATGAGGGCTGAGGGTTGAGGATTGAGATTTGAGGACTTAGGTCTGAGGATTGAGGATTGAGAATTGAGGATTGAGGATTGAGGATTGAAGATTGAGGATTGGGTATTGAGGATTGAAGAATGAGGATTGAGGAATGAGGATTGAGGATTGAGGATTGAAGATTGAGTATTGAGGATTGAAGCCTGACGATTGAGGATTGAGGATTGATGGTTGAGGATTGAGGACGGAGGATTGAAGATTGAGTATTGAGGATTGAAGATTGAGGTTTGAGGTTTGAGGACTGAGGATTGAGGATTGATTATTGAGGATTGAGGGTTGAGGATTGAGGATTGAGGATTGAAGATTGAGGATTGGGTATTGCGGATTCAACATTGAGGATTGAGGATTGAGGATTGAGGATTGAGGATTGAGGACTGAAGATTGAATATTGATGATTGAAGAATGAGGATTGAGGATTGATTTTTGTGGATTGAGGACGAGGACTGAGGGTTGAGTATTGATGTTTGAGGTCTGAGGATTGAGGATTGAAGATTGAGAATAGAGGATTGAGGATTGAGGACGGAGGATTGAAGATTGAGTGTTGAGGATTGAGAATTGAGGATTGGGGATTGAGGATTGAAGATTGAGGATTGTGTATTGAAGATTGAAGAATGAGGATTGAGGATTGAGGATTGGGTGTTGAGGATTGAAGATTGAGGATTGGGTGTTGAGGATTGAAGAATGAGGATTGAGGATTGAGGATTGTGGATTGAGGATTGAAGATTGAGGATTGGGTATTGAGGATTGAAGAATGAGGATTGAGGATTGAGGACTGAGGATTGAGGGTTGCAGATTGAGTATTGAGGATTGAAGATTGAGGGTTGAGGATTGAGGATTGAGGATTGAGCATTGAGGATTGAGGATTGAGGATTGAGGCATGAGGATTGAGGATTGAGGATTGAGGATTGAGGATTGAGGATGAGGGCTGAGGGTTGAGGATTGAGGTTTGAGGATTGAGAGTTGAGGATTGAGGTTTGAGGATTGAGAGTTGAGGATTGAGTGTTGAAGATTGAAAATTGAGGATTGGGTATTGAGGATTGAAGAATGAGGATTGACGAGTGACGATTGAGGATTGAGGATTGAAGATTGAGTACTGAGGATTGAGGATTGGGGATTGAGGATTGAGGATTGAAAATTGAGGATTGGGGATTGAGGATCGACGATTGAGGATTGAGGATTGAGGATTGAGTATTGAGGATTGCAGATTGAGTATTGAGGATTGAAGATTGAGGTTTGAGGATTGAGGATTGAGTATTGAGCACTGAGGATTGCGGATTGAGGATTGACGATTGAAGATTGAGTATTGACGATTGAAGATTGAGGATTGAGGATTGAGGGTTGAAGATTGAGGATTGAGGATTGAGGATGAGGGCTGAGGGTTGAGGATTGAGATTTGAGGACTTAGGGCTGAGGATTGAGGATTGAGTATTGAGGATTGAGGATTGAGGATTGAGGATTGAGGCATGAGGATTGAGGATTGAGGATTGAGGATTGAGGATTGAGGATTGAGGATGAGGGCTGAGGGTTGAGGATTGAGGTTTCAGGATTGAGAGTTGAGGATTGAGGGTTGAAGATTCAAGATTGAGGATTGGGTATTGAGGATTGAAGAATGAGGATTGACGAATGACGATTGAGGATTGAGGATTGATGATTGAGGATTGAGGATTGAGGATTGGGGATTGAGGATTGAGGATTGAAGATTGAGGATTGGGGATTGAGGATCGACGATTGAGGATTGAGGATTGACGATTGAGTATTGAGGATTGCAGATTGAGTATTGTGGACTGAAGATTGAGGTTTGAGGATTGAGGATTGAGGATTGAACATTGAGGATTGCGGATTGAGGATTGAGGATTGAAGATTGAGTATTGACGATGGAAGATTGAGGATTGAGGATTAAAGTTTGAGGATTGAGAATTGAGGATTGAGGATTGAGGATTGAGTATTGAGGATTGCAGATTGAGTATTGAGGATTGAGGATTGAAGATTGAGGATTGAGGATTGAGGATTGGGGATTGAGGATTGAGGATTGAAGATTGAGGATTGGGGATTGAGGATCGACTATTGAGGATTGAGGATTGAGGATTGAGTATTGAGGATTGCAGATTGAGTATTGAGCATTGAAGATTGAGGTTTGAGGATTGAGGATTGAGTATTGAGCATTGAGGATTGCGGATTGTGGATTGACGATTGAAGATTGAGTATTGACGATTGAAGATTGAGGATTGAGGATTGAGGATTGAGGATTGAGGATTGAGGATTGAAGATTGAGTATTGAGTATTGACGATTGAGGATTGAGGATTGGGTATTGAGGATTGAGGGTTGAATATTGAGGATTGCGGACTGAGTGTTGAGGGTTGAGTGATGAGAAGTGATGTTTGTGAATAGAGATTTGAAGATTGCAGATTGATTATTGGGTATTGAAAACTGTGAATTGATGATATTCTATTAAGGATTCAGGATTGACATCTGATTGTTGAGATCTGAGGTCTGAAGATTGAATATTCAGAATAGAGGTTTGAGGACTGAGGATTGAGGATTGAGGGTTGAGGCTTGAGGATTGAGGATTGAGGGTTGAAGATTGAGGATTGAGGATTGAGGATGAGGGCTGAGGGTTGAGGATTGAGATTTGAGGACTTAGGGCTGAGGATTGAGGATTGAGGTTTGAGGATTGAGAGTTGAGGATTGAGGGTTGAAGATTCAAGATTGAGGATTGGGTATTGAGGATTGAAGAATGAGGATTGACGAATGACGATTGAGGATTGAGGATTGAAGATTGAGGATTGAGGATTGAGGATTGGGGATTGAGGATTGAGGATTGAAGATTGAGGATTGGGGATTGAGGATCGACGATTGAGGATTGAGGATTGACGATTGAGTATTGAGGATTGCAGATTGAGAATTGTGGACTGAAGATTGAGGTTTGAGGATTGAGGATTGAGGATTGAACATTGAGGATTGCGGATTGAGGATTGAGGATTGAAGATTGAGTATTGACGATGGAAGATTGAGGATTGAGGATTAAAGTTTGAGGATTGAGGATTGAGGATTGAAGATTGAGTATTGAGGATTGAGGGTTGAAGATTGAGGATTGCGGACTGAGTGTTGAGGGTTGAGTGATGAGAATTGATGTTTGTGGATAGAAATTTGAAGATTGCAGATTGAGTATTGTGTATTGAAAACTGTGAATTGATAATATTCTATTGAGGATTGAGGATTGACATCTGATTGTTCAGGTCTGAGGTCTGAAGATTGAGGATTCAGGATTGACGATTCAGGATTTAGGTTTGATGACTGAGGATTGAGTATTGAGGATTGAGGATTCAGGATTGAGAATTGAGGATTGAGGATTGAGGACTGAAGATTGGGGATTGGGTATTGAGGGTTGAAGAATGAGGATTGAGGATTGAGGATTGAGGATTGAAGACTGAGTATAGAGGATTGGAGTTTGGGGATTGAGAATTGAGGATTCAGGATTGAGGATTGAGGATTGAGGATTGAAGATTGATTATTGGGGATTGAAGATTGAGGATTGAGGATTGAGGATTGAGGATTGAGGATTGAGGATTGAAGATTGAGGATTGGGTATTGAGGGTTGACGATTGAGGATTGAGTATTGAGGATTTAGAATTGAGGATTGATTATTGAAGATTGAGTATTGAGGATTGAAGATTGAGGATTGAGGATTGAGGATTGAGAATTGAGGATGAGGGCTGAGGGTTGAGGATTGAGGTTTGAGGACTGAGGACTGAGGATTGGGGATTGAGATTTGAGGATTGAGGATTGAGGATTGAAGACTGAGGATTGGGTATTGAGTATTGAAGAATGAGGATTGAGGATTGAGTACTGAGGGTTGAGGATTGAAGATTGAGGATTGAGGACTGTGGATTGAGGATTGAGGATTGAATATTGAGTATTGAGGATTGAAGATTGAGGACTGAGGATTGAGGATTGAGGGTTGAGGATTGTGGACGAGGACTGACGGTTGTGGATTGAGGTTTGAGGTTTGAGGATTGAGAATTTAGGATTGAGGATTGAGGATGAGGGCTGAGGGTTGAGGATTGAGGTTTGAGGACTGAGGACTGAGGATTGAGGATTGAGTATTGAGGATTGAGGATTGAGGATTGAAGATTGAGGATTGGGTATTGAGGATTGTAGAATGAGGTTTGAGGATTGAGGATTGAGGATTGAGGTTTGAAGATTGAGTATTGAGGATTGAAGAATGACGATTGAGGATTGAGGATTGAGGATTGAGGATTGAGTATTGAAGATTGAGTATTGAGTATTGAAAACTGTGAATTCATGTTATTCTGTTGAGGATTGAGGATTGACATCTGATTGTTCAGGTCTGAGGTCTGAAGATTGAGGATTCAGGATTGAGGATTCAGGATTGCGGTTTGATGACTGAGGATTGAGGATTGACGATTGAGGCATGAGGATTGAGGATTGAGGATTGAGGATTGGGGATTGAGGATTGAGGATTGAGGATTGAAGATTGAGGATTGAGGATTGAGGATTGAGAATTGAGAATTGAGGATTGATTATTGAAGATTCGGTGTTGAGGATTGAAGATTGAGGTTTGAGGATTGAGGATTGAGAATTGAGGATGAGGGCTGAGAGTTGAGGATTGAGGTTTGAGGACTGAGGACTGAGGATTGGGGATTGAGATTTGATGATTGAGGATTGAGGATTGAAGACTGAGGATTGGGTATTGAGTATTGAAGAATGAGGATTGAGGATTGAGGGCTGAGGATTGAGGATTGAGGGTTGAGGATTGAGAACGAGGACTGACGGTTGAGGATTGAGGTTTGAGGTTTGAGGATTGAGAATTTAAGATTGAGGATTGAGGATGAGGGCTGAGGGTTGAGGATTGAGGTTTGAGGACTGAGGACTGAGGATTGAGGATTGAGTATTGAGGATTGAGGATTGAGGATTGAAGATTGAGGATTGGGTATTGAGGATTGTAGAATGAGGTTTGAGGATTGCGGATTGAGGATTGAGGATTGAAGATTCAGTATTGAGGATTGAAGAATGACGATTGAGGATTGAGGACTGAGTATTGAGGAATGAGGATTGAGTATTGAGGATTGACGATTGAGGATTGAGGATTGAGGATTGAGGGTTGAGGGTTGAGTGTTGAGGTTTGAGTATTGAATCCTGAGAATTCAGGATATTCTATTGAGTATTCAGAATTGAGGGCTGACGGTTGAGTATTGAGGATTGAGTATTGTGGATTGAGGATTGAGGATTGAAGATTGAATATTGATGATTGAAGATTGATGATCGAGGATTGAGTGTTGTGGATTGAGGACGAGGACTGAGGGTTGAGTATTGACGTTTGAGGTCTGAGGACTGAAGAATGAGGATTGAGGATTGAAGATTGAGGGTTTAGGATTGAGGATTGAGGATTGAGTATTGAGGTTTGAGGTCTGAGGACTGAGGATTGAGGATTGAGAATTGAGGATTGAGGATTGAGGATTGAAGATTGAGGATTGGGTATTGAGGATTGTAGAATGAGGATTGAGGATTGAAGATTGAGGATTGGGTATTGAGGATTGAAGAATGAGGATTGAGGATTGAGGATTGAGGATTGAGGATTGAAGATTGAGGGTTGGGGACTGAGTGTTGAGGGTTGAGGATTGCGGATTGAGGATTGAAGATTGAGGATTGGGGACTGAGTGTTGAGGGTTGAGTGATGAGAATTGATGTTTGTGGATAGAAATTTGAAGATTGCAGATTGAGTATTGTGTATTGAAAACTGTGAATTGATAATATTCCATTGAGGATTGAGGATTGACATCTGACTGTTCAGGTCTGAGGTCTGAAGATTGAGAATTCAGGATTGACGATTCAGGATTGAGGTTTGAGGATTGAGGATTGAAATTGATTATTGGGGATTGAAGATTGAGGATTGAGGATTGAGGATTGAGGATTGAGGATTGAAGAATGAGGATTGAGGATTGAGGATTGAGGATTGAAGACTGAGTATAGAGGATTGGAGTTTGGGGATTGAGAACTGAGGATTCAGGATTGAGGATTGAGGATTGAGGATTGAAGATTGATTATTGGGGATTGAAGATTGAGGATTGAGGATTGAGGACTGTGGATTGAGTATTGAAGATTGAGGATTGAGGACTGAGGATTGAGGATTGAGGATTGACTATTGAGTATTGAGGATTGAAGATTGAGGACTGAGGATTGAGGATTGAGGGTTGAGGATTGAGGACGAGGACTGACGGTTGAGGATTGAGGTTTGAGGTTTGTGGATTGAGAATTTAGGATTGCGGATTGAGGATGAGGGCTGAGGGTTGAGGATTGAGGTTTGAGGGCTGAGGACTGAGGATTGAGGACTGAGTATTGAGGATTGAGGATTCAAGATTGAAGATTGAGGATTGAGGATTGAGGATTGAGGATTGAAGATTGAGTATTGAGGATTGAAGATTGAGGATTGAGGATTGAGTATTGAGAATTGAGGACCGATAGTTGAGTTTTGAGGACTGAGGATTGAGGATTGAAGATTGAGAATGTGGGCTGAGGGTTGAGGATTGAGGATTGAATATTGAGTATTGAGGATTGAAGATTGAGGACTGAGGATTGAGGATTGTGGATTGAGGATTGAGGACGAGGACTGACGGTTGATGATTGAGGTTTGAGGTTTGAGGATTGAGAATTTAGGATTGAGGATTGAGGATTGAGGTTTGAGGACTGAGGACTGAGGATCGAGGATTGAGTATTGAGGATTGAGGATTGAGGATTGAAGATTGAGGGTTGAGGATTGAGGATTGAGAATTGAGGATTGATTATTGAAGATTGAGTATTGAAGATTGAACATTGAGGATTGAGGATTGAGGATTGAGAATTGAAGATGAGGCCTGACGGTTGAGGATTGAGTATTGAGGATTGAGGATTGAGGATTGAAGATTGAGGATTGGGTATTGAGGATTGTAGAATGAGGTTTGAGGATTGAGGATTGAGGATTGAGGATTGAAGATTGAGTATTGAGGATTGAAGAATGACGATTGAGTATTGAGGATTGAGTATTGAGGATTGAGGATTGAGTATTGAGGATTGACGATTGAGGATTGAGGATTGAGGATTGAGGGTTGAGGGTTGAGTGTTGAGGTTTGAGTATTGAATCCTGAGAATTCAGGATATTCTATTGAGTATTGAGAATTGAGGGCTGATGGTTGAGTATTGAGGATTGAGTATTGTGGATTGAGTATTGAGGATTGAAGATTGAATATTGATGATTGAGGATTGATGATCGAGGATTGAGTGTTGTGGATTGAGGACGAGGACTGAGGGTTGAGTATTGACGTTTGAGGTCTGAGGATTGAAGAATGAGGGTTGAGGATTGAAGATTGAGGGTTTAGGATTGAGGATTGAGGATTGAGCATTGAGGATTGAGGATTGAGGATTGAAGATTGAGTATTGAGGATTGAAGATTGAGGATTGAGGATTGAGTATTGAGAATTGAGGACCGATAGTTGAGTTTTGAGGACTGAGGATTGAGGATTGAAGATTGAGTATTGAAGATTGAAGATTGAGGATTGAGGATTGATAATTGAGAATTGGGGATGAGGTCTGAGGGTTGAGGATTGAGGTTTGAGTGCTGAGGACTGAGAATTGAGGATTGAGGACTGAGAATGTGGGCTGAGGGTTGAGGATTGAGGTTTGAGGACTGAGGACTGAGGATTGAGGATTGAGAATTGAGGATTGAGGATTGAGAATTGAAGATTGAGTATTGGGTATTGAGGATTGTAGAATGAGGATTGAGGATTGAGGATTGATGATTGAGGATTGATGATTGAGGATTGAGGATTGAGTATAGAGGATTGAAGATTGAGGATTGAGGATTGAGGATTGAGGATTGAGGATTGAAGATTGAGGATTGGGGACTGAGTGTTGAGGGTTGAGGATTGCGGATTGAGGATTGAAGATTGAGTATTGGGGACTGAGTGTTGAGGGTTGAGTGATGAGAATTGATGTTTGTGGGTAGAAATTTGAAGATTGCAGATTGAGTATTGTGTATTGAAAACTGTGAATTGATAATATTCTATTGAGGATTGAGGATTGACATCTGGTTGTTCAGGTCTGAGGTCTGAAGATTGAGAATTCAGGATTGACGATTCAGGATTGAGGTTTGATGACTGAGGATTGAGGATTGTGGATTGAGGCATGAGGATTGAGGATTGAGGATTAAAGATTGAGGATTGAGGATTGAGGATGAGGGCTGAGGATTGGCGAATGAGGTTTGAGGCCTGAGGATTAAGGATTGAGGATTGAGAATTGAGGATTGAGGATTGAGGATTGAAGATTGATGATTGGGTATTGAGGGTTGAAGAATGAGGATTGAGGATTGAGGATTGAGGATTGAAGACTGAGTATAGAGGATTGGAGTTTGGGGATTGAGAATTGAGGATTCAGGATTGAGGATTGAGGATTGAGGATGAGGGCTGAGGGTTGAGGATTGAGGTTTGAGGACTGAGGTCTGAGGATTGGGGATTGAGATTTGATGATTGAGGATTGAGGATTGAACACTGAGGATTGGGTATTGAGTATTGAAGAATGAGGATTGAGGATTGAGGACTGAGGATTGAGGATTGAAGATTGAGGATTGAGGACTGAGGGTTGAGGATTGAGGATTGAGGATTGAGCATTGAAGATTGAGGATTGAGGGTTGAGGATTGAAGATTGAGTATTGAGGATTGAAGATTGAGGGTTGAGGATTGAGTACTGAGAATTGAGGACTGATAGTTGAGTATTGAGGACTGAGGACTGAGGATTGAAGATTGAGTATTGAGGATTGAAGATTGAGGATTGAGGATTGATAATTGAGGATTGAGGATGAGGTCTGAGGGTTGAGGATTGTGGTTTGATGGCTGAGGACTGAGAATTGAGGATTGAGGACTGAGAATGTGGGCTGAGGGTTGAGGATTGCGGTTTGAGGACTGAGGACTGAGGATTGAGGATTGAGGATTGAGGATTGAGGATTGAGGATTGAGGATGAGGGCTGAAGGTTGAGGATTGAGGTTTGAGGATTGAGAGTTGAGGATTGAGGGTTGAAGATTGAAGATTGAGGATTAGGTATTGAGGATTGAAGAATGAGGATTGACGAATGACGATTGAGGATTGAGGATTGAAGATTGAGGTTTGAGGATTGAGGATTGGGGATTGAGGATTGAGGATGGAAGATTGAGGATTGGGGATTGAGGATTGAGGATTGAAGATTGAGGGTTGACGATTGAGGATTGAGAATTGAGGATTGATTATTGAAGATTGAGTATTGAAGATTGAACATTGAGGATTGAGGATTGAGGATTGAGAATTGAAGATGAGGGCTGAGGGTTGAGGATTGAGGTTTGAGGACTGAGGACTGAGGATTGGGGATTGAGATTTGATGATTGAGGATTGAGGATTGAAGACTGAGGATTGGGTATTGAGTATTGAAGAATGAGGATTGAGGATTGAGGACTGAGGATTGAGGATTGAAGATTGAGGATTGAGGACTGAGGATTGAGGATTGAGGATTGAGGATTGAATATTGAGTATTGAGGATTGAAGATTGAGGGCTGAGGATTGAGGATTGAGGGTTGACGATTGAGGACGAGGCCTGACGGTTGAGGATTGAGTATTGAGGATTGAGGATTGAGGATTGAAGATTGAGGATTGGGTATTGAGGATTGTAGAATGAGGTTTGAGGATTGAGGATTGAGGATTGAGGATTGAAGATTGAGTATTGAGGATTGAAGAATGACGATTGAGGATTGAGGATTGAGTATTGAGGATTGAGGATTGAGTATTGAGGATTGACGATTGAGGATTGAGGATTGAGGATTGAGGGTTGAGGGTTGAGTGTTGAGGTTTGAGTATTGAATCCTGAGAATTCAGGATATTCTATTGAGTATTGAGAATTGAGGGCTGATGGTTGAGTATTGAGGATTGAGTATTGTGGATTGAGTATTGAGGATTGAAGATTGAATATTGATGATTGAGGATTGATGATCGAGGATTGAGTGTTGTGGATTGAGGACGAGGACTGAGGGTTGAGTATTGATGTTTGAGGTCTGAGGATTGAGGATTGAGGATTGAGAATTGAGGATCGAGGATTGAGGATTGAAGATTGAGGATTGGGTGTTGAGGATTGAAGAATGAGGATTGAGGATTGAGGATTGAGGATTGAGGATTGAAGATTGTGTATTGAGGATTGCAGATTGAGTATTGAGGACTGAAGATTGAGGTTTGAGGGTTGAGGATTGAGGATTGAGCATTGAGGATTGCGGATTGAGGATTGAGGATTGAAGATTGAGTATTGACGATGGAAGATTGAGGATTGAGGATTGAGGATTGAGGATTGAGGATTGAGGATTGAAGATTGAGTATTGAGTATTGACGATTGAGGATTGAGGATTGAGTATTGAGGATTGAGGGTTGAAGATTGAGGATTGCGGACTGAGTGTTGAGGGTTGAGTGATGAGAATTGATGTATGTGAATAGAGATTTGAAGATTGCAGATTGAGTATTGGGTATTGAAAACTGCGAATTGATGATATTCTATTAAGGATTCAGGATTGACATCTGATTGTTGAGATCTGAGGTCTGAAGATTGAGGATTCAGAATTGAGGTTTGAGGACTGAGGATTGACGATTGTGGGTTGAGGCTTGAGGATTGACGATTGAGGGTTGAAGATTGAGGATTGAGGATTGAGGATGAGGGCTGAGGGTTGAGGATTGAGATTTGAGGTCTTAGGTCTGAGGATTGAGGATTGAGAATTGAGGATTGAGGATTGAGGATTGAAGATTGAGGATTGGGTATTGAGGATTGAAGAATGAGGATTGAGGAATGAGGATTGAGGATTGAGGATTGAAGATTGAGTATTGAGGATTGAAGCCTGACGATTGAGGATTGAGGATTGAGGGTTGAGGATTGAGGACGGAGGATTGAAGATTGAGTATTGAGGATTGAAGATTGAAGTTTGAGGTTTGAGGACTGAGGATTGAGGATTGATTATTGAGGGTTTAGTATAGAGGATTGAAGATTGAGGATTGAGGATTGAGGATTGTGGATTGAGGATTGAAGATTGAGGATTGGGGACTGAGTGTTGAGGGTTGAGGATTGCGGATTGAGGATTGAAGATTGAGGATTGGGGACTGAGTGTTGAGGGTTGAGGATTGAGGATTGAGGATTGAAGATTGAGTATTGAGTATTGACGATTGAGGATTGAGGATCGAGTATTGAGGATTGAGGGTTGAAGATTGAGGATTGCGGACTGAGTGTTGAGGGTTGAGTGATGAGAATTGATGTATGTGAATAGAGATTTGAAGATTGCAGATTGAGTATTGGGTATTGAAAGCTGTGAATTGATGATATTCTATTAAGGATTCAGGATTGACATCTGATTGTTGAGATATGAGCTCTGAAGATTGAGGATTCAGAATTGAGGTTTGAGGACTGAGGATTGTGGATTGAGGGTTGAGGCTTGAGGATTGAGGATTGAGGGTTGAAGATTGAGGATTGAGGATTGAGGATGAGGGCTGAGGGTTGAGGATTGAGATTTGAGGACTTAGGTGTGAGGATTGAGGATTGAGAATTGAGGATTGAGGATTGAGGATTGAAGATTGAGGATTGAGTATTGCGGATTCAACATTGAGAATTGAGGATTGAGGATTGAGGATTGAGGATTGAGGACTGAAGATTGAATATTGATGATTGAAGAATGAGGATTGAGGATTGATTGTTGTGGATTGAGGACGAGGACTGAGGGTTGAGTATTGATGTTTGAGGTCTGAGGATTGAGGATTGAAGATTGAGAATTGAGGATTGAGGATTGAGGAAGGAGGATTGAAGATTGAGTATTGAGGATTGAGAATTGGGGATTGAGTATTGAGGAATGAAGATTGAGGATTGTGTATTGAGGATTGAAGAATGAGGATTGAGGATTGAGGATTGAGGATTGAGGATTGAGTATTGAAGACTGAGTGTTGATGACTGAAGATTGAGGATTGAGGATTGAGGATTGAGGATTGAGGATTGAGGATTGAGGATTGAGGATTGAAGATGAGGGCTGAGGGTTGAGGATTGAGGTTTGAGGACTGAGGACTGAGGATTGAGGATTGAGTATTGAGGATTGAGGATTGAGGATTGAAGTTTGAGGATTGGGTATTGAGGATTGTAGAATGAGGTTTGAGGATTGAGGATTGAGGATTGAGGATTGAAGATTGAGTATTGAGGATTGCAGAATGACGATTGAGGATTGAGGATTGAGGATTGAGGATTGAGGTTTGAAGATTGAGTATTGAGTATTGAAAACTGTGAATTGATGATATTCTATTGAGGATTGAGGATTGACATCTGATTGTTCAGGTCTGAGGTGTGAAGATTGAGGATTCAGGATTGAGGATTCAGGATTGAGGTTTGATGACTGAGGATTGAGGATTGAGGATTGAGGCATGAGGATTGAGGATTGAGGATTGAGGATTGAGGATTGAGGATTGAGGATGAGGGCTGAGGTTTGACGATTGAGGTTTGAGGATTGAGAGTTGAGGATTGAGGGTTGAAGATTGAACATTGAGGATTGGGTATTGAGGATTGAAGAATGAGGATTGACGAATGACGATTGAGGATTGAGGATTGAAGATTGAGGATTGAGGATTGAGGATTGGGGATTGAGGATTGAGGATTGAAGATTGAGGATTGGGGATTGAGGATCGACGATTGAGGATTGAGGATTGAGCATTGAGGATTGAGGATTGAGGATTGAAGATTGAGGATTGAGGACTGAGGGCTGAGGATTGAGGATTGAGGATTGAGCATTGAAGATTGAGGATTGAGGGTTGAGGATTGAAGATTGAGTATTGAGGATTGAAGATTGAGGGTTGAGGATTGAGTACTGAGAATTGAGGACTGATAGTTGAGTATTGAGGACTGAGGACTGAGGATTGAAGATTGAGTATTGAGGATTGAAGATTGAGGATTGAGGATTGATAATTGAGGATTGAGGATGAGGTCTGAGGGTTGAGGATTGTGGTTTGAGGGCTGAGGACTGAGAATTGAGGATTGAGAACTGAGAATGTGGGCTGAGGATTGAGGATTGCGGTTTGAGGACTGAGGACTGAGGATTGAGGATTGAGAATTGAGGATTGAGGATTGAGGATTGAAGATTGAGGATTGGGTATTGAGGATTGAAGAATGAGGATTGAGGATTGAGAATTGAGGATTGATTATTGAAGATTGAGTATTGAGGATTGAAGATTGAGGATTGAGGATTGAGGATTGAGAATTGAGGATGAGGGCTGAGGGTTGAGGATTGAGGTTTGAGGACTGAGGACTGAGGATTGGGGATTGAGATTTGAGGATTGAGAATTGAGGATTCAGGATCGAGGATTGAGGATTGAGGATTGAAGATTGATTATTGGGGATTGAAGATTGAGGATGGAGGATTGAGGATTGAGGATTGAGGATTGAATATTGAGTATTGAGGATTGAAGATTGAGGACTGAGGATTGAGGATTGAGGGTTGAGGATTGAGGACGAGGACTGACGGTTGAGGATTGAGGTTTGAGGTTTGAGGATTGAGAATTTAGGATTGAGGATTGAGGATGAGTGCTGAGGGTTGAGGATTGAGGTTTGAGGACTGAGGATTGAGGATTGAGGATTGAGAATTGAGGATTGGGGATTGAGGATTGAAGTTTGAGGATTGGGTATTGAGGATTGTAGAATGAGGTTTGAGGATTGAGGATTGAGGATTGAGGATTGAGGATTGAGGATTGAAGATTGAGTATTGAGGATTGAAGAATGACGATTGAGGATTGAGGATTGAGGATTGAGGATTGAGGATTGAAGATTGAGTATTGAGTATTGAAAACTGTGAATTGATGATATTCTATTGAGGATTGAGGATTGACATCTGCTTGTTCAGGCCTGAGGTCTGAAGATTGAGGATTCAGGATTGAGGATTCAGGATTGAGGTTTGATGACTGAGGATTGAGGATTGAGGATTGAGGCATGAGGATTGAGGATTGAGGATTGAGGATTGAGGATTGAGGATTGAGGATGAGGGCTGAAGGTTGGGGATTGAGGTTTGAGGATTGAGAGTTGAGGATTGAGGGTTGAAGATTGAAGATTGAGGATTGGGTATTGAGGATTGAAGAATGAGGGTTGACGAATGACGATTGAGGATTGAGGATTGAAGATTGAGGTTTGAGGATTGAGGATTGGGGATTGAGGATTGAGGATGGAAGATTGAGGATTGGGGATTGAGGATCGACGATTGAGTATTGAGGATTGAGGATTGAGGATTGCAGATTGAGTATTGAGGATTGAAGATTGAGGTTTGAGGATTGAGGATTGAGGAATGAGCATTGAGGACTGCAGATTGAGGATTGAGGATTGAAGATTGAGTATTGACGATGGAAGATTGAGGATTGAGGATTGAGGATTGAGGATTGAGGATTGAGGATTGAAGATTGAGTATTGAGTATTGACGATTGAGGATTGAGGATTGAGTATTGAGGATTGAGTGTTGAAGGTTGAGGATTGCGGACTGAGTGTTGAGTGTTGAGTGATGAGAATTGATGTTTGTGAATAGAGATTTGAAGATTGCAGATTGAGTATTGGGTATTGAAAACTATGAATTGATGATATTCTATTAAGGATTCAGGATTGACATCTGATTGTTGAGATCTGAGGTCTGAAGATTGAGGATTCAGAATTGAGGTTTGAGGACTGATGATTGAGGATTGAGGGTTGAGGCTTGAGGATTGAGGATTGAGGGTTGAAGATTGAGGATTGAGGATTGAGGATGAGTGCTGAGGGTTGAGGATTGAGATTTAAGGACTTAGGGCTGAGGATCGAGGATTGAGAATTGAGGATTGAGGATTGAGGATTGAAGATTGAGGATTGGTTATTGAGGATTGAAGAATGAGGATTGAGGATTGAGGATTGAGGATTGAGGATTGAAGATTGAGGATTGGGGACTGAGTGTTGAGGTTTGAGGATTGCGGATTGAGGATTGAAGATTGAGGATTGGGGACTGAGTGTTGAGGGTTGAGTGATGAGAATTGATGTTTGTGGATAGAAATTTGAAGATTGCAGATTGAGTATTGGGTATTGAAAACTATGAATTGATAATATTCTATTGAGGAGTGAGGATTGACATATGACTGTTCAGGTCTGAGGTCTGAAGATTGAGAATTCAGGATTGACGATTCATGATTGAGGTTTGATGACTGAGGATTGAGTATTGAGGATTGAGGCATGAGGATTGAGGATTGAGGATTGAAGATTGAGGATTGAGAATTGAGGATGAGGGCTGAGGATTGGCGATTGAGGTTTGAGGACTGAGGATTGAGGATTGAGGATTGAGAATTGAGGATTGAGCATTGAGGATTGAAGATTGAGGATTGGGTATTGAGGGTTGAAGAATGAGGATTGAGGTTTGAGGATTGAGGATTGTAGACTGAGTATAGAGGATTGGAGTTTGGGGATTGAGAATTGAGGATTCAGGATTGAGGATTGAGGATACGGGATTGAAGATTGATTATTGGGGATTGAAGATTGAGGATTGAGGATTGAGGATTGAGGATTGAGGATTGAAGATTGAGGATTGGGTATTGAGGGTTGACGATTGAGGATTGAAGAATGACGATTGAGGATTGATGATTGAGGATTGAGGATTGAGGATTGAAGATTGAGGATTGAGGATTGAGGATTGAGGGTTGAGGATTGAGGATTGAGGATTGAGGATTGAGGATTGAGAATGGAGGATTGAAGATTGAGTATTGAGGATTGACGATTGAGGATTGATGATTGAGGATTGAGGGTTGAGGGTTGAGTGTTGAGGTTTGAGTATTGTATCCTGAGAATTCAGGATATTCTATTGAGTATTGAGAATTGAGGGCTGATGGTCGAGTATTGAGGATTGAGTATTGAGGATTGAGGATTGAGGATTGAAGATTGAATATTGATGATTGAAGATTGATGATCGAGGATTGAGTGTTGTGGATTGAGGACGAGGACTGAGGGTTGAGTATTGATGTTTGAGGTCTGAGGATTGAGGATTGAGGATTGAGAATTCAGGATCGAGGATTGAGGATTGAAGATTGAGGATTGGGTGTTGAGGATTGAAGAATGAGGATTGAGGATTGAGGATTGAGGATTGAGGATTGAAGATTGTGTATTGAGGATTGCAGATTGAGTATTGAGGACTGAAGATTGAGGTTTGAGGGTTGAGGATTGAGGATTGAGCATTGAGGATTGCGGATTGAGGATTGAGGATTGAAGATTGAGTATTGACGATGGAAGATTGAGGATTGAGGATTGAGGATTGAGGATTGAGGATTGAGGATTGAAGATTGAGTATTGAGTATTGACGATTGAGGATTGAGGATTGAGTATTGAGGATTGAGGGTTGAAGATTGAGGATTGCGGACTGAGTGTTGAGGGTTGAGTGATGAGAATTGATGTATGTGAATAGAGATTTGAAGATTGCTGATTGAGTATTGGGTATTGAAAACTGCGAATTGATGATATTCTATTAAGGATTCAGGATTGACATCTGATTGTTGAGATCTGAGGTCTGAAGATTGAGGATTCAGAATTGAGGTTTGAGGACTGAGGATTGACGATTGTGGGTTGAGGCTTGAGGATTGACGATTGAGGGTTGAAGATTGAGGATTGAGGATTGAGGATGAGGGCTGAGGGTTGAGGATTGAGATTTGAGGTCTTAGGTCTGAGGATTGAGGATTGAGAATTGAGGATTGAGGATTGAGGATTGAAGATTGAGGATTGGGTATTGAGGATTGAAGAATGAGGATTGAGGAATGAGGATTGAGGATTGAGGATTGAAGATTGAGTATTGAGGATTGAAGCCTGACGATTGAGGATTGAGGATTGAGGGTTGAGGATTGAGGACGGAGGATTGAAGATTGAGTATTGAGGATTGAAGATTGAAGTTTGAGGTTTGAGGACTGAGGATTGAGGATTGATTATTGAGGATTTAGTATAGAGGATTGAAGATTGAGGATTGAGGATTGAGGATTGTGGATTGAGGATTGAAGATTGAGGATTGGGGACTTAGTGTTGAGGGTTGAGGATTGCGGATTGAGGATTGAAGATTGAGGATTGGGGACTGAGTGTTGAGGGTTGAGGATTGAGGATTGAGGATTGAAGATTGAGTATTGAGTATTGACGATTGAGGATTGAGGATCGAGTATTGAGGATTGAGGGTTGAAGATTGAGGATTGCGGACTGAGTGTTGAGGGTTGAGTGATGAGAATTGATGTATGTGAATAGAGATTTGAAGATTGCAGATTGAGTATTGGGTATTGAAAGCTGTGAATTGATGATATTCTATTAAGGATTCAGGATTGACATCTGATTGTTGAGATATGAGCTCTGAAGATTGAGGATTCAGAATTGAGGTTTGAGGACTGAGGATTGAGGATTGAGGGTTGAGGCTTGAGGATTGAGGATTGAGGGTTGAAGATTGAGGATTGAGGATTGAGGATGAGGGCTGAGGGTTGAGGATTGAGATTTGAGGACTTAGGTGTGAGGATTGAGGATTGAGAATTGAGGATTGAGGATTGAGGATTGAAGATTGAGGATTGGGTATTGCGGATTCAACATTGAGAATTGAGGATTGAGGATTGAGGATTGAGGATTGAGGACTGAAGATTGAATATTGATGATTGAAGAATGAGGATTGAGGATTGATTGTTGTGGATTGAGGACGAGGACTGAGGGTTGAGTATTGATGTTTGAGGTCTGAGGATTGAGGATTGAAGATTGAGAATTGAGGATTGAGGATTGAGGAAGGAGGATTGAAGATTGAGTATTGAGGATTGAGAATTGGGGATTGAGTATTGAGGAATGAAGATTGAGGATTGTGTATTGAGGATTGAAGAATGAGGATTGAGGATTGAGGATTGAGGATTGAGGATTGAGTATTGAAGACTGAGTGTTGATGACTGAAGATTGAGGATTGAGGATTGAGGATTGAGGATTGAGGATTGAGGATTGAGGATTGAGGATTGAAGATGAGGGCTGAGGGTTGAGGATTGAGGTTTGAGGACTGAGGACTGAGGATTGAGGATTGAGTATTGAGGATTGAGGATTGAGGATTGAAGTTTGAGGATTGGGTATTGAGGATTGTAGAATGAGGTTTGAGGATTGAGGATTGAGGATTGAGGATTGAAGATTGAGTATTGAGGATTGCAGAATGACGATTGAGGATTGAGGATTGAGGATTGAGGATTGAGGTTTGAAGATTGAGTATTGAGTATTGAAAACTGTGAATTGATGATATTCTATTGAGGATTGAGGATTGACATCTGATTGTTCAGGTCTGAGGTGTGAAGATTGAGGATTCAGGATTGAGGATTCAGGATTGAGGTTTGATGACTGAGGATTGAGGATTGAGGATTGAGGCATGAGGATTGAGGATTGAGGATTGAGGATTGAGGATTGAGGATTGAGGATGAGGGCTGAGGTTTGACGATTGAGGTTTGAGGATTGAGAGTTGAGGATTGAGGGTTGAAGATTGAACATTGAGGATTGGGTATTGAGGATTGAAGAATGAGGATTGACGAATGACGATTGAGGATTGAGGATTGAAGATTGAGGATTGAGGATTGAGGATTGGGGATTGAGGATTGAGGATTGAAGATTGAGGATTGGGGATTGAGGATCGACGATTGAGGATTGAGGATTGAGCATTGAGGATTGAGGATTGAGGATTGCAGATTGAGTATTGAGGATTGAAGATTGAGGTTTGAGGATTGAGTATTGAGGATTGCGCATTGAGGACTGCGGATTGAGGATTGAGGATTGAGGGTTGAGTGTTGAGTGTTGAGGTTTGAGTACTGAATCCTGAGAATTCAGGATATTCTATTGAGTATTGAGAATTGAGGGCTGATGGTCGAGTATTGAGGATTGAGTATTGAGGATTGAGGATTGAGGATTGAAGATTGAATATTGATGATTGAAGATTGATGATCGAGGATTGAGTGTTGTGGATTGAGGACGAGGACTGAGGGTTGAGTATTGATGTTTGAGGTCTGAGGATTGAGGATTGAGGATTGAGAATTGAGGATCGAGGATTGAGGATTGAAGATTGAGGATTGGGTGTTGTGGATTGATTGAATGAGGATTGAGGATTGAGGATTGAGGATTGAGGATTGAAGATTGTGTATTGAGGATTGCAGATTGAGTATTGAGGACTGAAGATTGAGGTTTGAGGATTGAGGAATGAGGATTGAGCATTGAGGATTGCGGATTGAGGATTGAGGATTGAAGATTGAGTATTGACGATGGAAGATTGAGGATTGAGGGTTGAGGATTGAGGACGAGGACTGACGGTTGAGGATTGAGGTTTGAGGATTGAGGATTGAGAATTTAGGATTGAGGATTGAGTATTGAGGATTGAGGATTGAGGATTGAAGATAGAGGATTGAGGATTGAGGATTGAGAATTGAGGATTGATTATTGAAGATTGAGTATTGAGTATTGAAGATTGAGGATTGAGGATTGAGGATTGAGAATTGAGGATGAGGGCTGAGGGTTGAGGATTGAGGTTTGAGGACTGAGGACTGAGGATTGGGGATTGAGATTTGATGATTGAGGATTGAGGATTGTAGACTGAGGATTGGGTATTGAGTATTGAAGAATGAGGTTTGAGGATTGAGGACTGAGGATTGAGGATTGAAGATTGAGGATTGAGGACTGAGGATTGAGGATTGAGGATTGAATATTGAGTATTGAGGATTGAAGATTGAGGACTGAGGATTGAGGATTGAGGGTTGAGGATTGAGGACGAGGACTGACGGTTGAGGATTGAGGTTTGAGGTTTGAGGATTGAGAATTTAGGATTGAGGATTGAGGATGAGGGCTGAGGGTTGAGGATTGAGGTTTGAGGACTGAGGACTGAGGATTGAGGATTGAGTATTGAGGATTGAGGATTGAGGATTGAAGATTGAGGATTGGGTATTGAGGATTGTAGAATGAGGTTTGAGGATTGAGGATTGAGGATTGAGGATTGAAGATTGAGTATTGGGGATTGAAGAATGACGATTGAGGATTGAGGATTGAGGATTGAGGATTGAGGATTGAAGATTGAGTATTGAGTATTGAAAACTGTGAATTGATGATATCCTATTGAGGATTGAGGATTGACATCTGATTGTTCAGGTCTGAGGTCTGAAGATTGAGGATTCAGGATTGAGGATTCAGGATTGTGGTTTGATGACTGAGGATTGAGGATTGAGGATTGAGGCATGAGGATTGAGGATTGAGGATTGAGCATTGAGGATTGAGGATTGAGGATGAGGGCTGAGGGTTGAGGATTGAGGTTTGAGGATTGAGAGTTGAGGATTGAGGGTTGAAGATTAAAGATTGAGGATTGGGTATTGAGGATTGAAGAATGAGGATTGACGAATGACGATTGAGGATTGAGGATTGAAGATTGAGGATTGAGGATTGAGGATTGGGGATTGAGGATTGAGGATTGAAGATTGAGGATTGGGGATTGAGGATCGACGATTGAGGATTGAGGATTGACGATTGAGTATTGAGGATTGCAGATTGAGTATTGAGGACTGAAGATTGAGGTTTGAGGATTGAGGATTGAGGATTGAGCATTGAGGATTGCGGATTGAGGATTGAGGATTGAAGATTGAGTATTGACGATGGAAGATTGAGGATTGAGGATTGAGGATTGAGGATTGAGGATTGAGGATTGAAGATTGAGTATTGAGTATTGACGATTGAGGATTGAGGATTGAGTATTGAGGATTGAGGGTTGAAGATTGAGGATTGCGGACTGAGTGGTGAGGGTTGAGTGATGAGAATTGATGTATGTGAATAGAGATTTGAAGATTGCAGATTGAGTATTGGGTATTGAAAACTGTGAATTGATGATATTCTATTAAGGATTCAGGATTGACATCTGATTGTTGAGATCTGAGGTCTGAAGATTGAGGATTCAGAATTGAGGTTTGAGGACTGAGGATTGAGGATTGAGGGTTGAGGCTTGAGGATAGAGGATTGAGGGTTGAAGATTGAGGATTGAGGATTGAGGATGAGGGCTGAGGGTTGAGGATTGAGATTTGAGGACTTAGGTCTGAGGATTGAGGATTGAGAATTGAGGATTGAGGATTGAGGATTGAAGGTTGAGGATTGGGTATTGAGGATTGAAGAATGAGGATTGAGGAATGAGGATTGAGGATTGAGGATTGAAGATTGAGTATTGAGGATTGAAGCCTGACGATTGAGGATTGAGGATTGAGGGTTGAGGGTTGAGGACGGAGGATTGAAGATTGAGTATTGAGGATTGAAGATTGAGGTTTGAGGATTGAGGACTGAGGATTGAGGATTGATTATTGAGGATTGAGGGCTGAGGATTGAGGATTGAGGATTGAAGATTGAGGATTGGGTATTGCGGATTCAACATTGAGGATTGAGGATTGAGGATTGAGGATTGAGGACTGAAGATTGAATATTGATGATTGAAGAATGAGGATTGAGGATTGATTGTTGTGGATTGAGGACGAGGACTGGGGGTTGAGTATTGATGTTTGAGGTCTGAGGATTGAGGATTGAAGATTGAGAATTGAGGATTGAGGATTGAGGACGGAGGATTGAGGATTGAGGATTGAGGATTGAGGATTGAGTATTGAAGACTGAGTGTTGATGATTGAAGATTGAGGATTGAGGATTGAGGATTGAGGATTGAGGATTGAGGATTGAGGATTGAGGATTGAAGATTGAGTATTGATGATTGAAGATTGAGGATTGAAGATTGAGGATTGAGGATTGAGGATTGAGGATTGAGGATTGAAGATTGAGGATTGGGGATTGAGGATCGACGATTGAGGATTGAGTATTGAGGATTGAGAATTGAGGATTGATTATTGAAGATTGAGTATTGAGGATTGAAGATTGAGTATTGAGTATTGAGTATTGAGGATTGAGGATGAGGGCTGAGGGTTGAGGGTTGAGGTTTGAGGACTGAGGACAGAGGATTGAGGATTGAGATTTGAGGATTGAGGATTGAGGATTGAGAATTGAGGACTGAGGACTGAAGATTGCAGACTGAGGATTGGGTATTGAGGATTGAAGCCTGACGATTGTGGATTGAGGGTCGAGTATTGAGGACTGAGTACTGAGGATTGAGGATTGAGGATTGAAGACTGAATATTGATGATTGAAGATTGATGATCGAGGATTGAGTGTTGTGGATTGAGGACGAGGACTGAGGGTTGAGTATTGATGTTTGAGGTCTGAGGATTGAGGATTGAGGATTGAGAATTGAGGATCGAGGATTGAGGATTGAAGATTGAGGATTGGGTGTTGAGGATTGAAGAATGAGGATTGAGGATTGAGGATTGAGGATTGAGGATTGAAGATTGAATATTGAGGATTGAAGATTGAGGATTGAGGTCTGAGAATTGAGGATTGAGGATTGAAGATTGAGGATTGGGTGTTGAGGATTGAAGAATGAGGATTGAGGATTGAGGATTGAGGATTGAGGACTGAAGGTTGAGTATTGAGGATTGAAGATTGAGGATTGAGGTCTGAGAATTGAGCATTGAGGATTGAAGATTGAGGATTGGGTGTTGAGGATTGAAGAATGAGGATTGAGGATTGAGGACTGGGGATTGAGGGTTGCAGATTGAGTATTGAGGATTGAAGATTGAGGGTTGAGGATTGAGGGTTGGGTATTGAGGATTGAAGAATGAGGATTGAGGATTGAGGACTGAGGATTGAGGATTGAAGATTGAGTATTGAGGATTGAAGATTGAGGATTGAGGATTGATAATTGAGGATTGAGGATGAGGTCTGAGGGTTGAGGATTGAGGTTTGAGGGCTGAGGACTGAGAATTGAGGATTGAGGACTGAGAATTGAGGATTGAGGACTGAGAATGTGGGCTGAGGGTTGAGGATTGCGGTTTGAGGACTGAGGACTGAGGATTGAGGATTGAGAATTGAGGATTGAGGATTGAGGATTGAAGATTGAGGATTGGGTATTGAGGATTGTAGAATGAGGATTGAGGATTGAGGATTGAGGATTGAGGATTGAGGATTGAGGATTGAGAATTGAGGATGAGGGCTGAGGGTTGAGGATTGAGGTTTGAGGACTGAGGACTGAGGATTGGGGATTGAGATTTGAGGATTGAGGATTGAGGATTGAAGACTGAGGATTGGGGATTGAGTATTGAAGAATGAGGATTGAGGATTGAGGACTGAGGATTGAGGATTGAAGATTGAGGATTGAGGACTGAGGATTGAGGATTGAGGATTGAATATTGAGTATTGAGCATTGAAGATTGAGGACTGAGGATTGAGGATTGAGGATTGAGTATTGAGGATTGAGGATTGAGGATTGAAGTTTGAGGATTGGGTATTGAGGATTGTAGAATGAGGTTTGAGGATTGAGGATTGAGGATTGAGAATTGAAGATTGAGGATTGAGGATTGAGGATGAGGGCTGAGGATTGGCGATTGAGGTTTGAGGACTGAGGATTGAGGATTGACGATTGAGAATTGAGGATTGAGGATTGAGGATTGAAGATTGAGGATTGGGTATTGAGGGTTGAAGAATGAGGATTGAGGATTGAGGATTGAGGATTGAAGCCTGAGTAAAGAGGATTGGAGTTTGGGGATTGAGAATTGAGGATTCAGGATTGAGGATTGAGGATTGAGGATTGAAGATTGATTATTGGGGATTGAAGATTGAGGATTGAGGATTGAGGATTGAGGATTGAGGATTGAGGATTGAGGATGAGTGCTGAGGGTTGAGGATTGAGGTTTGAGGATTGAGAGTTGATGATTGAGGGTTGAAGGTTAAAGATTGAGGATTGAGTATTGAGGACTGAAGAATGAGGATTGACAAATGACAATTGAGGATTGAGGATTGAAGATTGAGGATTGAGGATTGAGGATTGGGGATTGAGGATTGAGGATTGAAGATTGAGGATTGGGGATTGAGGATCGACGATTGAGGATTGAGGATTGACGATTGAGTATTGAGGATTGCAGATTGAGTATTGAGGACTGAAGATTGAGGTTTGAGGATTGAGGATTGAGGATTGAGCATTGAGGATTGCGGATTGAGGATTGAGGATTGAAGATTGAGTATTGACGATGGAAGATTGAGGATTGAGGATTGAGGATTGAGGATTGAGGATTGAGGATTGAAGATTGAGTATTGAGTATTGACGATTGAGGATTGAGGATTGAGTATTGAGGATTGAGGGTTGAAGATTGAGGATCGCGGAATGAGTGTTGAGGATTGAGTGATGAGAATTGATGTATGTGAATAGAGATTTGAAGATTGCAGATTGAGTATTGGGTATTGAAAACTGTGAATTGATGATATTCTATTAAGGATTCAGGATTGACATCTGATTGTTGAGATCTGAGGTCTGAAGATTGAGGATTCAGAATTGAGGTTTGAGGACTGAGGATTGAGGATTGAGGGTTGAGGCTTGAGGATTGAGGATTGAGGGTTGAATATTGAGGATTGAGGATTGAGGATGAGGGCTGAGGGTTGAGGACTGAGATTTGAGGACTTAGGTCTGAGGATTGAGGATTGAGAATTGAGGATTGAGGATTGAGGATTGAAGATTGAGGATTGGGTATTGAGGATTGAAGAATGAGGATTGAGGAATGAGGATTGAGGATTGAGGATTGAAGATTGAGTATTGAGGATTGAAGCCTGACGATTGAGGATTGAGGATTGAGGGTTGAGGATTGAGGACGGAGGACTGAAGATTGAGTATTGAGGATTGAAGATTGAGGTTTGAGGTTTGAGGACTGAGGATTGAGGACTGATTATTGAGGATTGAGGATTGAGGATTGAGGATTGAGGATTGAGGATTGAAGATTGAGTATTGATGATTGAAGATTGAGGATTGAAGATTGAGGATTGAGGATTGAGGATTGAGGATTGAGGATTGAAGATTGAGGATTGGGGATTGAGGATCGACGATTGAGGATTGAGTATTGATGTTTGAGGTCTGAGGATTGAGGATTGAAGATTGAGAATTGAGGATTGAGGATTGAGGACGGAGGATTGAAGATTGAGTATTGAGGATTGAGTATTGAGGATTGAGGATTGAGGATTGAAGATTGAGGATTGTGTATTGAGGATTGAAGAATGAGGATTGAGGATTGAGGATTGAGGATTGAGGATTGAGTATTGAAGACTGAGTGTTGATGATTGAAGATTGAGGATTGTGGATTGAGGATTGAGGATTGAGGATTGAGGATTGAGGATTGAGGATTGAAGATTGAGTATTGATGATTGAAAATTGAGGATTGAAGATTGAGGATTGAGGATTGAGGATTGAGGATTGAGGATTGAAGATTGAGGATTGGGGATTGAGGATCGACGATTGAGGATTGAGTATTGAGGATTGAGAATTGAGGATTGATTATTGAAGATTGAGTATTGAGGATTGAAGATTGAGGACTGAGTATTGAGTATTGAGGATTGAGGATGAGGGCTGAGGGTTGAGGGTTGAGGTTTGAGGACTGAGGACAGAGGATTGAGGATTGAGATTTGAGGATTGAGGATTGAGGATTGAGAATTGAGGACTGAGGATTGAAGATTGCAGACTGAGGATTGGGTATTGAGGATTGAAGCCTGACGATTGTGGATTGAGGGTTGAGGATTGAGGATTGAGGATTGTGGATTGAGGATTGAGGATTGAGGATTGAGGATTGAGGATTGAGGATTGAAGATTGAGTATTGATGATTGAAAATTGAGGATTGAGAATTGAGGATTGATTATTGAAGATTGAGTATTGAGGATTGAAGATTGAGGATTGACGATTGAGGATTGAGAATTGAGGATGAGGGCTGAGGGTTGAGGATTGAGGGGTGAGGACTGAGGACTGAGGATTGGGGATTGAGATTTGAGGATTGAGGATTGAGGATTGAACACTGAGGATTGGGTATTGAGTATTGAAGAATGAGGATTGAGGATTGAGGACTGAGGATTGAGGATTGAAGATTGAGGATTGAGGACTGAGGATTGAGGATTGAGGATTGAATATTGAGTATTGAGGATTGAAGATTGAGGACTGAGGATTGAGGATTGAGGGTTGAGGATTGAGGACGAGGACTGACGGTTGAGGATTGAGGTTTGAGGTTTGAGGATTGAGAATTTAGGATTGAGGATTGAGGATGAGGGCTGAGGGTTGAGGATTGAGGTTTGAGGACTGAGGACTGAGGATTGAGGATTGAGTATTGAGGATTGAGGATTGAGGATTGAAGTTTGAGGATTGGGTATTGAGGATTGTAGAATGAGGTTTGATGATTGAGGATTGAGGATTGAGGATTGAAGATTGAGTATTGAGGATTGCAGAATGACGATTGAGGATTGAGGATTGAGGATTGAGGATTGAGGATTGAAGATTGAGTATTGAGTATTGAAAACTGTGAATTGATGATATTCTATTGAGGATTGAGTATTGACATCTGATTGTTCAGGTCTGAGGTGTGAAGATTGAGGATTCAGGATTGAGGATTCAGGATTGAGGTTTGATGACTGAGGATTGAGGATTGAGGATTGAGGCATGAGGATTGAGGATTGAGGATTGAGGATTGAGGATTGAGGATTGAGGATTGAGGGTTGACGCTTCAGGATTGAGGATTGAGGGTTGAAGATTGAGGATTGAGGATTGAGGATGAGGGCTGCGGGTTGAGGATTGAGATTTGAGGACTTAGGACTGAGGATTGAGGAATGAGAATTGAGGATTGAGGATTGAGGATTGAAGATTGAGGATTGGGTATTCAGGATTGTAGAATGTGGATTGAGGAATGAGGATTCAGGATTGAGGATTGAAGATTGAGTATTGAGGATTGAAGCCTGACGATTGAGGATTGAGGATTGAGGGTTGAGGATTGAGGACGGAGGATTGAAGATTGAGTATTGAGGATTGAAGATTGAGGATTGAGGATTGAGGATGGAAGACTGAGTGTTCGGTATTGAGGATTGAACATTGAGGATTGAGGGTTGGGGATTGAGGATTGAGGATTGACGATTGAGGATTGAGGAATGAGGATGAGGGCTGAGGGTTGCGGATTGAGGTTTGAGGTCTGAGGACTGAGGATTGAGGATTGAGAATTGAGGACTGAGGATTGAAGATTGAAGACTGAGGATTGGGTATTCAGGATTGAAGCCTGACGATTGAGGATGGAGGATTGAGGATTGAGGATTGAGGATTGAGGATTGAGGATTGAGAATGGAGGATTGAAGATTGAGTATTGAGAATTGACGATTGAGGATTGAGGATAGAGGATTGAGGATTGAGGGTTGAGTGTTGAGGTTTGAGTATTGAATACTGAGAATTCAGGATATTCTATTGAGTATTGAGAACTGAGGGTTGATGGTTGAGTATTGAGGACTGAGTATTGAGTATTGAGGATTGAGGATGAGGGCTGAGGGTTGAGGGTTGAGGTTTGAGGACTGAGGACAGAGGATTGAGGATTGAGATTTGAGGATTGAGGATTGAGGATTGAGAATTGAGGACTGAGGATTGAAGATTGCAGACTGAGGATTGGGTATTGAGGATTGAAGCCTGACGATTGTGAATTGAGGGTTGAGGATTGAGGATTGAGGATTGTGGATTGAGGATTGAGGATTGAGGATTGAGGATTGAGGATTGAGGATTGAAGATTGAGTATTGATGATTGAAAATTGAGGATTGAGAATTGAGGATTGATTATTGAAGATTGAGTATTGAGGATTGAAGATTGAGGATTGACGATTGAGGATTGAGAATTGAGGATGAGGGCTGAGGGTTGAGGATTGAGGGGTGAGGACTGAGGACTGAGGATTGGGGATTGAGATTTGAGGATTGAGGATTGAGGATTGAACACTGAGGATTGGGTATTGAGTATTGAAGAATGAGGATTGAGGATTGAGGACTGAGGATTGAGGATTGAAGATTGAGGATTGAGGACTGAGGATTGAGGATTGAGGATTGAATATTGAGTATTGAGGATTGAAGATTGAGGACTGAGGATTGAGGATTGAGGGTTGAGGATTGAGGACGAGGACTGACGGTTGAGGATTGAGGTTTGAGGTTTGAGGATTGAGAATTTAGGATTGAGGATTGAGGATGAGGGCTGAGGGTTGAGGATTGAGGTTTGAGGACTGAGGACTGAGGATTGAGGATTGAGTATTGAGGATTGAGGATTGAGGATTGAAGTTTGAGGATTGGGTATTGAGGATTGTAGAATGAGGTTTGATGATTGAGGATTGAGGATTGAGGATTGAAGATTGAGTATTGAGGATTGCAGAATGACGATTGAGGATTGAGGATTGAGGATTGAGGATTGAGGATTGAAGATTGAGTATTGAGTATTGAAAACTGTGAATTGATGATATTCTATTGAGGATTGAGTATTGACATCTGATTGTTCAGGTCTGAGGTGTGAAGATTGAGGATTCAGGATTGAGGATTCAGGATTGAGGTTTGATGACTGAGGATTGAGGATTGAGGATTGAGGCATGAGGATTGAGGATTGAGGATTGAGGATTGAGGATTGAGGATTGAGGATTGAGGGTTGACGCTTCAGGATTGAGGATTGAGGGTTGAAGATTGAGGATTGAGGATTGAGGATGAGGGCTGCGGGTTGAGGATTGAGATTTGAGGACTTAGGACTGAGGATTGAGGAATGAGAATTGAGGATTGAGGATTGAGGATTGAAGATTGAGGATTGGGTATTCAGGATTGTAGAATGTGGATTGAGGAATGAGGATTCAGGATTGAGGATTGAAGATTGAGTATTGAGGATTGAAGCCTGACGATTGAGGATTGAGGATTGAGGGTTGAGGATTGAGGACGGAGGATTGAAGATTGAGTATTGAGGATTGAAGATTGAGGATTGAGGATTGAGGATGGAAGACTGAGTGTTCGGTATTGAGGATTGAACATTGAGGATTGAGGGTTGGGGATTGAGGATTGAGGATTGACGATTGAGGATTGAGGAATGAGGATGAGGGCTGAGGGTTGCGGATTGAGGTTTGAGGTCTGAGGACTGAGGATTGAGGATTGAGAATTGAGGACTGAGGATTGAAGATTGAAGACTGAGGATTGGGTATTCAGGATTGAAGCCTGACGATTGAGGATGGAGGATTGAGGATTGAGGATTGAGGATTGAGGATTGAGGATTGAGAATGGAGGATGAGGGCTGAGGGTTGAGGATTGAGGGGTGAGGACTGAGGACTGAGGATTGGGGATTGAGATTTGAGGATTGAGGATTGAGGATTGAACACTGAGGATTGGGTATTGAGTATTGAAGAATGAGGATTGAGGATTGAGGACTGAGGATTGAGGATTGAAGATTGAGGATTGAGGACTGAGGATTGAGGATTGAGGATTGAATATTGAGTATTGAGGATTGAAGATTGAGGACTGAGGATTGAGGATTGAGGGTTGAGGATTGAGGACGAGGACTGACGGTTGAGGATTGAGGTTTGAGGTTTGAGGATTGAGAATTTAGGATTGAGGATTGAGGATGAGGGCTGAGGGTTGAGGATTGAGGTTTGAGGACTGAGGACTGAGGATTGAGGATTGAGTATTGAGGATTGAGGATTGAGGATTGAAGTTTGAGGATTGGGTATTGAGGATTGTAGAATGAGGTTTGATGATTGAGGATTGAGGATTGAGGATTGAAGATTGAGTATTGAGGATTGCAGAATGACGATTGAGGATTGAGGATTGAGGATTGAGGATTGAGGATTGAAGATTGAGTATTGAGTATTGAAAACTGTGAATTGATGATATTCTATTGAGGATTGAGTATTGACATCTGATTGTTCAGGTCTGAGGTGTGAAGATTGAGGATTCAGGATTGAGGATTCAGGATTGAGGTTTGATGACTGAGGATTGAGGATTGAGGATTGAGGCATGAGGATTGAGGATTGAGGATTGAGGATTGAGGATTGAGGATTGAGGATTGAGGGTTGACGCTTCAGGATTGAGGATTGAGGGTTGAAGATTGAGGATTGAGGATTGAGGATGAGGGCTGCGGGTTGAGGATTGAGATTTGAGGACTTAGGACTGAGGATTGAGGAATGAGAATTGAGGATTGAGGATTGAGGATTGAAGATTGAGGATTGGGTATTCAGGATTGTAGAATGTGGATTGAGGAATGAGGATTCAGGATTGAGGATTGAAGATTGAGTATTGAGGATTGAAGCCTGACGATTGAGGATTGAGGATTGAGGGTTGAGGATTGAGGACGGAGGATTGAAGATTGAGTATTGAGGATTGAAGATTGAGGATTGAGGATTGAGAATGGAAGACTGAGTGTTCGGTATTGAGGATTGAACATTGAGGATTGAGGGTTGGGGATTGAGGATTGAGGATTGACGATTGAGGATTGAGGAATGAGGATGAGGGCTGAGGGTTGCGGATTGAGGTTTGAGGTCTGAGGACTGAGGATTGAGGATTGAGAATTGAGGACTGAGGATTGAAGATTGAAGACTGAGGATTGGGTATTCAGGATTGAAGCCTGACGATTGAGGATGGAGGATTGAGGATTGAGGATTGAGGATTGAGGATTGAGGATTGAGAATGGAGGATTGAAGATTGAGTATTGAGAATTGACGATTGAGGATTGAGGATAGAGGATTGAGGATTGAGGGTTGAGTGTTGAGGTTTGAGTATTGAATACTGAGAATTCAGGATATTCTATTGAGTATTGAGAACTGAGGGTTGATGGTTGAGTATTGAGGATTGAGTATTGAGGATTGAGGATTGAGTATTGAGGATTGAGGATTGAGGATTGAAGATTGAATATTGATGATTGAAGATTGAGGATCGAGGATTGAGTGTTGTGGATTGAGGACGAGGACTGAGGGTTGAGTATTGATGTTTGAGGTCTGAGGATTGAGGATTGAGGATTGAGAATTGAGGATTGAGGATTGACGATTGAAGATTGTGGATTGGGTGTTGAGGATTGAAGAATGAGGATTGAGGATTGAGGATTGAGGATTGAGGATTGAGGATTGAAGATTGAGTATTGAGGATTGAAGATTGAGGATTGAGGTCTGCGAATTGAGAATTGAGGATTGAAGATTGAGGATTGGGTGTTGAGGATTGAAGAATGAGGATTGAGGATTGAGGATTGTGGATTGAGGATTGAAGATTGAGTATTGGGTATTGAGGATTGAAGAATGAGGATTGAGGATTGAGGACTGAGTATTGAGGGTTGCAGATTGAGCATTGAGGATTGGGTGTTGAGGATTGAAGAATGAGGATTGAGGATTGTGGCTTGTGGATTGAGGATTGAAGATCGAGGATTGGGTATTGCGGATTGAACATTGAGGATTGAGGATTGAGGATTGAGGATTGAGGATTGAGGACTGAAGATTGAATATCGATGATTGAAGATTGAGGATTGAGGATTGATGGTTGTGGATTGAGGACGAGGACAGAGGGTTGAGTATTGATGTTTGAGGTCTGAGGATTGAGGATTGAGGATTGAGAATTGAGGATTGAGGATTGAGGATTGAAGATTGAGGATTGAGGATTGAGGATGAGGGCTGAGGGTTGAGGGTTGAGGTTTGAGGTCTGAGGATTGAGGGTTGAGGATTGAGAGTTGAGGATTGAGGGTTGAAGATTGAAGATTGAGGATTGGGTATTGAGGATTGAAGAATGAGGATTGACGAATGACGATTGAGGATTGAGGATTGAAGATTGAGTATTGAGGATTGAAGCCTGACGATTGAGGATTGAGGATTGAGGACTGAGGATTGTGGATGGAGGATTGAAGATTGAGTATTGAGGATTGAAGATTGAGGATTGAGGATTGAGGATTCGGGGTTGCGTGTTGAGGTTTGAGTATTGAATCCTGAGAATTCAGGATATTCTATTGAGTATTGAGAATTGAGGATTGAAGATTGAGTATTGAGGATTGAAGATTGAGGATTGAGGATTGAGGATTGAGGATTGGGGATTGAGGATTGAGGATTGAAGATTGAGGATTGGGGATTGAGGATCGACGATTGAGGATTGAGGATTGAGGATTGAGGATTGAGGGTTGCAGATTGAGTATTGAGGATTGAAGATTGAGGTTTGAGGATTGAGGATTGAGGATTGAGCATTGATGGTTGCGGATTGAGGATTGAGGATTGAAGATTGAGTATTGACGATTGAAGATTGAGGATTGAGGATTGAGGATCGAGGATTGAGGACTGAGGATTGAAGATTGAAGACTGAGGATTGGGTATTCAGGATTGAAGCCTGACGATTGAGGATGGAGGATTGAGGATTGAGGATTGAGGATTGAGGATTGAGGATTGAGAATGGAGGATTGAAGATTGAGTATTGAGAATTGACGATTGAGGATTGAGGATAGAGGATTGAGGATTGAGGGTTGAGTGTTGAGGTTTGAGTATTGAATACTGAGAATTCAGGATATTCTATTGAGTATTGAGAACTGAGGGTTGATGGTTGAGTATTGAGGATTGAGTATTGAGGATTGAGGATTGAGTATTGAGGATTGAGGATTGAGGATTGAAGATTGAATATTGATGATTGAAGATTGAGGATCGAGGATTGAGTGTTGTGGATTGAGGACGAGGACTGAGGGTTGAGTATTGATGTTTGACGTCTGAGGATTGAGGATTGAGGATTGAGAATTGAGGATTGAGGATTGACGATTGAAGATTGTGGATTGGGTGTTGAGGATTGAAGAATGAGGATTGAGGATTGAGGATTGAGGATTGAGGATTGAAGATTGAGTATTGAGGATTGAAGATTGAGGATTGAGGTCTGCGAATTGAGAATTGAGGATTGAAGATTGAGGATTGGGTGTTGAGGATTGAAGAATGAGGATTGAGGATTGAGGATTGTGGATTGAGGATTGAAGATTGAGTATTGGGTATTGAGGATTGAAGAATGAGGATTGAGGATTGAGGACTGAGTATTGAGGGTTGCAGATTGAGCATTGAGGATTGGGTGTTGAGGATTGAAGAATGAGGATTGAGGATTGTGGCTTGTGGATTGAGGATTGAAGATCGAGGATTGGGTATTGCGGATTGAACATTGAGGATTGAGGATTGAGGATTGAGGATTGAGGATTGAGGACTGAAGATTGAATATCGATGATTGAAGATTGAGGATTGAGGATTGATGGTTGTGGATTGAGGACGAGGACAGAGGGTTGAGTATTGATGTTTGAGGTCTGAGGATTGAGGATTGAGGATTGAGAATTGAGGATTGAGGATTGAGGATTGAAGATTGAGGATTGAGGATTGAGGATGAGGGCTGAGGGTTGAGGGTTGAGGTTTGAGGTCTGAGGATTGAGGGTTGAGGATTGAGAGTTGAGGATTGAGGGTTGAAGATTGAAGATTGAGGATTGGGTATTGAGGATTGAAGAATGAGGATTGACGAATGACGATTGAGGATTGAGGATTGAAGATTGAGTATTGAGGATTGAAGCCTGACGATTGAGGATTGAGGATTGAGGACTGAGGATTGTGGATGGAGGATTGAAGATTGAGTATTGAGGATTGAAGATTGAGGATTGAGGATTGAGGATTCGGGGTTGCGTGTTGAGGTTTGAGTATTGAATCCTGAGAATTCAGGATATTCTATTGAGTATTGAGAATTGAGGATTGAAGATTGAGTATTGAGGATTGAAGATTGAGGATTGAGGATTGAGGATTGGGGATTGAGGATTGAGGATTGAAGATTGAGGATTGGGGATTGAGGATCGACGATTGAGGATTGAGGATTGAGGATTGAGGATTGAGGGTTGCAGATTGAGTATTGAGGATTGAAGATTGAGGTTTGAGGATTGAGGATTGAGGATTGAGCATTGATGGTTGCGGATTGAGGATTGAGGATTGAAGATTGAGTATTGACGATTGAAGATTGAGGATTGAGGATTGAGGATCGAGGATTGAGGATTGAGGATTGAAGATTGAGTATTAAGTATTGACGATTGAGGATTGAGGATTGAGTATTGAGGATTGAGGGTTGAAGGTTGAGGATTGCGGACTGAGTGTTGAGGGTTGAGTGATGAGAATTGATGTTTGTGAATAGAGATTTGAAGATTGCAGATTGAGTATTGGGTATTGAAAACTGTGAATTGATGATATTCTATTAAGGATTCAGGATTGACATCTGAGTCTTGAGGTCTGAGGTCTGAAGATTGAGGATTCAGAATTGAGGTTTGAGGACTGAGGATTGAGGATTGAGGGTTGATGCTTCAGGATTGAGGATTGAGGATTGAAGATTGAGGATTGAGGATTGAGGATGAGGGCTGAGGGTTGAGGGTTGAGGTTTGAGGTCTGAGGATTGAGGGTTGAGGATTGAGAGTTGAGGATTGAGGGTTGAAGATTGAAGATTGAGGATTGGGTATTGAGTATTGAAGAATGAGGATTGACGAATGACGATTGAGGATTGAGGATTGAAGATTGAGTATTGAGGATTGAAGCCTGACGATTGAGGATTGAGGATTGAGGGTTGAGGATTGAGGACGGAGGATTGAAGATTGAGTATTGAGGATTGAAGATTGAGGATTGAGGATTGAGGATGGAAGACTGAGTGTTCGGTATTGAGGATTGAACATTGAGGATTGAGGGTTGGGGATTGAGGATTGAGGATTGACGATTGAGGATTGAGGAATGAGGATGAGGGCTGAGGGTTGCGGATTGAGGTTTGAGGTCTGAGGACTGAGGATTGAGGATTGAGAATTGAGGACTGAGGATTGAAGATTGAAGACTGAGGATTGGGTATTCAGGACTGAAGCCTGACGATTGAGGATGGAGGATTGAGGATTGAGGATTGAGGATTGAGGATTGAGGATTGAGAATGGAGGATTGAAGATTGAGTATTGAGAATTGACGATTGAGGATTGAGGATTGAGGATTGAGGATTGAGGGTTGAGTGTTGAGGTTTGAGTATTGAATACTGAGAATTCACGATACTCTATTGAGTATTGAGAACTGAGGGTTGATGGTTGAGTATTGAGGATTGAGTATTGAGGATTGAGGATTGAGTATTGAGGATTGAGGATTGAGGATTGAAGATTGAATATTGATGATTGAAGATTGAGGATCGAGGATTGAGTGTTGTGGATTGAGGACGAGGACTGAGGGTTGAGTATTGATGTTTGAGGTCTGAGGATTGAGGATTGAGGATTGAGAATTGAGGATTGAGGATTGACGATTGAAGATTGTGGATTGGGTGTTGAGGATTGAAGAATGAGGATTGAGGATTGAGGATTGAGGATTGAGGATTGAAGATTGAGTATTGAGGATTGAAGATTGAGGATTGAGGTCTGCGAATTGAGAATTGAGGATTGAAGATTGAGGATTGGGTGTTGAGGATTGAAGAATGAGGATTGAGGATTGAGGATTGTGGATTGAGGATTGAAGATTGAGGATTGGGTATTGAGGATTGAAGAATGAGGATTGAGGATTGAGGACTGAGTATTGAGGGTTGCAGATTGAGTATTGAGGATTGGGTGTTGAGGATTGAAGAATGAGGATTGAGGATTGAGGATTGTGGATTGAGGATTGATGATCGAGGATTGGGTATTGCGGATTGAACATTGAGGATTGAGGATTGAGGATTGAGGATTGAGGATTGAGGACTGAAGATTGAATATCGATGATTGAAGATTGAGGATTGAGGATTGATGGTTGTGGATTGAGGACGAGGACTGAGGGTTGAGTATTGATGTTTGAGGTCTGAGGATTGAGGATTGAGGATTGAGAATTGAGGATTGAGGATTGAGGATTGAAGATTGAGGATTGAGGATTGAGGATGAGGGCTGAGGGTTGAGGGTTGAGGTTTGAGGTCTGAGGATTGAGGGTTCATGATTGAGAGTTGAGGATTGAGGGTTGAAGATTGAAGATTGAGGATTGGGTATTGAGGATTGAAGAATGAGGATTGACGAATGACGATTGAGGATTGAGGATTGAAGATTGAGTATTGAGGATTGAAGCCTGACGATTGAGGATTGAGGATTGAGGACTGAGGATTGTGGATGGAGGATTGAAGATTGAGTATTGAGGATTGAAGATTGAGGATTGAGGATTGAGGATTCGGGGTTGCGTGTTGAGGTTTGAGTATTGAATCCTGAGAATTCAGGATATTCTATTGAGTATTGAGAACTGAGGATTGAAGATTGAGTATTGAGGATTGAAGATTGAGGGTTGAGGATTGAGGATTGGCGATTGAGGGTTGAGGATTGAAGATTGAGAATTGGGGATTGAGGATCGACGATTGAGGATTGAGGATTGAGGATTGAGGATTGAGGATTGAGGATTGCAGATTGAGTATTGAGGATTGAAGATTGAGGTTTGAGGATTGAGGATTGAGGATTGAGCATTGAAGGTTGCGGATTGAGGATTGATGATTGAAGATTGAGTATTGACGATTGAAGATTGAGGATTGAGGATTGAGGATCGAGGATTGAGGATTGAGGATTGAAGATTGAGTATTAAGTATTGACGATTGAGGATTGAGGATTGAGTATTGAGGATTGAGGGTTGAAGGTTGAGGATTGCGGACTGAGTGTTGAGGGTTGAGTGATGAGAATTGATGTTTGTGAATAGAGATTTGAAGATTGCAGATTGAGTATTGGGTATTGAAAACTGTGAATTGATGATATTCTATTAAGGATTCAGGATTGACATCTGAGTCTTGAGGTCTGAGGTCTGAAGATTGAGGATTCAGAATTGAGGTTTGAGGACTGAGGATTGAGGATTGAGGGTTGATGCTTCAGGATTGAGGATTGAGGATTGAAGATTGAGGATTGAGGATTGAGGATGAGGGCTGAGGGTTGAGGGTTGAGGTTTGAGGTCTGAGGATTGAGGGTTGAGGATTGAGAGTTGAGGATTGAGGGTTGAAGATTGAAGATTGAGGATTGGGTATTGAGTATTGAAGAATGAGGATTGACGAATGACGATTGAGGATTGAGGATTGAAGATTGAGTATTGAGGATTGAAGCCTGACGATTGAGGATTGAGGATTGAGGGTTGAGGATTGAGGACGGAGGATTGAAGATTGAGTATTGAGGATTGAAGATTGAGGATTGAGGATTGAGGATGGAAGACTGAGTGTTCGGTATTGAGGATTGAACATTGAGGATTGAGGGTTGGGGATTGAGGATTGAGGATTGACGATTGAGGATTGAGGAATGAGGATGAGGGCTGAGGGTTGCGGATTGAGGTTTGAGGTCTGAGGACTGAGGAGTGAGGATTGAGAATTGAGGACTGAGGATTGAAGATTGAAGACTGAGGATTGGGTATTCAGGATTGAAGCCTGACGATTGAGGATGGAGGATTGAGGATTGAGGATTGAGGATTGAGGATTGAGGATTGAGAATGGAGGATTGAAGATTGAGTATTGAGAATTGACGATTGAGGATTGAGGATTGAGGATTTAGGATTGAGGGTTGAGTGTTGAGGTTTGAGTATTGAATACTGAGAATTCAGGATATTCTATTGAGTATTGAGAACTGAGGGTTGATGGTTGAGTATTGAGGATTGAGTATTGAGGATTGAGGATTGAGGATTGAAGATTGAATATTGATGATTGAAGATTGAGGATCGAGGATTGAGTGTTGTGGATTGAGGACGAGGACTGAGGGTTGAGTATTGATGTTTGAGGTCTGAGGATTGAGGATTGAGGATTGAGAATTGAGGATTGAGGATTGACGATTGAAGATTGTGGATTGGGTGTTGAGGATTGAAGAATGAGGATTGAGGATTGAGGATTGAGGATTGAGGATTGAAGATTGAGTATTGAGGATTGAAGATTGAGGATTGAGGTCTGCGAATTGAGAATTGAGGATTGAAGATTGAGGATTGGGTGTTGAGGATTGAAGAATGAGGATTGAGGATTGAGGATTGTGGATTGAGGATTGAAGATTGAGGATTGGGTATTGAGGATTGAAGAATGAGGATTGAGGATTGAGGACTGAGTATTGAGGGTTGCAGATTGAGTATTGAGGATTGGGTGTTGAGGATTGAAGAATGAGGATTGAGGATTGAGGATTGTGGATTGAGGATTGAAGATCGAGGATTGGGTATTGCGGATTGAACATTGAGGATTGAGGATTGAGGATTGAGGATTGAGGATTGAGGACTGAAGATTGAATATCGATGATTGAAGATTGAGGATTGAGGATTGATGGTTGTGGATTGAGGACGAGGACTGAGGGTTGAGTATTGATGTTTGAGGTCTGAGGATTGAGGATTGAGGATTGATAATTGAGGATTGAGGATTGAGGATTGAAGATTGAGGATTGAGGATTGAGGATGAGGGCTGAGGGTTGAGGGTTGAGGTTTGAGGTCTGAGGATTGAGGGTTCAGGATTGAGAGTTGAGGATTGAGGGTTGAAGATTGAAGATTGAGGATTGGGTATTGAGGATTGAAGAATGAGGATTGAGGATTGGCGATTGAGGGTTGAGGATTGAAGATTGAGAATTCGGGATTGAGGATCGACGATTGAGGATTGAGGATTGAGGATTGAGGATTGAGGATTGCAGATTGAGTATTGAGGATTGAAGATTGAGGTTTGAGGATTGAGGATTGAGGATTGAGCATTGAGGGTTGCGGATTGAGGATTGATGATTGAAGATTGAGTATTGACGATTGAAGATTGAGGATTGAGGATTGAGGATCGAGGATTGAGGATTGAGGATTGAAGATTGAGTATTAAGTATTGACGATTGAGGATTGAGGATTGAGCATTGAGGATTGAGGGTTGAAGGTTGAGGATTGCGGACTGAGTGTTGAGGGTAGAGTGATGAGAATTGATGTTTGTGAATAGAGATTTGAAGATTGCAGATTGAGTATTGGGTATTGAAAACTGTGAATTGATGATATTCTATTAAGGATTCAGGATTGACATCTGAGTCTTGAGGTCTGAGGTCTGAAGATTGAGGATTCAGAATTGAGGTTTGAGGACTGAGGATTGAGGATTGAGGGTTGATGCTTCAGGATTGAGGATTGAGGATTGAAGATTGAGGATTGAGGATTGAGGATGAGGGCTGAGGGTTGAGGGTTGAGGTTTGAGGTCTGAGGATTGAGGGTTGAGGATTGAGAGTTGAGGATTGAGGGTTGAAGATTGAAGATTGAGGATTGGGTATTGAGTATTGAAGAATGAGGATTGACGAATGACGATTGAGGATTGAGGATTGAAGATTGAGTATTGAGGATTGAAGCCTGACGATTGAGGATTGAGGATTGAGGGTTGAGGATTGAGGACGGAGGATTGAAGATTGAGTATTGAGGATTGAAGATTGAGGATTGAGGATTGAGGATGGAAGACTGAGTGTTCGGTATTGAGGATTGAACATTGAGGATTGAGGGTTGGGGATTCAGGATTGAGGATTGACGATTGAGGATTGAGGAATGAGGATGAGGGCTGAGGGTTGCGGATTGAGGTTTGAGGTCTGAGGACAGAGGATTGAGGATTGAGAATTGAGGACTGAGGATTGAAGATTGAAGACTGAGGATTGGGTATTCAGGATTGAAGCCTGACGATTGAGGATGGAGGATTGAGGATTGAGGATTGAGGATTGAGGATTGAGGATTGAGAATGGAGGATTGAAGATTGAGTATTGAGAATTGACGATTGAGGATTGAGGATTGAGGATTGAGGATTGAGGGTTGAGTGTTGAGGTTTGAGTATTGAATACTGAGAATTCAGGATATTCTATTGAGTATTGAGAACTGAGGGTTGATGGTTGAGTATTGAGGATTGAGTATTGAGGATTGAGGATTGAGTATTGAGGATTGAGGATTGAGGATTGAAGATTGAATATTGATGATTGAAGATTGAGGATCGAGGATTGAGTGTTGTGGATTGAGGACGAGGACTGAGGGTTGAGTATTGATGTTTGAGGTCTGAGGATTGAGGATTGAGGATTGAGAATTGAGGATTGAGGATTGACGATTGAAGATTGTGGATTGGGTGTTGAGGATTGAAGAATGAGGATTGAGGATTGAGGATTGAGGATTGAGGATTGAAGATTGAGTATTGAGGATTGAAGATTGAGGATTGAGGTCTGCGAATTGAGAATTGAGGATTGAAGATTGAGGATTGGGTGTTGAGGATTGAAGAATGAGGATTGAGGATTCAGGATTGTGGATTGAGGATTGAAGATTGAGGATTGGGTATTGAGGATTGAAGAATGAGGATTGAGGATTGAGGACTGAGTATTGAGGGTTGCAGATTGAGTATTCAGGATTGGGTGTTGAGGATTGAAGAATGAGGATTGAGGATTGAGGATTGTGGATTGAGGATTGAAGATCGAGGATTGGGTATTGCGGATTGAACATTGAGGATTGAGGATTGAGGATTGAGGATTGAGGATTGAGGACTGAAGATTGAATATCGATGATTGAAGATTGAGGATTGAGGATTGATGGTTGTGTATTGAGGACGAGGACTGAGGGTTGAGTCTTGATGTTTGAGGTCTGAGGATTGAGGATTGAGGATTGAGAATTGATGATTGAGGATTGAGGATTGAAGATTGAGGATTGAGGATTGAGGATGAGGGCTGAGGGTTGAGGGTTGAGGTTTGAGGTCTGAGGATTGAGGGTTCAGGATTGAGAGTTGAGGATTGAGGGTTGAAGATTGAAGATTGAGGATTGGGTATTGAGGATTGAAGAATGAGGATTGACGAATGACGATTGAGGATTGAGGATTGAAGATTGAGTATTGAGGATTGAAGCCTGACGATTGAGGATTGAGGATTGAGGACTGAGGATTGTGGATGGAGGATTGAAGATTGAGTATTGAGGATTGAAGATTGAGGATTGAGGATTGAGGATTCGGGGTTGCGTGTTGAGGTTTCAGTATTGAATCCTGAGAATTCAGGATATTCTATTGAGTATTGAGAACTGAGGATTGAAGATTGAGTATTGAGGATTGAAGATTGAGGATTGAGGATTGAGGATTGGCGATTGAGGGTTGAGGATTGAAGATTGAGAATTGGGGATTGAGGATCGACGATTGAGGATTGAGGATTGAGGATTGAGGATTGAGGATTGCAGATTGAGTATTGAGGATTGAAGATTGAGGTTTGAGGATTGAGGATTGAGGATTGAGCATTGAGGGTTGCGGATTGAGGATTGATGATTGAAGATTGAGTATTGACGATTGAAGATTGAGGATTGAGGATTGAGGATCGAGGATTGAGGATTGAGGATTGAAGATTGAGTATTAAGTATTGACGATTGAGGATTGAGGATTGAGTATTGAGGATTGAGGGTTGAAGGTTGAGGATTGCGGACTGAGTGTTGAGGGTTGAGTGATGAGAATTGATGTTTGTGAATAGAGATTTGAAGACTGCAGATTGAGTATTGGGTATTGAAAACTGTGAATTGATGATATCCTATTAAGGATTCAGGATTGACATCTGATTCTTGAGGTCTGAGGTCTGAAGATTGAGGATTCAGAATTGAGGTTTGAGGACTGAGGATTGAGGATTGAGGGTTGATGCTTCAGGATTGAGGATTGAGGGTTGAAGATTGAGGATTGAGGATTGAGGATGAGGGCTGAGGGTTGAGGATTGAGATTTGAGGACTTAGGACAGAGGATTGAGGATTGAGAATTGAGGATTGAGGATTGAGGATTGAAGATTGAGGATTGGGTATTGAGGATTGAAGAATGTGGATTGAGGAATGAGGATTGAGGATTGAGGATTGAAGATTGAGTACTGAGGAATGAAGCCTGACGATTGCGGATTGAGAATTGAGGGTTGAGGGTTGAGGATTGGGGACGGAGGATTGAAGATTGAGTATTGAGGATTGAAGATTGAGGATTGAGGATTGAGGATTGAAGACTGAGGGTTGGGTTTTGAGGATTGAACATTGAGGATTGAGGGTTGAGGATTGAGGATTGAGGATTGACGATTGAGGATTGAGGAATGAGGATGAGGGCTGAGGGTTGCGGATTGAGGTTTGAGGTCTGAGGACTGAGTATTGAGGATTGAGAATTGAGGACTGAGGATTGAAGACTGAGGATTGGGTATTCAGGATTGAAGCCTGACGATTGAGGATGGAGGATTGAGGATTGAGGATAGAGGATCGAGAATTGCGGATTGAGAATGGAGAGTTGAAGATTGAGTGTTGAGGATTGACGATTGAGGATTGAGGATTGAGGACTGAGGATTGAGGGTTGAGTGTTTAGGTTTGAGTATTGAATACTGAGAATTCAGGATATTCTATTGAGTATTGAGAACTGAGGGTTGATGGTTGAGTATTGAGGATTGAGCATTGAGGATTGAGGATTGAGTATTGAGGATTGAGGATTGAGGATTGAAGATTGAATATTGATGATTGAAGATTGAGGATCGAGGATTGAGTGTTGTGGATTGAGGACGAGGACTGAGGGTTGAGTATTGATGTTTGAGGTCTGAGGATTGAGGATTGAGGATTGAGTATTGAGGATTGAAGATTGAGGATTGAGGTCTGAGAATTGAGAATTGAGGATTGCATATTGAGGATTTGGTGTTGAGGATTGAAGAATGAGGGTTGAGGATTGAGGATTGTGAATTGAGGATTGAAGATTGAGGATTGGGTATTGAGGATTGAAGAATGAGGATTGAGGATTGAGGACTGAGGATTGAGGGTTGCCGATTGAGTATTGAGGATTGAAGATTGAGGGTTGAGGTCTGAGAATTGAGGATTGAGGATTGAAGATTGAGGATTGGGTGTTGAGGATTGAAGAATGAGGATTGAGGATTGAGGATTGTGGATTGAGGATTGAAGATTGAGGATTGGGTATTGCGGATAGAACATTGAGGATTGAGGATTGAGGATTGAGGATTGAGGATTGAGGACTGAAGATTGAACATCGATGATTGAAGATTGAGGATTGAGGATTGATGGTTGTGGATTGAGGACGAGGACTGAGGGTTGAGTATTGATGTTTGAGGTCTGAGGATTGAGGATTGAGGGTTGAGGATTGAGAGTTGAGGATTGAGGGTTGAAGATTGAAGATTGAGTATTGGGTATTGATGATTGAAGAATGAGGATTGACGAATGACGATTGAGGATTGAGGACTGAGGTTTGAGGATGGAGGATTGAGGATTGAGGGTTGATGCTTCACGATTGAGGATTGAGGGTTGAAGATTGAGGATTGAGTATTGAGGATGAGGGCTGAGGGTTGAGGATTGAGATTTGAGGACTTAGGACTGAGGACTGAGGATTGGGAATTGAGGATTGAGGATTGAGGATTGAAGAATGAGGATTGGGTATTGAGGATTGAAGAATGAGGATTGAGGAATGAGGATTGAAGATTGAGGATTGAAGATTGAGTATTGAGGATTGAAGCCTGACGATTGAGGATTGATGTTTGAAGGTTGAGGGTTGAGGACGGAGGATTGAAGATTGAGCATTGAGGATTGAAGATTGAGGTTTGAGGTTTGAGGACTGAGGATTGAGGATTGAGTATTGAGGATTGAGGATTGAGGATTGAGGATTGAGGATTGAGGATTGATGATTGAAGATTGGGTATTGCGGATTGAACATTGAGGATTGAGGATTGAGGATTGAGGATTGAGGATTGAGGACTGAAGATTGAATATTCATGATTGAAGAATGAGGATTGAGGATTGATTGTTGTGGATTGAGGACGAGGACTGAGGGTTGAGTATTGATGTTTGAGATCTGAGGATTGAGGATTGAGGGTTGAGGATTGAGGATTGAAGATTGCGGATTGTGTATTGAGGATTGAAGAATGAGGATTGAGGATTGAGGATTGAGGATTGAGGATTGAAGACTGAGTATTGATGATTGAAGGTTGAGGATTGAGGACTGAGTATTGAGGATTGAGAATTGAGGATTGATTATTGAAGATTGAGTATTGAGGATTGAAGATTGAGGATTGACGATTGAGTATTGAGGATTGAGGATGAGGGCTGAGGGTTGAGGGTTGAGGTTAGAGGACTGAGGACAGAGGATTGAGGATTGAGAATTGAGGATTGAGGATTGAGGATTGAAGATTGAGGATTGGGTATTGAGGATTGAAGAATGATGATTGAGGATTGAGGATTGAGGATTGAGGATTGAGAACGGAGGATTGAAGATTGAGTATTGAGAATTGACGATTGAGGATTGAGGATTGAGGATTGAGGATTGAGGGTTGAGTGTTGAGGTTTGAGTATTGAATACTGAGAATTCAGGATATTCTATTGAGTATTGAGAACTGAGGGTTGATGGTTGAGTATTGAGGATTGAGTATTGAGGATTGAGGATTGAGTATTGAGGATTGAGGATTGAGGATTGAAGATTGAATATTGATGATTGAAGATTGAGGATCGAGGATTGAGTGTTGTGGTATGAGGACGAGGACTGAGGGTTGAGTATTGATGTTTGAGGTCTGAGGATTGAGGATTGAGGATTGAGAATTGAGGATTGAGGATTGACGATTGAAGATTGTGGATTGGGTGTTGAGGATTGAAGAATGAGGATTGAGGATTGAGGATTGAGGATTGAGGATTGAAGATTGAGTATTGAGGATTGAAGATTGAGGATTGAGGTCTGCGAATTGAGAATTGAGGATTGAAGATTGAGGATTGGGTGTTGAGGATTGAAGAATGAGGATTGAGGATTGAGGATTGTGGATTGAGGATTGAAGATTGAGGATTGGGTATTGAGGATTGAAGAATGAGGATTGAGGATTGAGGACTGAGTATTGAGGGTTGCAGATTGAGCATTGAGGATTGGGTGTTGAGGATTGAAGAATGAGGATTGAGGATTGTGGATTGTGGATTGAGGATTGAAGATCGAGGATTCGGTATTGCGGATTGAACATTGAGGATTGAGGATTGAGGATTGAGGATTGGGGATTGAGGACTGAAGATTGGATATCGATGATTAAAGATTGAGGATTGAGGATTGATGGTTGTGGATTGAGGACGAGGACAGAGGGTTGAGTATTGATGTTTGAGGTCTGAGGATTGAGGATTGAGGATTGAGAATTGAGGATTGAGGATTGAGGATTGAAGATTGAGGATTGAGGATTGAGGATGAGGGCTGAGGGTTGAGGGTTGAGGTTTGAGGTCTGAGGATTGAGGGTTGAGGAATGAGAGTTGAGGATTGAGGGTTGAAGATTGAAGATTGAGGATTGGGTATTGAGTATTGAAGAATGAGGATTGACGAATGACGATTGAGGATTGAGGATTGAAGATTGAGTATTGAGGATTGAAGCCTGACGATTGAGGATTGAGGATTGAGGGTTGAGGATTGAGGACGGAGGATTGAAGATTGAGTATTGAGGATTGAAGATTGAGGATTGAGGATTGAGGATGGAAGACTGAGTGTTCGGTATTGAGGATTGAACATTGAGGATTGAGGGTTGGGGATTGAGGATTGAGGATTGACGATTGAGGATTGAGGAATGAGGATGAGGGCTGAGGGTTGCGGATTGAGGTTTGAGGTCTGAGGACTGAGGATTGAGGATTGAGAATTGAGGACTGAGGATTGAAGATTGAAGACTGAGGATTGGGTATTCAGGATTGAAGCCTGACGATTGAGGATGGAGGATTGAGGATTGAGGATTGAGGATTGAGGATTGAGGATCGAGAATGGAGGATTGAAGATTGAGTATTGAGAATTGACGATTGAGGATTGAGGATTGAGGATTGAGGATTGAGGGTTGAGTGTTGAGGTTTGAGTATTGAATACTGAGAATTCAGGATATTCTATTGAGTATTGAGAACTGAGTGTTGATGGTTGAGTATTGACGATTGAGTATTGAGGATTGAGGATTGAGTATTGAGGATTGAGGATTGAGGATTGAAGATTGAATATTGATGATTGAAGATTGAGAATCGAGGATTGAGTGTTGTGGATTGAGGACGAGGACTGAGGGTTGAGTATTGATGTTTGAGGTCTGAGGATTGAGGATTGAGGATTGAGAATTGAGGATTGAGGATTGACGATTGAAGATTGTGGATTGGGTGTTGAGGATTGAAGAATGAGGATTGAGGATTGAGGATTGAGGATTGAGGATTGAAGATTGAGTATTGAGGATTGAAGATTGAGGATTGAGGTCTGCGAATTGAGAATTGAGGATTGAAGATTGAGGATTGGGTGTTGAGGATTGAAGAATGAGGATTGAGGATTGAGGATTGTGGATTGAGGATTGAAGATTGAGGATTGGGTATTGAGGATTGAAGAATGAGGATTGAGGATTGAGGACTGAGTATTGAGGGTTGCAGATTGAGTATTGAGGATTGGGTGTTGAGGATTGAAGAATGAGGATTGAGGATTGAGGATTGTGGATTGAGGATTGAAGATCGAGGATTGGGTATTGCGGATTGAACATTGAGGATTGAGGATTGAGGATTGAGGATTGAGGATTGAGGACTGAAGATTGAATATCGATGATTGAAGATTGAGGATTGAGGATTGATGGTTGTGGATTGAGGACGAGGACTGAGGGTTGAGTATTGATGTTTGAGGTCTGAGGATTGAGGATTGAGGATTGAGAATTGAGGATTGAGGATTGAGGATTGAAGATTGAGGATTGAGGATTGAGGATGAGGGCTGAGGGTTGAGGGTTGAGGTTTGAGGTCTGAGGATTGAGGGTTCAGGATTGAGAGTTGAGGATTGAGGGTTGAAGATTGAAGATTGAGGATTGGGTATTGAGGATTGAAGAATGAGGATTGACGAATGACGATTGAGGATTGAGGATTGAAGATTGAGTATTGAGGATTGAAGCCTGACGATTGAGGATTGAGGATTGAGGACTGAGGATTGTGGATGGAGGATTGAAGATTGAGTATTGAGGATTGAAGATTGAGGATTGAGGATTGAGGATTCGGGGTTGCGTGTTGAGGTTTGAGTATTGAATCCTGAGAATTCAGGATATTCTATTGAGTATTGAGAATTGAGGATTGAAGATTGAGTATTGAGGATTGAAGATTGAGGATTGAGGATTGAGGATTGGGGATTGAGGATTGAGGATTGAAGATTGAGGATTGGGGATTGAGGATCGACGATTGAGGATTGAGGATTGAGGATTGAGGATTGAGGGTTGCAGATTGAGTATTGAGGATTGAAGATTGAGGTTTGAGGATTGAGGATTGAGGATTGAGCATTGATGGTTGCGGATTGAGGATTGAGGATTGAAGATTGAGTATTGACGATTGAAGATTGAGGATTGAGGATTGAGGATCGAGGATTGAGGATTGAGGATTGAAGATTGAGTATTAAGTATTGACGATTGAGGATTGAGGATTGAGTATTGAGGATTGAGGGTTGAAGGTTGAGGATTGCGGACTGAGTGTTGAGGGTTGAGTGATGAGAATTGATGTTTGTGAATAGAGATTTGAAGATTGCAGATTGAGTATTGGGTATTGAAAACTGTGAATTGATGATATTCTATTAAGGATTCAGGATTGACATCTGAGTCTTGAGGTCTGAGGTCTGAAGATTGAGGATTCAGAATTGAGGTTTGAGGACTGAGGATTGAGGATTGAGGGTTGATGCTTCAGGATTGAGGATTGAGGATTGAAGATTGAGGATTGAGGATTGAGGATGAGGGCTGAGGGTTGAGGGTTGAGGTTTGAGGTCTGAGGATTGAGGGTTGAGGATTGAGAGTTGAGGATTGAGGGTTGAAGATTGAAGATTGAGGATTGGGTATTGAGTATTGAAGAATGAGGATTGACGAATGACGATTGAGGATTGAGGATTGAAGATTGAGTATTGAGGATTGAAGCCTGACGATTGAGGATTGAGGATTGAGGGTTGAGGATTGAGGACGGAGGATTGAAGATTGAGTATTGAGGATTGAAGATTGAGGATTGAGGATTGAGGATGGAAGACTGAGTGTTCGGTATTGAGGATTGAACATTGAGGATTGAGGGTTGGGGATTGAGGATTGAGGATTGACGATTGAGGATTGAGGAATGAGGATGAGGGCTGAGGGTTGCGGATTGAGGTTTGAGGTCTGAGGACTGAGGATTGAGGATTGAGAATTGAGGACTGAGGATTGAAGATTGAAGACTGAGGATTGGGTATTCAGGACTGAAGCCTGACGATTGAGGATGGAGGATTGAGGATTGAGGATTGAGGATTGAGGATTGAGGATTGAGAATGGAGGATTGAAGATTGAGTATTGAGAATTGACGATTGAGGATTGAGGATTGAGGATTGAGGATTGAGGGTTGAGTGTTGAGGTTTGAGTATTGAATACTGAGAATTCACGATACTCTATTGAGTATTGAGAACTGAGGGTTGATGGTTGAGTATTGAGGATTGAGTATTGAGGATTGAGGATTGAGTATTGAGGATTGAGGATTGAGGATTGAAGATTGAATATTGATGATTGAAGATTGAGGATCGAGGATTGAGTGTTGTGGATTGAGGACGAGGACTGAGGGTTGAGTATTGATGTTTGAGGTCTGAGGATTGAGGATTGAGGATTGAGAATTGAGGATTGAGGATTGACGATTGAAGATTGTGGATTGGGTGTTGAGGATTGAAGAATGAGGATTGAGGATTGAGGATTGAGGATTGAGGATTGAAGATTGAGTATTGAGGATTGAAGATTGAGGATTGAGGTCTGCGAATTGAGAATTGAGGATTGAAGATTGAGGATTGGGTGTTGAGGATTGAAGAATGAGGATTGAGGATTGAGGATTGTGGATTGAGGATTGAAGATTGAGGATTGGGTATTGAGGATTGAAGAATGAGGATTGAGGATTGAGGACTGAGTATTGAGGGTTGCAGATTGAGTATTGAGGATTGGGTGTTGAGGATTGAAGAATGAGGATTGAGGATTGAGGATTGTGGATTGAGGATTGATGATCGAGGATTGGGTATTGCGGATTGAACATTGAGGATTGAGGATTGAGGATTGAGGATTGAGGATTGAGGACTGAAGATTGAATATCGATGATTGAAGATTGAGGATTGAGGATTGATGGTTGTGGATTGAGGACGAGGACTGAGGGTTGAGTATTGATGTTTGAGGTCTGAGGATTGAGGATTGAGGATTGAGAATTGAGGATTGAGGATTGAGGATTGAAGATTGAGGATTGAGGATTGAGGATGAGGGCTGAGGGTTGAGGGTTGAGGTTTGAGGTCTGAGGATTGAGGGTTCATGATTGAGAGTTGAGGATTGAGGGTTGAAGATTGAAGATTGAGGATTGGGTATTGAGGATTGAAGAATGAGGATTGACGAATGACGATTGAGGATTGAGGATTGAAGATTGAGTATTGAGGATTGAAGCCTGACGATTGAGGATTGAGGATTGAGGACTGAGGATTGTGGATGGAGGATTGAAGATTGAGTATTGAGGATTGAAGATTGAGGATTGAGGATTGAGGATTCGGGGTTGCGTGTTGAGGTTTGAGTATTGAATCCTGAGAATTCAGGATATTCTATTGAGTATTGAGAACTGAGGATTGAAGATTGAGTATTGAGGATTGAAGATTGAGGGTTGAGGATTGAGGATTGGCGATTGAGGGTTGAGGATTGAAGATTGAGAATTGGGGATTGAGGATCGACGATTGAGGATTGAGGATTGAGGATTGAGGATTGAGGATTGAGGATTGCAGATTGAGTATTGAGGATTGAAGATTGAGGTTTGAGGATTGAGGATTGAGGATTGAGCATTGAAGGTTGCGGATTGAGGATTGATGATTGAAGATTGAATATTGACGATTGAAGATTGAGGATTGAGGATTGAGGATCGAGGATTGAGGATTGAGGATTGAAGATTGAGTATTAAGTATTGACGATTGAGGATTGAGGATTGAGTATTGAGGATTGAGGGTTGAAGGTTGAGGATTGCGGACTGAGTGTTGAGGGTTGAGTGATGAGAATTGATGTTTGTGAATAGAGATTTGAAGATTGCAGATTGAGTATTGGGTATTGAAAACTGTGAATTGATGATATTCTATTAAGGATTCAGGATTGACATCTGAGTCTTGAGGTCTGAGGTCTGAAGATTGAGGATTCAGAATTGAGGTTTGAGGACTGAGGATTGAGGATTGAGGGTTGATGCTTCAGGATTGAGGATTGAGGATTGAAGCCTGACGATTGAGGATGGAGGATTGAGGATTGAGGATAGAGGATCGAGAATTGAGGATTGAGAATGGAGAGTTGAAGATTGAGTGTTGAGGATTGACGATTGAGGATTGAGGATTGAGGACTGAGGATTGAGGGTTGAGTGTTTAGGTTTGAGTATTGAATACTGAGAATTCAGGATATTCTATTGAGTATTGAGAACTGAGGGTTGATGGTTGAGTATTGAGGATTGAGCATTGAGGATTGAGGATTGAGTATTGAGGATTGAGGATTGAGGATTGAAGATTGAATATTGATGATTGAAGATTGAGGATCGAGGATTGAGTGTTGTGGATTGAGGACGAGGACTGAGGGTTGAGTATTGATGTTTGAGGTCTGAGGATTGAGGATTGAGGATTGAGTATTGAGGATTGAAGATTGAGTATTGAGGATTGAAGATTGAGGATTGACGATTGAGTATTGAGGATTGACGATTGAGGATTGAGGATTGAGGATTGAGGATTGAGGGTTGAGTGTTGAGGTTTGAGTATTGAATACTGAGAATTCAGGATATTCTATTGAGTATTGAGAACTGAGGGTTGATGGTTGAGTATTGAGGATTGAGTATTGAGGATTGAGGATTGAGTATTGAGGATTGAGGATTGAGGACTGAAGATTGAATATTGATGATTGAAGATTGAGGATCGAGGATTGAGTGTTGTAGATTGAGGACGAGGACTGAGGGTTGAGTATTGATGTTTGAGGTCTGAGGATTGAGGATTGAGGATTGAGAATTGAGGATTGAGGATTGACGATTGAAGATTGTGGATTGGGTGTTGAGGATTGAAGAATGAGGATTGAGGATTGAGGATTGAGGATTGAGGATTGAAGATTGAGTATTGAGGATTGAAGATTGAGGATTGAGGTCTGCGAATTGAGAATTGAGGATTGCATATTGAGGATTTGGTGTTGAGGATTGAAGAATGAGGGTTGAGGATTGAGGATTGTGAATTGAGGATTGAAGATTGAGGATTGGGTATTGAGGATTGAAGAATGAGGATTGAGGATTGAGGACTGAGGATTGAGGGTTGCCGATTGAGTATTGAGGATTGAAGATTGAGGGTTGAGGTCTGAGAATTGAGGATTGAGGATTGAAGATTGAGGATTGGGTGTTGAGGATTGAAGAATGAGGATTGAGGATTGAGGATTGTGGATTGAGGATTGAAGATTGAGGATTGGGTATTGCGGATAGAACATTGAGGATTGAGGATTGAGGATTGAGGATTGAGGATTGAGGACTGAAGATTGAACATCGATGATTGAAGATTGAGGATTGAGGATTGATGGTTGTGGATTGAGGACGAGGACTGAGGGTTGAGTATTGATGTTTGAGGTCTGAGGATTGAGGATTGAGGGTTGAGGATTGAGAGTTGAGGATTGAGGGTTGAAGATTGAAGATTGAGGATTGGGTATTGATGATTGAAGAATGAGGATTGAGGATTGAGGATTGAGGATTGAGGATTGCAGATTGAGTATTGAGGATTGAAGATTGAGGTTTGAGGATTGAGGATTGAGGATTGAGCATTGAGGGTTGCGGATTGAGGATTGATGATTGAAGATTGAGTATTGACGATTGAAGATTGAGGATTGAGGATTGAGGATCGAGGATTGAGGATTGAGGATTGAAGATTGAGTATTAAGTATTGACGATTGAGGATTGAGGATTGAGTATTGAGGATTGAGGGTTGAAGGTTGAGGATTGCGGACTGAGTGTTGAGGGTTGAGTGATGAGAATTGATGTTTGTGAATAGAGATTTGAAGACTGCAGATTGAGTATTGGGTATTGAAAACTGTGAATTGATGATATCCTATTAAGGATTCAGGATTGACATCTGATTCTTGAGGTCTGAGGTCTGAAGATTGAGGATTCAGAATTGAGGTTTGAGGACTGAGGATTGAGGATTGAGGGTTGATGCTTCAGGATTGAGGATTGAGGGTTGAAGATTGAGGATTGAGGATTGAGGATGAGGGCTGAGGGTTGAGGATTGAGATTTGAGGACTTAGGACAGAGGATTGAGGATTGAGAATTGAGGATTGAGGATTGAGGATTGAAGATTGAGGATTGGGTATTGAGGATTGAAGAATGTGGATTGAGGAAAGAGGATTGAGGATTGAGGATTGAAGATTGAGTACTGAGGATTGAAGCCTGACGATTGCGGATTGAGAATTGAGGGTTGAGGGTTGTGGATTGGGGACGGAGGATTGAAGATTGAGTATTGAGGATTGAAGATTGAGGATTGAGGATTGAGGATTGAAGACTGAGGGTTGGGTTTTGAGGATTGAACATTGAGGATTGAGGGTTGAGGATTGAGGATTGAGGATTGACGATTGAGGATTGAGGAATGAGGATGAGGGCTGAGGGTTGCGGATTGAGGTTTGAGGTCTGAGGACTGAGGATTGAGGATTGAGAATTGAGGACTGAGGATTGAAGATTGAAGACTGAGGATTGGGTATTCAGGATTGAAGCCTGACGATTGAGGATGGAGGATTGAGGATTGAGGATAGAGGATCGAGAATTGAGGATTGAGAATGGAGAGTTGAAGATTGAGTGTTGAGGATTGACGATTGAGGATTGAGGATTGAGGACTGAGGATTGAGGGTTGAGTGTTTAGGTTTGAGTATTGAATACTGAGAATTCAGTATATTCTATTGAGTATTGAGAACTGAGGGTTGATGGTTGAGTATTGAGGATTGAGTATTGAGGATTGAGGATTGAGTATTGAGGATTGAGGATTGAGGATTGAAGATTGAATATTGATGATTGAAGATTGAGGATCGAGGATTGAGTGTTGTGGATTGAGGACGAGGACTGAGGGTTGAGTATTGATGTTTGAGGTCTGAGGATTGAGGATTGAGGATTGAGTATTGAGGATTGAAGATTGAGGATTGAGGTCTGAGAATTGAGAATTGAGGATTGCATATTGAGGATTGGGTGTTGAGGATTGAAGAATGAGGGTTGAGGATTGAGGATTGTGAATTGAGGATTGAAGATTGAGGATTGGGTATTGAGGATTGCAGAATGAGGATTGAGGATTGAGGACTGAGGATTGAGGGTTGCCGATTGAGTATTGAGGATTGAAGATTGAGGGTTGAGGTCTGAGAATTGAGGATTGAGGATTGAAGATTGAGGATTGGGTGTTGAGGATTGAAGAATGAGGATTGAGGATTGAGGATTGTGGATTGAGGATTGAAGATTGAGGATTGGGTATTGCGGATAGAACATTGAGGATTGAGGATTGAGGATTGAGGATTGAGGATTGAGGACTGAAGATTGAACATCGATGATTGAAGATTGAGGATTGAGGATTGATGTTTGTGGATTGAGGACGAGGACTGAGGGTTGAGTATTGATGTTTGAGGTCTGAGGATTGAGGATTGAGGGTTGAGGATTGAGAGTTGAGGATTGAGGGTTGAAGATTGAAGATTGAGGAATGGGTATTGATGATTGAAGAATGAGGATTGACGAATGACGATTGAGGATTGAGGACTGAGGTTTGAGGATGGAGGATTGAGGATTGAGGGTTGATGCTTCAGGATTGAGGATTGAGGGTTGAAGATTGAGGATTGAGTATTGAGGATGAGGGCTGAGGGTTGAGGATTGAGATTTGAGGACTTAGGACTGAGGACTGAGGATTGGGAATTGAGGATTGAGGATTGAGGATTGAAGAATGAGGATTGGGTATTGAGGATTGAAGAATGAGGATTGAGGAATGAGGATTGAAGATTGAGGATTGAAGATTGAGTATTGAGGATTGAAGCCTGACGATTGAGGATTGATGTTTGAAGGTTGAGGGTTGAGGACGGAGGATTGAAGATTGAGCATTGAGGATTGAAGATTGAGGTTTGAGGTTTGAGGACTGAGGATTGAGGATTGAGTATTGAGGATTGAGGATTGAGGATTGAGGATTGAGGATTGAGGATTGTGTATTGAGGATTGAAGAATGAGGATTGAGGATTGAGGATTGAGGATTGAGGATTGAGGATTGCAGATTGAGTATTGAGGATTGAAGATTGAGGTTTGAGGATTGAGGATTGAGGATTGAGCATTGAGGGTTGCGGATTGAGGATTGAGGATTGAAGATTGAGTATTGACGATTGAAGATCGAGGATTGAGGATTGAGGTTTGAGGATTGAGGATTGAGGATTGAGCATTGAGGGTTGCGGATTGAGGATTGAGGATTGAAGATTGAGTATTGACGATTGAAGATCGAGGATTGAGGATTGAGGATTGAGGATTGAGGATTGAGGATTGAGGATTGGGGATTGAGGATTGAGGATTGAAGATTGAGGATTGGGGATTGAGGATCGACGACTGAGGATTGAGGATTGAGGACTGAGGATTGAGGATTGAGGGTTGACGCTTCAGGATTGAGGATTGAGTGTTGAAGATTGAGGATTGAGGATTGAGGATGAGGGCTGCGGTTTGAGGATTGAGATTTGAGGACTTAGGACTGAGGATTGAGGATTGAGAATTGAGGATTGAGGATTGAGGATTGAAGATTGAGGATTGGGTATTCAGGATTGTAGAATGTGGATTGAGGAATGAGGATTCAGGATTGAGGATTGAAGATTGAGTATTGAGGATTGAAGCCTGACGATTGAGGATTGAGGATTGAGGGTTGAGGATTGAGGATTGAGGATGGAAGACTGAGTGTTCGGTATTGAGGATTGAACATTGAGGATTGAGGGTTGGGGATTGAGGATTGAGGATTGACGATTGAGGATTGAGGAATGAGGATGAGGGCTGAGGGTTGCGGATTGAGGTTTGAGGTCTGAGGACTGAGGATTGAGGATTGAGAATTGAGGACTGAGGATTGAAGATTGAAGACTGAGGATTGGGTATTCAGGATTGAAGCCTGACGATTGAGGATGGAGGATTGAGGATTGAGGATTGAGGATTGAGGATTGAGGATTGAGAATGGAGGATTGAAGATTGAGTATTGAGAATTGACGATTGAGGATTGAGGATTGAGGATTGAGGATTGAGGGTTGAGTGTTGAGGTTTGAGTATTGAATACTGAGAATTCAGGATATTCTATTGAGTATTGAGAACTGAGGGTTGATGGTTGAGTATTGAGGATTGAGTATTGAGGATTGAGGATTGAGTATTGAGGATTGACGATTGAGGATTGAAGATTGAATATTGATGATTGAAGATTGAGGATCGAGGATTGAGTGTTGTGGATTGAGGACGAGGACTGAGGGTTGAGTATTGATGTTTGAGGTCTGAGGATTGAGAATTGAGGATTGAGCATTGAGGATTGAGGATTGACGATTGAAGATTGTGGATTGGGTGTTGAGGATTGAAGAATGAGGATTGAGGATTGAGGATTGAGGATTGAGGATTGAAGATTGAGTATTGAGGATTGAAGATTGAGGATTGTGGTCTGCGAATTGAGAATTGAGGATTGAAGATTGAGGATTGGGTGTTGAGGATTGAAGAATGAGGATTGAGGATTGAGGATTGTGGATTGAGGATTGAAGATTGAGGATTGGGTATTGAGGATTGAAGAATGAGGATTGAGGATTGAGGACTGAGTATTGAGGGTTGCAGATTGAGCATTGAGGATTGGGTGTTGAGGATTGAAGAATGAGGATTGAGGATTGTGGATTGTGGATTGAGGATTGAAGATCGAGGATTGGGTATTGCGGATTGAACATTGAGGATTGAGGATTGAGGATTGAGGATTGAGGATTGAGGACTGAAGATTGAATATCGATGATTGAAGATTGAGGATTGAGGATTGATGGTTGTGGATTGAGGACGAGGACAGAGGGTTGAGTATTGATGTTTGAGGTCTGAGGATTGAGGATTGAGGATTGAGAATTGAGGATTGAGGATTGAGGATTGAAGATTGAGGATTGGGGATTGAGGATGAGGGCTGAGGATTGAGGGTTGAGGTTTGAGGTCTGAGGATTGAGGGTTGAGGATTGAGAGTTGAGGATTGAGGGTTGAAGATTGAAGATTGAGGATTGGGTATTGAGGATTGAAGAATGAGGATTGACGAATGACGATTGAGGATTGTGGATTGAAGATTGAGTATTGAGGATTGAAGCCTGACGATTGAGGATTGAGGATTGAGGACTGAGGATTGTGGATGGAGGATTGAAGATTGAGTATTGAGGATTGAAGATTGAGGATTGAGGATTGAGGATTCGGGGTTGCGTGTTGAGGTTTGAGTATTGAATCCTGAGAATTCAGGATATTCTATTGAGTATTGAGAATTGAGGATTGAAGATTGAGTATTGAGGATTGAAGATTGAGGATTGAGGATTGAGGATTGGGGATTGAGGATTGAGGATTGAGTATTGAGGATTGAGGGTTGAAGGTTGAGGATTGCGGACTGAGTGTTGAGGGTTGAGTGACGAGAATTGATGTTTGTGAATAGAGATTTGAAGATTGCAGATTGAGTATTGGGTATTGAAAACTGTGAATTGATGATATTCTATTAAGGATTCAGGATTGACATCTGATTCTTGAGGTCTGAGGTCTGAAGATTGAGGATTCAGAATTGAGGTTTGAGGACTGAGGATTGAGGATTGAGGGTTGATGCTTCAGGATTGAGGATTGAGGGTTGAAGATTGAGGATTGAGGATTGAGGATGAGGGCTGCGGGTTAAGGATTGAGATTTGAGGACTTAGGACTGAGGATTGAGGATTGAGAATTGAGGATTGAGGATTGAGGATTGAAGATTGCGGATTGTGTATTGAGGATTGAAGAATGAGGATTGAGGATTGAGGATTGAGGATTGAGGATTGAAGACTGAGTATTGATGATTGAAGGTTGAGGATTGAGGACTGAGTATTGAGGATTGAGAATTGAGGATTGATTATTGAAGATTGAGTATTGAGGATTGAAGATTGAGGATTGACGATTGAGTGTTGAGGATTGAGGATGAGGGCTGAGGGTTGAGGGTTGAGGTTAGAGGACTGAGGACAGAGGATTGAGGATTGAGAATTGAGGATTGAGGATTGAGGATTGAAGATTGAGGATTGGGTATTGAGGACTGAAGAATGATGATTGAGGATTGAGGATTGAGGATTGAGGATTGAGGATTGAGGATTGAGGATTGAGAATGGAGGATTGAAGATTGAGTATTGAGAATTGACGATTGAGGATTGAGGATTGAGGATTGAGGATTGAGGGTTGAGTGTTGAGGTTTGAGTATTGAATACTGAGAATTCAGGATATTCTATTGAGTATTGAGAACTGAGGGTTGATGGTTGAGTATTGAGGATTGAGTATTGAGGATTGAGGATTGAGTATTGAGGATTGAGGATTGAGAATTGAAGATTGAATATTGATCATTGAAGATTGAGGATCGAGGATTGAGTGTTGTGGATTGAGGATGAGGACTGAGGGTTGAGTATTGATGTTTGAGGTCTGAGGATTGAGGATTGAGGATTGAGAATTGAGGATTGAGGATTGACGATTGAAGATTGTGGATTGGGTGTTGAGGATTGAAGAATGAGGATTGAGGATTGAGGATTGAAGAATGTGGATTGAGGATTGAGGATTGTGGATTGAGGATTCAAGATTGAGGATTGGGTATTGAGGATTGAAGAATGAGGATTGAGGATTGAGGACTGAGTATTGAGGGTTGTAGATTGAGCATTGAGGATTGGGTGTTGAGGATTGAAGAATGAGGATTGAGGATTGTGGATTGTGGATTGAGGATTGAAGATCGAGGATTGGGTATTGCGGATTGAACATTGAGGATTGAGGATTGAGGATTGAGGATTGAGGACTGAGTATTGAGGGTTGCAGATTGAGCATTGAGGATTGGGTGTTGAGGATTGAAGAATGAGGATTGAGGATTGTGGATTGTGGATTGAGGATTGAAGATCGAGGATTGGGTATTGCGGATTGAACATTGAGGATTGAGGATTGAGGATTGAGGATTGAGGATTGAGGACTGAAGATTGAATATCGATGATTGAAGATTGAGGATTGAGGATTGATGGTTGTGGATTGAGGACGAGGACAGAGGGTTGAGTATTGATGTTTGAGGTCTGAGGATTGAGGATTGAGGATTGAGAATTGAGGATTGAGGATTGAGGATTGAAGATTGAGGATTGGGGATTGAGGATGAGGGCTGAGGGTTGAGGGTTGAGGTTTGAGGTCTGAGGATTGAGGGTTGAGGATTGAGAGTTGAGGATTGAGGGTTGAAGATTGAAGATTGAGGATTGGGTATTGAGGATTGAAGAATGAGGATTGACGAATGACGATTGAGGATTGTGGATTGAAGATTGAGTATTGAGGATTGAAGCCTGACGATTGAGGATTGAGGATTGAGGACTGAGGATTGTGGATGGAGGATTGAAGATTGAGTATTGAGGATTGAAGATTGAGGATTGAGGATTGAGGATTCGGGGTTGCGTGTTGAGGTTTGAGTATTGAATCCTGAGAATTCAGGATATTCTATTGAGTATTGAGAATTGAGGATTGAAGATTGAGTATTGAGGATTGAAGATTGAGGATTGAGGATTGAGGATTGGGGATTGAGGATTGAGGATTGAACATTGAGGAATGAGTGCTGAGGGTTGAGTGGTGAAAATTGATGTTTGTGGATACAGGTTGGAGGATTGCAGATTGAGTATTGAGTATTGAAAGCTGTGAATTGAGGATATTCTACTGAGGATTGAGGAATGACAACTGATTGTTGCGGACTGAGTGCTGAAGATTGAGGATTCAGGATTGAGAGTTCAGAATTGAGGTTTGAGGACTGAGGATTGTGGATTGAAGATTGAGGATTGAGGATTGAGGATTGAAGACTGAGGGTAGGGTATTGAGGATTGAACATTGAGGATTGAGGGTTGAGGATTGAGGACTGAGGATAGACGATTGAGGATTGAGGAATGAGGATGCGGGCTGAGGGTTGCGGATTGACGTTTGAGGTCTGAGGATTGAGGATGGAGGATTGAAGATTGAGTATTGAGGATTGAAGATTGAGGATTGTGGATTGAGGATTGAGGATTCAGGGTTGCGTGTTGAGGTTTGAGTATTGAATCCTGAGAATTCAGGATTTTCTATTGAGTATTGAGAATTGAGGATTGAAGGTTGAGTATTGACGATTGAAGATTGAGGATTGAGGATTGAGGATTGGGGATTGAGGATTGAGGATTGAAGATTGAGGATTGGGAATTGAGGATCGACGACTGAGGATTGAGGATTGAGGATTGAGGATTGAGGATTGCAGATTGAGTATTGAGGATTGAAGATTGAGGTTTGAGGATTGAGGATTGAGGATTGAGCATTGAGGGTTGCGGATTGAGGATTGAGGATTGAAGATTGAGTATTGACGATTGAAGATCGAGGATTGAGGATTGAGGTTTGAGGATTGAGGATTGAGGATTGAGCATTGAGGGTTGCGGATTGAGGATTGAGGATTGAAGATTGAGTATTGACGATTGAAGATCGAGGATTGAGGATTGAGGATTGAGGATTGAGGATTGAGGATTGAGGATTGGGGATTGAGGATTGAGGATTGAAGATTGAGGATTGGGGATTGAGGATCGACGACTGAGGATTGAGGATTGAGGACTGAGGATTGAGGATTGAGGGTTGACGCTTCAGGATTGAGGATTGAGTGTTGAAGATTGAGGATTGAGGATTGAGGATGAGGGCTGCGGTTTGAGGATTGAGATTTGAGGACTTAGGACTGAGGATTGAGGATTGAGAATTGAGGATTGAGGATTGAGGATTGAAGATTGAGGATTGGGTATTCAGGATTGTAGAATGTGGATTGAGGAATGAGGATTCAGGATTGAGGATTGAAGATTGAGTATTGAGGATTGAAGCCTGACGATTGAGGATTGAGGATTGAGGGTTGAGGATTGAGGATTGAGGATGGAAGACTGAGTGTTCGGTATTGAGGATTGAACATTGAGGATTGAGGGTTGGGGATTGAGGATTGAGGATTGACGATTGAGGATTGAGGAATGAGGATGAGGGCTGAGGGTTGCGGATTGAGGTTTGAGGTCTGAGGACTGAGGATTGAGGATTGAGAATTGAGGACTGAGGATTGAAGATTGAAGACTGAGGATTGGGTATTCAGGATTGAAGCCTGACGATTGAGGATGGAGGATTGAGGATTGAGGATTGAGGATTGAGGATTGAGGATTGAGAATGGAGGATTGAAGATTGAGTATTGAGAATTGACGATTGAGGATTGAGGATTGAGGATTGAGGATTGAGGGTTGAGTGTTGAGGTTTGAGTATTGAATACTGAGAATTCAGGATATTCTATTGAGTATTGAGAACTGAGGGTTGATGGTTGAGTATTGAGGATTGAGTATTGAGGATTGAGGATTGAGTATTGAGGATTGACGATTGAGGATTGAAGATTGAATATTGATGATTGAAGATTGAGGATCGAGGATTGAGTGTTGTGGATTGAGGACGAGGACTGAGGGTTGAGTATTGATGTTTGAGGTCTGAGGATTGAGAATTGAGGATTGAGCATTGAGGATTGAGGATTGACGATTGAAGATTGTGGATTGGGTGTTGAGGATTGAAGAATGAGGATTGAGGATTGAGGATTGAGGATTGAGGATTGAAGATTGAGTATTGAGGATTGAAGATTGAGGATTGTGGTCTGCGAATTGAGAATTGAGGATTGAAGATTGAGGATTGGGTGTTGAGGATTGAAGAATGAGGATTGAGGATTGAGGATTGTGGATTGAGGATTGAAGATTGAGGATTGGGTATTGAGGATTGAAGAATGAGGATTGAGGATTGAGGACTGAGTATTGAGGGTTGCAGATTGAGCATTGAGGATTGGGTGTTGAGGATTGAAGAATGAGGATTGAGGATTGTGGATTGTGGATTGAGGATTGAAGATCGAGGATTGGGTATTGCGGATTGAACATTGAGGATTGAGGATTGAGGATTGAGGATTGAGGATTGAGGACTGAAGATTGAATATCGATGATTGAAGATTGAGGATTGAGGATTGATGGTTGTGGATTGAGGACGAGGACAGAGGGTTGAGTATTGATGTTTGAGGTCTGAGGATTGAGGATTGAGGATTGAGAATTGAGGATTGAGGATTGAGGATTGAAGATTGAGGATTGGGGATTGAGGATGAGGGCTGAGGATTGAGGGTTGAGGTTTGAGGTCTGAGGATTGAGGGTTGAGGATTGAGAGTTGAGGATTGAGGGTTGAAGATTGAAGATTGAGGATTGGGTATTGAGGATTGAAGAATGAGGATTGACGAATGACGATTGAGGATTGTGGATTGAAGATTGAGTATTGAGGATTGAAGCCTGACGATTGAGGATTGAGGATTGAGGACTGAGGATTGTGGATGGAGGATTGAAGATTGAGTATTGAGGATTGAAGATTGAGGATTGAGGATTGAGGATTCGGGGTTGCGTGTTGAGGTTTGAGTATTGAATCCTGAGAATTCAGGATATTCTATTGAGTATTGAGAATTGAGGATTGAAGATTGAGTATTGAGGATTGAAGATTGAGGATTGAGGATTGAGGATTGGGGATTGAGGATTGAGGATTGAGTATTGAGGATTGAGGGTTGAAGGTTGAGGATTGCGGACTGAGTGTTGAGGGTTGAGTGACGAGAATTGATGTTTGTGAATAGAGATTTGAAGATTGCAGATTGAGTATTGGGTATTGAAAACTGTGAATTGATGATATTCTATTAAGGATTCAGGATTGACATCTGATTCTTGAGGTCTGAGGTCTGAAGATTGAGGATTCAGAATTGAGGTTTGAGGACTGAGGATTGAGGATTGAGGGTTGATGCTTCAGGATTGAGGATTGAGGGTTGAAGATTGAGGATTGAGGATTGAGGATGAGGGCTGCGGGTTAAGGATTGAGATTTGAGGACTTAGGACTGAGGATTGAGGATTGAGAATTGAGGATTGAGGATTGAGGATTGAAGATTGCGGATTGTGTATTGAGGATTGAAGAATGAGGATTGAGGATTGAGGATTGAGGATTGAGGATTGAAGACTGAGTATTGATGATTGAAGGTTGAGGATTGAGGACTGAGTATTGAGGATTGAGAATTGAGGATTGATTATTGAAGATTGAGTATTGAGGATTGAAGATTGAGGATTGACGATTGAGTGTTGAGGATTGAGGATGAGGGCTGAGGGTTGAGGGTTGAGGTTAGAGGACTGAGGACAGAGGATTGAGGATTGAGAATTGAGGATTGAGGATTGAGGATTGAAGATTGAGGATTGGGTATTGAGGACTGAAGAATGATGATTGAGGATTGAGGATTGAGGATTGAGGATTGAGGATTGAGGATTGAGGATTGAGAATGGAGGATTGAAGATTGAGTATTGAGAATTGACGATTGAGGATTGAGGATTGAGGATTGAGGATTGAGGGTTGAGTGTTGAGGTTTGAGTATTGAATACTGAGAATTCAGGATATTCTATTGAGTATTGAGAACTGAGGGTTGATGGTTGAGTATTGAGGATTGAGTATTGAGGATTGAGGATTGAGTATTGAGGATTGAGGATTGAGAATTGAAGATTGAATATTGATCATTGAAGATTGAGGATCGAGGATTGAGTGTTGTGGATTGAGGATGAGGACTGAGGGTTGAGTATTGATGTTTGAGGTCTGAGGATTGAGGATTGAGGATTGAGAATTGAGGATTGAGGATTGACGATTGAAGATTGTGGATTGGGTGTTGAGGATTGAAGAATGAGGATTGAGGATTGAGGATTGAAGAATGTGGATTGAGGATTGAGGATTGTGGATTGAGGATTCAAGATTGAGGATTGGGTATTGAGGATTGAAGAATGAGGATTGAGGATTGAGGACTGAGTATTGAGGGTTGTAGATTGAGCATTGAGGATTGGGTGTTGAGGATTGAAGAATGAGGATTGAGGATTGTGGATTGTGGATTGAGGATTGAAGATCGAGGATTGGGTATTGCGGATTGAACATTGAGGATTGAGGATTGAGGATTGAGGATTGAGGGCTGAGTATTGAGGGTTGCAGATTGAGCATTGAGGATTGGGTGTTGAGGATTGAAGAATGAGGATTGAGGATTGTGGATTGTGGATTGAGGATTGAAGATCGAGGATTGGGTATTGCGGATTGAACATTGAGGATTGAGGATTGAGGATTGAGGATTGAGGATTGAGGACTGAAGATTGAATATCGATGATTGAAGATTGAGGATTGAGGATTGATGGTTGTGGATTGAGGACGAGGACAGAGGGTTGAGTATTGATGTTTGAGGTCTGAGGATTGAGGATTGAGGATTGAGAATTGAGGATTGAGGATTGAGGATTGAAGATTGAGGATTGGGGATTGAGGATGAGGGCTGAGGGTTGAGGGTTGAGGTTTGAGGTCTGAGGATTGAGGGTTGAGGATTGAGAGTTGAGGATTGAGGGTTGAAGATTGAAGATTGAGGATTGGGTATTGAGGATTGAAGAATGAGGATTGACGAATGACGATTGAGGATTGTGGATTGAAGATTGAGTATTGAGGATTGAAGCCTGACGATTGAGGATTGAGGATTGAGGACTGAGGATTGTGGATGGAGGATTGAAGATTGAGTATTGAGGATTGAAGATTGAGGATTGAGGATTGAGGATTCGGGGTTGCGTGTTGAGGTTTGAGTATTGAATCCTGAGAATTCAGGATATTCTATTGAGTATTGAGAATTGAGGATTGAAGATTGAGTATTGAGGATTGAAGATTGAGGATTGAGGATTGAGGATTGGGGATTGAGGATTGAGGATTGAAGATTGAGGATTGGGGATTGAGGATCGACGATTGAGGATTGAGGATTGAGGATTGAGGATTGAGGGTTGCAGATTGAGTATTGAGGATTGAAGATTGAGGTTTGAGGATTGAGGATTGAGGATTGAGCATTGAGGGTTGCGGATTGAGGATTGAGGATTGAAGATTGAGTATTGACGATTGAAGATTGAGGATTGAGGATTGAGGATCGAGGATTGAGGATTGAGGATTGAAGATTGAGTATTAAGTATTGACGATTGAGGATTGAGGATTGAGTATTGAGGATTGAGGGTTGAAGGTTGAGGATTGCGGACTGAGTGTTGAGGGTTGAGTGACGAGAATTGATGTTTGTGAATAGAGATTTGAAGATTGCAGATTGAGTATTGGGTATTGAAAACTGTGAATTGATGATATTCTATTAAGGATTCAGGATTGACATCTGATTCTTGAGGTCTGAGGTCTGAAGATTGAGGATTCAGAATTGAGGTTTGAGGACTGAGGATTGAGGATTGAGGGTTGATGCTTCAGGATTGAGGATTGAGGGTTGAAGATTGAGGATTGAGGATTGAGGATGAGGGCTGCGGGTTAAGGATTGAGATTTGAGGACTTAGGACTGAGGATTGAGGATTGAGAATTGAGGATTGAGGATTGAGGATTGAAGATTGCGGATTGTGTATTGAGGATTGAAGAATGAGGATTGAGGATTGAGGATTGAGGATTGAGGATTGAAGACTGAGTATTGATGATTGAAGGTTGAGGATTGAGGACTGAGTATTGAGGATTGAGAATTGAGGATTGATTATTGAAGATTGAGTATTGAGGATTGAAGATTGAGGATTGACGATTGAGTGTTGAGGATTGAGGATGAGGGCTGAGGGTTGAGGGTTGAGGTTAGAGGACTGAGGACAGAGGATTGAGGATTGAGAATTGAGGATTGAGGATTGAGGATTGAAGATTGAGGATTGGGTATTGAGGACTGAAGAATGATGATTGAGGATTGAGGATTGAGGATTGAGGATTGAGGATTGAGGATTGAGGATTGAGAATGGAGGATTGAAGATTGAGTATTGAGAATTGACGATTGAGGATTGAGGATTGAGGATTGAGGATTGAGGGTTGAGTGTTGAGGTTTGAGTATTGAATACTGAGAATTCAGGATATTCTATTGAGTATTGAGAACTGAGGGTTGATGGTTGAGTATTGAGGATTGAGTATTGAGGATTGAGGATTGAGTATTGAGGATTGAGGATTGAGAATTGAAGATTGAATATTGATCATTGAAGATTGAGGATCGAGGATTGAGTGTTGTGGATTGAGGATGAGGACTGAGGGTTGAGTATTGATGTTTGAGGTCTGAGGATTGAGGATTGAGGATTGAGAATTGAGGATTGAGGATTGACGATTGAAGATTGTGGATTGGGTGTTGAGGATTGAAGAATGAGGATTGAGGATTGAGGATTGAAGAATGTGGATTGAGGATTGAGGATTGTGGATTGAGGATTCAAGATTGAGGATTGGGTATTGAGGATTGAAGAATGAGGATTGAGGATTGAGGACTGAGTATTGAGGGTTGTAGATTGAGCATTGAGGATTGGGTGTTGAGGATTGAAGAATGAGGATTGAGGATTGTGGATTGTGGATTGAGGATTGAAGATCGAGGATTGGGTATTGCGGATTGAACATTGAGGATTGAGGATTGAGGATTGAGGATTGAGGACTGAGTATTGAGGGTTGCAGATTGAGCATTGAGGATTGGGTGTTGAGGATTGAAGAATGAGGATTGAGGATTGTGGATTGTGGATTGAGGATTGAAGATCGAGGATTGGGTATTGCGGATTGAACATTGAGGATTGAGGATTGAGGATTGAGGATTGAGGATTGAGGACTGAAGATTGAATATCGATGATTGAAGATTGAGGATTGAGGATTGATGGTTGTGGATTGAGGACGAGGACAGAGGGTTGAGTATTGATGTTTGAGGTCTGAGGATTGAGGATTGAGGATTGAGAATTGAGGATTGAGGATTGAGGATTGAAGATTGAGGATTGGGGATTGAGGATGAGGGCTGAGGGTTGAGGGTTGAGGTTTGAGGTCTGAGGATTGAGGGTTGAGGATTGAGAGTTGAGGATTGAGGGTTGAAGATTGAAGATTGAGGATTGGGTATTGAGGATTGAAGAATGAGGATTGACGAATGACGATTGAGGATTGTGGATTGAAGATTGAGTATTGAGGATTGAAGCCTGACGATTGAGGATTGAGGATTGAGGACTGAGGATTGTGGATGGAGGATTGAAGATTGAGTATTGAGGATTGAAGATTGAGGATTGAGGATTGAGGATTCGGGGTTGCGTGTTGAGGTTTGAGTATTGAATCCTGAGAATTCAGGATATTCTATTGAGTATTGAGAATTGAGGATTGAAGATTGAGTATTGAGGATTGAAGATTGAGGATTGAGGATTGAGGATTGGGGATTGAGGATTGAGGATTGAAGATTGAGGATTGGGGATTGAGGATCGACGATTGAGGATTGAGGATTGAGGATTGAGGATTGAGGGTTGCAGATTGAGTATTGAGGATTGAAGATTGAGGTTTGAGGATTGAGGATTGAGGATTGAGCATTGAGGGTTGCGGATTGAGGATTGAGGATTGAAGATTGAGTATTGACGATTGAAGATTGAGGATTGAGGATTGAGGATCGAGGATTGAGGATTGAGGATTGAAGATTGAGTATTAAGTATTGACGATTGAGGATTGAGGATTGAGTATTGAGGATTGAGGGTTGAAGGTTGAGGATTGCGGACTGAGTGTTGAGGGTTGAGTGACGAGAATTGATGTTTGTGAATAGAGATTTGAAGATTGCAGATTGAGTATTGGGTATTGAAAACTGTGAATTGATGATATTCTATTAAGGATTCAGGATTGACATCTGATTCTTGAGGTCTGAGGTCTGAAGATTGAGGATTCAGAATTGAGGTTTGAGGACTGAGGATTGAGGATTGAGGGTTGATGCTTCAGGATTGAGGATTGAGGGTTGAAGATTGAGGATTGAGGATTGAGGATGAGGGCTGCGGGTTAAGGATTGAGATTTCAGGACTTAGGACTGAGGATTGAGGATTGAGAATTGAGGATTGAGGATTGAGGATTGAAGATTGCGGATTGTGTATTGAGGATTGAAGAATGAGGATTGAGGATTGAGGATTGAGGATTGAGGATTGAAGACTGAGTATTGATGATTGAAGGTTGAGGATTGAGGACTGAGTATTGAGGATTGAGAATTGAGGATTGATTATTGAAGATTGAGTATTGAGGATTGAAGATTGAGGATTGACGATTGAGTGTTGAGGATTGAGGATGAGGGCTGAGGGTTGAGGGTTGAGGTTAGAGGACTGAGGACAGAGGATTGAGGATTGAGAATTGAGGATTGAGGATTGAGGATTGAAGATTGAGGATTGGGTATTGAGGATTGAAGAATGATGATTGAGGGTTGAGGATTGAGGATTGAGGATTGAGGATTGAGGATTGAGGATTGAGAATGGAGGATTGAAGATTGAGTATTGAGAATTGACGATTGAGGATTGAGGATTGAGGATTGAGGATTGAGGGTTGAGTGTTGAGGTTTGAGTATTGAATACTGAGAATTCAGGATATTCTATTGAGTATTGAGAACTGAGGGTTGATGGTTGAGTATTGAGGATTGAGTATTGAGGATTGAGGATTGAGTATTGAGGATTGAGGATTGAGAATTGAAGATTGAATATTGATCATTGAAGATTGAGGATCGAGGATTGAGTGTTGTGGATTGAGGATGAGGACTGAGGGTTGAGTATTGATGTTTGAGGTCTGAGGATTGAGGATTGAGGATTGAGAATTGAGGATTGAGGATTGACGATTGAAGATTGTGGATTGGGTGTTGAGGATTGAAGAATGAGGATTGAGGATTGAGGATTGAAGAATGTGGATTGAGGATTGAGGATTGTGGATTGAGGATTCAAGATTGAGGATTGGGTATTGAGGATTGAAGAATGAGGATTGAGGATTGAGGACTGAGTATTGAGGGTTGTAGATTGAGCATTGAGGATTGGGTGTTGAGGATTGAAGAATGAGGATTGAGGATTGTGGATTGTGGATTGAGGATTGAAGATCGAGGATTGGGTATTGCGGATTGAACATTGAGGATTGAGGATTGAGGATTGAGGATTGAGGACTGAGTATTGAGGGTTGCAGATTGAGCATTGAGGATTGGGTGTTGAGGATTGAAGAATGAGGATTGAGGATTGTGGATTGTGGATTGAGGATTGAAGATCGAGGATTGGGTATTGCGGATTGAACATTGAGGATTGAGGATTGAGGATTGAGGATTGAGGATTGAGGACTGAAGATTGAATATCGATGATTGAAGATTGAGGATTGAGGATTGATGGTTGTGGATTGAGGACGAGGACAGAGGGTTGAGTATTGATGTTTGAGGTCTGAGGATTGAGGATTGAGGATTGAGAATTGAGGATTGAGGATTGAGGATTGAAGATTGAGGATTGGGGATTGAGGATGAGGGCTGAGGGTTGAGGGTTGAGGTTTGAGGTCTGAGGATTGAGGGTTGAGGATTGAGAGTTGAGGATTGAGGGTTGAAGATTGAAGATTGAGGATTGGGTATTGAGGATTGAAGAATGAGGATTGACGAATGACGATTGAGGATTGTGGATTGAAGATTGAGTATTGAGGATTGAAGCCTGACGATTGAGGATTGAGGATTGAGGACTGAGGATTGTGGATGGAGGATTGAAGATTGAGTATTGAGGATTGAAGATTGAGGATTGGGGATTGAGGATCGACGATTGAGGATTGAGGATTGAGGATTGAGGATTGAGGGTTGCAGATTGAGTATTGAGGATTGAAGATTGAGGTTTGAGGATTGAGGATTGAGGATTGAGCATTGAGGGTTGCGGATTGAGGATTGAGGATTGAAGATTGAGTATTGACGATTGAAGATTGAGGATTGAGGATTGAGGATCGAGGATTGAGGATTGAGGATTGAAGATTGAGTATTAAGTATTGACGATTGAGGATTGAGGATTGAGTATTGAGGATTGAGGGTTGAAGGTTGAGGATTGCGGACTGAGTGTTGAGGGTTGAGTGATGAGAATTGATGTTTGTGAATAGAGATTTGAAGATTGCAGATTGAGTATTGGGTATTGAAAACTGTGAATTGATGATATTCTATTAAGGATTCAGGATTGACATCTGATTCTTGAGGTCTGAGGTCTGAAGATTGAGGATTCAGAATTGAGGTTTGAGGACTGAGGATTGAGGATTGAGGGTTGATGCTTCAGGATTGAGGATTGAGGGTTGAAGATTGAGGATTGAGGATTCAGGATGAGGGCTGCGGGTTGAGGATTGAGATTTGAGGACTTAGGACTGAGGATTGAGGATTGAGAATTGAGGATTGAGGATTGAGGATTGAAGATTGCGGATTGTGTATTGAGGATTGAAGAATGAGGATTGAGTATTGAGGATCGAGGATTGAGGATTGAAGACTGAGTATTGATGATTGAAGGTTGAGGATTGAGGACTGAGTATTGAGGATTGAGAATTGAGGATTGATTATTGAAGATTGAGTATTGAGGATTGAAGATTGAGGATTGACGATTGAGTGTGGAGGATTGAGGATGAGGGCTGAGGGTTGAGGGTTGAGGTTAGAGGACTGAGGACAGAGGATTGAGGATTGAGAATTGAGGATTGAGGATTGAGGATTGAAGATTGAGGATTGGGTATTGAGGATTGAAGAATGATGATTGAGTATTGAGGATTGAGGATTGAGGATTGAGGATTGAGGATTGAGGATTGAGAATGGAGGATTGAAGATTGAGTATTGAGAATTGACGATTGAGGATTGAGGATTGAGGATTGAGGATTGAGGGTTGAGTGTTGAGGTTTGAGTATTGAATACTGAGAATTCAGGATATTCTATTGAGTATTGAGAACTGAGGGTTGATGGTTGAGTATTGAGGATTGAGTATTGAGGATTGAGGATTGAGTATTGAGGATTGAGGATTGAGGATTGAAGATTGAATATTGATGATTGAAGATTGAGGATCGAGGATTGAGTGTTGTGAATTGAGGACGAGGACTGAGGTTGAGTATTGATGTTTGAGGTCTGAGGATTGAGGATTGAGGATTGAGAATTGAGGATTGAGGATTGACGATTGAAGATTGTGGATTGGGTGTTGAGGATTGAAGAATGAGGATTGAGGATTGAGGATTGAGGATTGAGGATTGAAGATTGAGTATTGAGGATTGAAGATTGAGGATTGAGGTCTGCGAATTGAGAATTGAGGATTGAAGATTGAGGATTGGGAGTTGAGGATTGAAGAATGAGGATTGAGGATTGAGGATTGTGGATTGAGGATTGAAGATTGAGGATTGGGTATTGAGGATTGAAGAATGAGGATTGAGGATTGAGGACTGAGTATTGAGGGTTGCAGATTGAGCATTGAGGATTGGGTGTTGAGGATTGAAGAATGAGGATTGAGGATTGTGGATTGTGGATTGAGGATTGAAAATCGAGGATTGGGTATTGCGGATTGAACATTGAGGATTGAGGATTGAGGATTGAGGATTGAGGATTGAGGACTGAAGATTGAATATCGATGATTGAAGATTGAGGATTGAGGATTGATGGTTGTGGATTGAGGACGAGGACAGAGGGTTGAGTATTGATGTTTGAGGTCTGAGGATTGAGGATTTAGGATTGAGAATTGAGGATTGAGGATTGAGGATTGAAGATTGAGGATTGAGGATTGAGGATGAGGGCTGAGGGTTGAGGGTTGAGGTTTGAGGTCTGAGGATTGAGGGTTGAGGATTGAGAGTTGAGGATTGAGGGTTGAAGATTGAAGATTGAGGATTGGGTATTGAGGATTGAAGAATGAGGATAGACGAATGACGATAGAGGATTGAGGATTGAAGATTGAGTATTGAGGATTGAAGCCTGACGATTGAGGATTGAGGATTGAGGACTGAGGATTGTGGATGGAGGATTGAAGATTGAGTATTGAGGATTGAAGATTGAGGATTGAGGATTGAGGATTCGGGGTTGCGTGTTGAGGTTTGAGTATTGAATCCTGAGAATTCAGGATATTCTATTGAGTATTGAGAATTGAGGATTGAGGTTTGAGGACTGAGGATTGAGGATTGAGGATTGAGAATTGAGGATTGAGGATTGAGGATTGAAGATTGAGGATTGGGTATTGAGGGTTGAAGAATGAGGATTGAGGATTAAGGATTGAAGACTGAGTATTGAGGATTGAAGATTGAGGCTTGAGGATTGAGTATTGAGAATTGAGGACTGATAGTTGAGTATTGAGGACTGAAGATTGAGGATTGAAGATTGAAAATTGAGGATTGGGTGTTCAGGATTGAAGAATGAGGATTGAGGATTGAGGATTGAGGATTGAGTGTTGCAGTTTGAGTATTGAGGATTGAGGATTGAAGATTGAGGGTTGAGGATTGAGGATAGAAGGTTGAATATTGATGAATGAAGATTGAGGATTGAGGATTGAGGGTTGTGGATTGAGGCCGAGGACTGAGGCTTGAATATTGATGCCTGAGGTCAGAGGATTGAGGATTGAGGATTGCGAACTGAGGATTGAAGTTTGAGGATTGAGCATTGAGGATTGGGTATTGAGGATTGAAGATTGAGGATTGAGTATTGAGGATTGTGGATTGAAGACTGAGTATTGAGGATTGAAGATTGAGGATTGAGGATTGAGGATTGAGGATTGAGGGTTGAAGATTGAATATTGATGATTGAAGATTGAGGATTGAGGATTGAGAGTTGAGGATTGAAGATTCAGTATTGAGGATCGAAGATTGAGCGTTGAAGATTGAGGATTGAGGATTGAGGATGAGGGCTGAGGGTTGACGATTGAGATTTGAGGACTTAGGACAGAGGATTGAGGATTGAGAATTGAGGATTGAGGATTGAGGATTGAGGATTGAAGATTGAGGATTGGGTATTGAGGATTGAAGATTGAGGATTGTGGATTGAGGATTGAGGATTCAGGGTTGCGTGTTGAGGTTTGAGTATTGAATCCTGAGAATTCAGGATATTCTATTGAGTATTGAGAATTGAGGATTGAAGATTGAGTATTGAGGATTGAAGATTGAGGATCGAGGATTGAGGATTGAGGATTGAAGATTGAGTATTAAGTATTGACGATTGAGGATTGAGGATTGAGTATTGAGGATTGAGGGTTGAAGTTTGAGGATTGCGGACTGAGTGTTGAGGGTTGAGTGATGAGAATTGATGATTGTGAATAGAGATTTGAAGATTGCAGATTGAGTATTGGGTATTGAAAACTGTGAATTGATGATATTCTATTAAGGATTCAGGATTGACATCTGATTCTTGAGGTCTGAGGTCTGAAGATTGAGGATTCAGAATTGAGGTTTGAGGACTGAGGATTGAGGATTGAGGGTTGATGCTTCAGGATTGAGGATTGAGGGTTGAAGATTGAGGATTGAGGATTGAGGATGAGGGCTGAGGGTTGACGATTGAGATTTGAGGACTTAGGACAGAGGATTGAGGATTGAGAATTGAGGATTGAGGATTGAGGATTGAAGATTGAGGATTGGGTATTGAGGATTGAAGAATGTGGATTGAGGAATGAGGATTGAGGATTGAGGATTGAAGATTGAGTATTGAGGATTGAAGCCTGACGATTGCAGATTGAGGATTGAGGGTTGAGTGTTGAGGATTGGGGACGGAGGATTGAAGATTGAGTATTGAGGATTGAAGATTGAGGATTGAGGATTGAGGATTGAAGACTGAGGGTTGGGTATTGAGGATTGAACATTGAGGATTGAGGGTTGAGGATTGAGGATTGAGGATTGACGATTGAGGATTGAGGAATGAGGATTGAGGATTGAGGGTTGAGGATTGAGGACGGAGGATTGAAGATTGAGTATTGAGGATTGAAGATTGAGGATTGGGTACTGAGAATTGAAGAATAAGGGTTGAGGATTGAGGATTGAGGATTGAGAGATGAGGATTGAAGATTCAGTATTGAGGATCGAAGGTTGAGAGTTGAGGATTGAGGATTGAACATTGAGGAATGAGTGCTGAGGGTTGAGTGGTGAAAATTGGTGTTTGTGGATACAGGTTGGAGGATTGCAGATTGAGTATTGAGTATTGAAAGCTGTGAATTGAGGATATTCTACTGAGGATTGAGGAATGTCAACTGATTGTTGAGGACTGAGGGCTGAAGATTGAGGATTCAGGATTGAGGATTCAGAATTGAGGTTTGAGGACTGAGGATTGAGGACTGAAGATTGAGGATTGAGGATTGAGGATTGAAGACTGAGGGTTGGGTATTGAGGATTGAACATTGAGGATTGAGTGTTGAGGATTGAGGATTGAGGATTGAGGATTGAGGATTGAGGATTGAGGATTGAAGAATGAGGATTGAGGATTGAGGACTGAGGATTGAGGGTTGCAGATTGAGTATTGAGGATTGAAGTTTGAGGGTTGAGGTCTGAGAATTGAGGATTGAGGATTGAAGGTTGAGGATTGGGTGTTGAGGATTGAAGAATGAGGATTGAGGATTGAGGGTTGAAGATTGAGGATTGAGTATTGAGGATGGGGGCTGAGGGTTGAGGATTGAGATTTGAGGACTTAGGACTGAGGACTGAGGATTGGGAATTGAGGATTGAGGATTGAGGATTGAAGAATGAGGATTGGGTACTGAGGATTGAGGATTGAAGCCTGACGATTGAGGATTGATGTTTGAGGGTTGAGGGTTGAGGACGGAGGATTGAAGATTGAGCATTGAGGATTGAAGATTGAGGTTTGAGGTTTGAGGACTGGGGATTGAGGATTGAGTATTGAGGATTGAGGATTGAGGATTGAGGATTGAGGATTGAGGATTGAGGATTGATGATTGAGGATTGGGTGTTGCGGATTGAACATTGAGGATTGAGGATTGAGGATTTAGGATTGAGGATTGAGGACTGAAGATTGAATATTGATGATTGAAGAATGAGGATTGAGGATTGATTGTTGTGGATTGAGGACGAGGACTGAGGGTTGAGTATTGATGTTTGAGATCTGAGGATTGAGGATTGAGGATTGAGGATTGAGGATCGAAGATTGCGGATTGTGTATTGAGGATTGAAGAATGAGGATTGAGGATTGAGGATTGAGGATTGAGGATTGAAGACTGAGTATTGATGCTTGAAGATTGAGGATTGAGGACTGAGTATTGAGGATTGAGAATTGAGGATTGATTATTGAAGATTGAGTATTAAGGATTGAAGATTGAGGATTGACGATTGAGTATTGAGGATTGAGGATGAGGGCTGAGGGTTGAGGGTTGAGGTTAGAGGACTGAGGACAGAGCATTGAGGAATGAGAATTGAGGATTGAGGATTGAGGATTGAAGATTGAGGATTGGGTATTGAGGATTGAAGAATGATGATTGAGGATTGAGGATTGAGGATTGAGGAATGAAGATTGAGGATTGATGATTGAGGATTGAGGATTGAATATTGAGTATTGATGTTTGAAGATTGAGGATTGAGGATTGAGTATTGGGGATTGAGAATTGAGGATTGATTATTGAAGATTGAGTATTGAGGATTGAAGATTGAGGATTGAGGATTGAGTATTGAGGATTGATGATTGAGGATTGAGGATTGAATATTGAGTATTGATGATTGAAGATTGAGGATTGAGGATTGCGTATTGGGGATTGAGAATTGAGGATTGATTATTGAAGATTGAGTATTGAGGATTGAAGATTGAGGATTGAGGATTGAGTATTGAGGATTGAGGATTGAAGATTGAGGATTGGGTATTGCGGATTGAACATTGAGGATTGAAGACTGAGGATTGTGTATTGAGGGTTGAAGAATGAGGATTGAGGATTGAGGATTGAGGATTGAGGATTGAAGACTGAGTATTGATGATTGAAGGTTGAGAAATTGAGGATTGAGTATTGAGGATTGAGAATTGAGGATTGAACATTGAGGATTGAGTGTTGAGGATTGAGGATTGGGGATTGGGTATTGCGGATTGAACATTGAGGATTGGGGATTGAGGATCGACGATTGAGTATTGAGCATTGAAGATTGAGGATTGAGGATTGCAGATTGAGTATTGAGGATTGAAGATTGAGGTTTGAGGATTGAGGATTGAGGATTGAGCATTGAGGGTTGCGGATTGAGGATGGAGGATTGAAGATTGAGTATTGACGATTGAAGATTGAGGATTGAGGATTGAGGATTGAGGATTGAGGATTGAGGATTGAGGATTGAAGATTGAGTGTTGAGTATTGACGATTGAGGATTGAGGATTGAGTATTGAGGATTGAGGGTTGAAGGTTGAGGACTGCGGACTGAGTGTTGAGGGTTGAGTGATGAGAATTGATGTTTGTGAATAGAGATTTGAAGATGGCAGATTGAGCATTGGGTATTAAAAACTATGAATTGATGATATTCTATTAAGGATTCAGGATTGACATCTGATTGTTGAGGTCTGAGGTCTGAAGATTGAGGATTCAGAGTTGAGGTTTGAGGACTGAGGATTGAGGATTGAGGGTTGATGCTTCAGGGTTGAGGATTGAGGGTTGAAGATTGAGGATTGAGGATTGAGGATGAGGGCTGAGGGTTGATGATTGAGATTTGAGGACTTAGGACTGAGGATTGAGGATTGAGAATTGAGGATTGAGGATTGAGGATTGAAGATTGAGGATTGGGTATTGAGGATTGAAGAATGAGGATTGAGGAATGAGGATTGAGGATTGAGGATTGAAGATTGAGTATTGAGGATTGAAGCCTGACGATTGAGGATTGAGGATTGAGGGTTGAGGATTGAGGACGGAGGATTGAAGATTGAGTATTGAGGATTGAAGATTGAGGTTTGAGGTGTGAGGACTGAGGATTGAGGATTGAGTATTAAGGATTGAGGATTGAGGATTGAGGATTGAGGATTGAGGATTGAAGATTGAGGATTGGGTATTGCGGATTGAACATTGAGGATTGAGGATTGAGGATTGAGGATTGAGGATTGAAGACTGAGTATTGATGATTGAAGATTGAGGATTGAGGATAGAGTATTGAGGATTGAGAATTGAGGATTGATTATTGAAGATTGAGTATTGAGGATTGAAGATTGAGGATTGAGGATTGAGGATTGAGTGTTGAGGATTGAAGATTGAGTATTGAGGATTGAAGATTGAGGATTGAGGACTGAGAATTGAGGATTGAGGATTGAAGATTGAGGATTGGGTGTTGAGGATTGAAGAATGAGGATTGAGGATTGAGGACTGAGGATTGAGGGTTGCAGATTGAGTATTGAGGATTGAAGATTGAGGGTTGTGGTCTGAGAATTGAGGATTGAGGATTGAAGATTGAGGATTGGGTGTTGAGGATTGAAGAATGAGGATTGAGGAATGAGGATTGTGGATTGAGGATTGAAGATTGAGGATTGGGTATTGCGGATTGAACATTGAAGATTGAGGATTGAGGATTGAGGATTGAGGATTGAGGACTGAAGATTGAATATCGATGATTGAAGATTGAGGATTGAGGATTGATGGTTGTGGACTGAGGACGAGGACTGAGGGTTGAGTATTGATATTTGAGGTCTGAGGATTGAGGATTGAGGATTGAGAATTGAGGATTGAGGATTGAGGATTCAAGACTGAGGATTGAGGATTGAGGATGAGGGCTGAGAGTTGAGGATTGAGGTTTGAGGTCTGAGGATTGAGGGTTGAGGGTTGAGAGTTGAGGATTGAGGGTTGAAGATTGAAGATTGAGGATTGGGTATTGAGGATTGAAGAATGAGGATTGACGAATGACGATTGAGGATTGAGGATTGAAGATTGAGTATTGAGGATTGAAGCCTGACGATTGAGGATTGAGGATTGAGGACTGAGGATTGAGGATGGAGGATTGAAGATTGAGTATTGAGGATTGAAGATTGAGGATTGAGGACTGAGGATTGAGGATTCAGGGTAGCGTGTTGAGGTTTGAGTATTGAATTCTGAGAATTCAGGATATTCTATTGGGTATTGAGAATTGAGGATTGAAGATTGATTATTGAGGACTGAAGATTGAGGATTGAGGATTGAGGATTGGGGATTGAGGATTGAGGATTGAAGGTTGAGGATTCGGGATTGAGGATCGACGATTGAGGATTGAGGATTGAAGATTGAGGATTGAGGATTGCAGATTGAGTATTGAGGATTGAAGATTGAGGTTTGAGGATTGAGGATTGAGGATTGAGCATTGAGGGTTGCGGATTGAGGATTGAGGATTGAAGATTGAGTATTGACGATTGAAGATTGAGGATTGGGGATTGAGGATTGAGGATTGAGGATTGAGGATTGAAGATTGAGTATTGAGTATTGACGATTGAGGATTGAGGATTCAGTATTGAGGATTGAGGGTTGAAGGTTGAGGATTGCGGACTGAGTGTTGAGGGTTGAGTGATGAGAATTGATGTTTGTGAATAGAGATTTGAAGATTGCAGATTGAGTATTGGGTATTGAAAACAGTGAATTGATGATATTCTATTAAGGATTCAGGATTGACATCTGATTGTTGAGGTCTGAGGTCTGAAGATTGAGGATTCAGAATTGAGGTTTGAGGACTGAGGATTGAGGATTGAGGGTTGATGCTTCAGGGTTGAGGATTGAGGGTTGAAGATTGAGGATTGAGGATTGAGGATGAGGGCTGAGGGTTGAGGATTGAGATTTGAGGACTTAGGACTGAGGATTGAGGATTGAGAATTGAGGATTGAGGATTGAGGATTGGAGAATGAGGATTGGGTATTGAGGATTGAAGAATGAGGATTGAGGAATGAGGATTGAGGATTGAGGATTGAAGATTGAGTATTGAGGATTGAAGCCTGACGATTGAGGATTGAGGACTGAGGGTTGAGGATTGAGGACGGAGGATTGAAGATTGAGTATTGAGGATTGAAGATTGAGGTTTGAGGTTTGAGGACTGAGGATTGAGGATTGAGTATTGAGGATTGAGGATTGAGGATTGAGGATTGAGGATTGAGGATTGAGGATTGAAGATTGAGGATTGGGTATTGCGGATTGAACATTGAGGATTGAGGATTGAGGATTGAGGATTGAGGATTGAGGATTGAGGACTGAAGATTGAATATTGATACTTGAAGAATGAGGATTGAGGATTGATTGTTGTGGATTGAGGACGAGGACTGAGGGTTGAGTATTTATGTTTGAGGCCTGAGGATTGAGGATTGAGGATTGAGGATTGAAGACTGAGTATTGATGATTGAAGATTGAGGATTGAGGACTGAGTATTGAGGATTGAGAATTGAGGATTGATTATTGAAGATTGAGTATTGAGGATTGAAGATTGAGGATTGACGATTGAGTATTGAGGATTGAGGATGAGGGCTGAGGGTTGAGGGTTGAGGTTAGAGGACTGAGGACAGAGGATTGAGGATTGAGAATTGAGGATTGAGGATTGAGGATTGAAGATTGAGGATCGGGTATTGAGGATTGAAGAATGATGATTGAGGATTGAGGATTGAGGATTGAGGAATGAAGATTGAGGATTGATGATTGAGGATTGAGGATTGAATATTGAGTATTGATGATTGAAGATTGAGGATTGAGGATTGAGTATTGGGGATTGAGAATTGAGGATTGATTATTGAAGATTGAGTATTGAGGATTGAAGATTGAGGATTGAGGATTGAGTATTGAGGATTGATGATTGAGGTTTGAGGATTGAATATTGAGTATTGATGATTGAAGATTGAGGATTGAGGATTGAGTATTGGGGATTGAGAATTGAGGATTGATTATTGAAGATTGAGTATTGAGGATTGAAGATTGAGGATTGAGGATTGAGTATTGAGGATTGAGGATTGAAGATTGAGGATTGGGTATTGCGGATTGAACATTGAGGATTGAAGACTGAGGATTGTGTATTGAGGGTTGAAGAATGAGGATTGAGGATTGAGGATTGAGGATTGAGGATTGAAGACTGAGTATTGATGATTGAAGGTTGAGAAATTGAGGATTGAGTATTGAGGATTGAGAATTGAGGATTGAACATTGAGGATTGAGTGTTGAGGATTGAGGATTGGGGATTGGGTATTGCGGATTGAACATTGAGGATTGGGGATTGAGGATCGACGATTGAGTATTGAGCATTGAAGATTGAGGATTGAGGATTGCAGATTGAGTATTGAGGATTGAAGATTGAGGTTTGAGGATTGAGGATTGAGGATTGAGCATTGAGGGTTGCGGATTGAGGATGGAGGATTGAAGATTGAGTATTGACGATTGAAGATTGAGGATTGAGGATTGAGGATTGAGGATTGAGGATTGAGGATTGAGGATTGAAGATTGAGTATTGAGTATTGACGATTGAGGATTGAGGATTGAGTATTGAGGATTGAGGGTTGAAGGTTGAGGACTGCGGACTGAGTGTTGTGGGTTGAGTGATGAGAATTGATGTTTGTGAATAGAGATTTGAAGATTGCAGATTGAGCATTGGGTATTAAAAGCTATGAATTGATGATATTCTATTAAGGATTCAGGATTGACATCTGATTGTTGAGGTCTGAGGTCTGAAGATTGAGGATTCAGAATTGAGGTTTGAGGACTGAGGATTGAGGATTGAGGGTTGATGCTTCAGGGTTGAGGATTGAGGGTTGAAGATTGAGGATTGAGGATTGAGGATGAAGGCTGAGGGTTGAGGATTGAGATTTGAGGACTTAGGACTGAGGATTGAGGATTGAGAATTGAGGATTGAGGATTGAGTATTGAAGATTGAGGATTGGGTATTGAGGATTGAAGAATGAGGATTGAGGAATGAGGATTGAGGATTGAGGATTGAAGATTGAGTATTGAGGATTGAAGCCTGACGATTGAGGATTGAGGATTGAGGGTTGAGGATTGAGGACGGAGGATTGAAGATTGAGTATTGAGGATTGAAGATTGAGGTTTGAGGTGTGAGGACTGAGGATTGAGGATTGAGTATTAAGGATTGAGGATTGAGGATTGAGGATTGAGGATTGAGGATTGAAGATTGAGGATTGGGTATTGCGGATTGAACATTGAGGATTGAGGATTGAGGATTGAGGATTGAGGATTGAAGACTGAGTATTGATGATTGAAGATTGAGGATTGAGGATAGAGTATTGAGGATTGAGAATTGAGGATTGATTATTGAAGATTGAGTATTGAGGATTGAAGATTGAGGATTGAGGATTGAGGATTGAGTGTTGAGGATTGAAGATTGAGTATTGAGGATTGAAGATTGAGGATTGAGGTCTGAGAATTGAGGATTGAGGATTGAAGATTGAGGATTGGGTGTTGAGGATTGAAGAATGAGGATTGAGGATTGAGGACTGAGGATTGAGGGTTGCAGATTGAGTATTGAGGATTGAAGATTGAGGGTTGTGGTCTGAGAATTGAGGATTGAGGATTGAAGATTGAGGATTGGGTGTTGAGGATTGAAGAATGAGGATTGAGGATTGAGGATTGTGGATTGAGGATTGAAGATTGAGGATTGGGTATTGCGGATTGAACATTGAAGATTGAGGATTGAGGATTGAGGATTGAGGATTGAGGACTGAAGATTGAATATCGATGATTGAAGATTGAGGATTGAGGATTGATGGTTGTGGACTGAGGACGAGGACTGAGGGTTGAGTATTGATATTTGAGGTCTGAGGATTGAGGATTTAGGATTGAGAATTGAGGATTGAGGATTGAGGATTCAAGACTGAGGATTGAGGATTGAGGATGAGGGCTGAGAGTTGAGGGTTGAGGTTTGAGGTCTGAGGATTGAGGGTTGAGGGTTGAGAGTTGAGGATTGAGGATTGAAGATTGAGTATTGAGGATTGAAGATTGAGGTTTGAGGTGTGAGGACTGAGGATTGAGGATTGAGTATTAAGGATTGAGGACTGAAGATTGAGGATTGAGGATTGAGGATTGAAGACTGAGGGTTGGGTATTGAGGATTGAACATTGAGGATTGAGGATTGAGGATTGAGGACTGAGGATTGAAGAATGAGGATTGAGGATTGAGGACTGAGGATTGAGGGTTGCAGATTGAGTATTGAGGATTGAAGTTTGAGGGTTGAGGTCTGAGAATTGAGGATTGAGGATTGAAGATTGAGGATTGGGTGTTGAGGATTGAAGAATGAGGATTGAGGATTGAGGATTGAAGATTGAGGATTGAGGATTGAGGATGAGGGCTGAGAGTTGAGGATTGAGGTTTGAGGTCTGAGGATTGAGGGTTGAGGATTGAGAGTTGAGGATTGAGGGTTGAAGATTGAAGATTGAGGATTGGGTATTGAGGACTGAAGAATGAGGATTGACGAATGACGATTGAGGATCGAGGATTGAAGATCGAGTATTGAGGATTGAAGCCTGACGATTGAGGATTGAGGATTGAGGGTTGAGGATTGAGGACGGAGGATTGAAGATTGAGTATTGAGGATTGAAGATTGAGGTTTGAGGTTTGAGGACTGAGGATTGAGGATTGAGTATTGAGGATTGAGAATTGAGGATTGAGGATTGAGGATTGAAGAATGAGGATTGAGGATTGAGGATTGAGGATTGAGGATTGAAAACTGAGTATTGATGATTGAAGGTTGAGGATTGAGGACTGAGTATTGAGGATTGAGAATTGAGGATTGATTATTGAAGATTGAGTATTGAGGATTGAAGATTGAGGATTGACGATTGAGTATTGAGGATTGAGGATGAGGGCTGAGGGTTGAGGGTTGAGGTTAGAGGACTGAGGACAGAGGATTGAGGATTGAGGATTGTGGATTGTGGATTGAGGATTGAAGATCGAGGATTGGGTATTGCGGATTGAACATTGAGGATTGAGGATTGAGGATTGAGGATTGAGGATTGAGGACTGAAGATTGAATATCGATGATTGAAGATTGAGCATTGAGGATTGATGGTTGTGGATTGAGGACGAGGACAGAGGGTTGAGTATTGATGTTTGAGGTCTGAGGATTGAGGATTGAGGATTGAGAATTGAGGATTGAGGATTGAGGATTGAAGATTGAGGATTGAGGATTGAGGATGAGGGCTGAGGGTTGAGGGTTGAGGTTTGAGGTCTGAGGATTGAGGGTTGAGGATTGAGAGTTGAGGATTGAGGGTTGAAGATTGAAGATTGAGGATTGGGTATTGAGGATTGAAGAATGAGGATTGACGAATGACGATAGAGGATTGAGGATTGAAGATTGAGTATTGAGGATTGAAGCCTGACGATTGAGGATTGAGGATTGAGGACTGAGGATTGTGGATGGAGGATTGAAGATTGAGTATTGAGGATTGAAGATTGAGGATTGAGGATTGAGGATTCGGGGTTGCGTGTTGAGGTTTGAGTATTGAATCCTGAGAATTCAGGATATTCTATTGAGTATTGAGAATTGAGGATTGAGGTTTGAGGACTGAGGATTGAGGATTGAGGATTGAGAATTGAGGATTGAGGATTGAGGATTGAAGATTGAGGATTGGGTATTGAGGGTTGAAGAATGAGGATTGAGGATTGAGGATTGAAGATTGAGTATTGAGGATTGAAGATTGAGGCTTGAGGATTGAGTATTGAGAATTGAGGACTGATAGTTGAGTATTGAGGACTGAAGATTGAGGATTGAGGATTGAAAATTGAGGATTGGGTGTTCAGGATTGAAGAATGAGGATTGAGTATTGAGGATTGAGGATTGAGTGTTGCAGATTGAGTATTGAGAATTGAGGATTGAAGATTGAGGGTTGAGGATTGAGGATAGAAGGTTGAATATTGATGAATGAAGATTGAGGATTGAGGATTGAGGGTTGTGGATTGAGGACGAGGACTGAGGCTTGAATATTGATGCCTGAGGTCAGAGGATTGAGGATTGAGGATTGCGAACTGAGGATTGAAGCTTGACGATTGAGCATTGAGGATTGGGTATTGAGGATTGAAGATTGAGGATTGAGTATTGAGGATTGTGGATTGAAGACTGAGTATTGAGGATTGAAGGTTGAGGATTGAGGATTGAGGTTTGTGGATTGAGGACGAGGACTGAGGGTTGAATATTGATGTTTGAGGTCTGAGGATTGAGGATTGAGGATTGAGGATTGAGAATTGAGGATTGAGGATTGAGGATTGAAGATCGAGGATTGGGTACTGAGGATTGAAGAATAAGGGTTGAGGATTGAGGATTGAGGATTGAGAGTTGAGGATTGAAGATTCAGTATTGAGGATCGAAGATTGAGAGTTGAGGATTGAGGATTGAACATTGAGGAATGAGTGCTGAGGGTTGAGTGGTGAAAATTGATGTTTGTGGATACAGGTTGGAGGATTGCAGATTGAGTATTGAGTATTGAAAGCTGTGAATTGAGGATATTCTACTGAGGATTGAGGAATGACAACTGATTGTTGCGGACTGAGTGCTGAAGATTGAGGATTCAGGATTGAGAGTTCAGAATTGAGGTTTGAGGACTGAGGACTGTGGATTGAAGATTGAGGATTGAGGATTGAGGATTGAAGACTGAGGGTAGGGTATTGAGGATTGAACATTGAGGATTGAGGGTTGAGGATTGAGGATTGAGGATTGAAGATTGAGGATTGGGTATTCAGGATTGTAGAATGTGGATTGAGGAATGAGGATTCAGGATTGAGGATTGAAGATTGAGTATTGAGGATTGAAGCCTGACGATTGAGGATTGAGGATTGAGGGTTGAGGGTTGAGGACGGAGGAGTGAAGATTCAGTATTGAGGATTGAAGATTGAGGATTGAGGATTGAGGATGGAAGACTGAGTGTTCGGTATTGAGGATTGAACATTGAGGATTGAGGGTTGGGGATTGAGGATTGAGGATTGACGATTGAGGATTGAGGAATGAGGATGAGGGCTGAGGGTTGCGGATTGAGGTTTGAGGTCTGAGGACTGAGGATTGAGGATTGAGAATTGAGGACTGAGGATTGAAGATTGAAGACTGAGGATTGGGTATTCAGGATTGAAGCCTGACGATTGAGGATGGAGGATTGAGGATTGATGGTTGAGTGTTTAGGTTTGAGTATTGAATACTGAGAATTCAGGATATTCTATTGAGTATTGAGAACTGAGGGTTGATGGTTGAGTATTGAGGATTGAGTATTGAGGATTGAGGATTGAGTATTGAGGATTGAGGATTGAGGATTGAAGATTGAATATTGATGATTGAAGATTGAGGATCGAGGATTGAGTGTTGTGGATTGAGGACGAGGACTGAGGGTTGAGTATTGATGTTTGAGGTCTGAGGATTGAGGATTGAGGATTGAGTATTGAGGATTGAAGATTGTGGATTGAGGTCTGAGAATTGAGAATTGAGGATTGCATATTGAGGATTGGGTGTTGAGGATTGAAGAATGAGGATTGAGGATTGAGGATTGTGAATTGAGGATTGAAGATTGAGGATTGGGTATTGAGGATTGAAGAATGAGGATTGAGGATTGAGGACTGAGGATTGAGGGTTGCCGATTGAGTATTGAGGATTGAAGATTGAGGGTTGAGGTCTGAGAATTGAGGATTGAGGACTGAAGATTGAGGATTGGGTGTTGAGGATTGAAGAATGAGGATTGAGGATTGAGGATTGTGGATTGAGGATTGAAGATTGAGGATTGGGTATTGCGGATAGAAAATTGAGGATTGAGGATTGAGGATTGAGGATTGAGGATTGAGGACTGAAGATTGAACATCGATGATTGAAGATTGAGGATTGAGGATTGATGGTTGTGGATTGAGGACGAGGACTGAGGGTTGAGTATTGATGTTTGAGGTCTGAGGATTGAGGATTGAGGGTTGAGGATTGAGAGTTGAGGATTGAGGGTTGAGGATGAGGGCTGAGGGTTGAGGGTTGAGGTTAGAGGACTGAGGACAGAGGATTGAGGATTGAGAATTGAGGATTGAGGATTGAGGATTGAAGATTGAGGATTGGGTATTGAGGATTGAAGAATGATGATTGAGGATTGAGGATTGAGGATTGAGGATTGAGGATTGAGGATTGAGGATTGAGAATGGAGGATTGAAGATTGAGTATTGAGAATTGACGATTGAGGATTGAGGATTGAGGATTGAGGATTGAGGGTTGAGTGTTGAGGTTTGAGTATTGAATACTGAGAATTCAGGATATTCTATTGAGTATTGAGAACTGAGGGTTGATGGTTGAGTATTGAGGATTGAGTATTGAGGATTGAGGATTGAGTATTGAGGATTGAGGATTGAGGATTGAAGATTGAATATTGATGATTGAAGATTGAGGATCGAGGATTGAGTGTTGTGGATTGAGGACGAGGACTGAGGTTGAGTATTGATGTTTGAGGTCTGAGGATTGAGGATTGAGGATTGAGAATTGAGGATTGAGGATTGACGATTGAAGATTGTGGATTGGGTGTTGAGGATTGAAGAATGAGGATTGAGGATTGAGGATTGAGGATTGAGGATTGAAGATTGAGTATTGAGGATTGAAGATTGAGGATTGAGGTCTGCGAATTGAGAATTGAGGATTGAAGATTGAGGATTGGGTGTTGAGGATTGAAGAATGAGGATTGAGGATTGAGGATTGTGGATTGAGGATTGAAGATTGAGGATTGGGTATTGAGGATTGAAGAATGAGGATTGAGGATTGAGGACTGAGTATTGAGGGTTGCAGATTGAGCATTGAGGATTGGGTGTTGAGGATTGAAGAATGAGGATTGAGGATTGTGGATTGTGGATTGAGGATTGAAAATCGAGGATTGGGTATTGCGGATTGAACATTGAGGATTGAGGATTGAGGATTGAGGACTGAAGATTGAACATCGATGATTGAAGATTGAGGATTGAGGATTGATGGTTGTGGATTGAGGACGAGGACTGGGGGTTGAGTATTGATGTTTGAGGTCTGAGGATTGAGGATTGAGGGTTGAGGATTGAGAGTTGAGGATTGAGGGTTGAAGATTGAAGATTGAGGATTGGGTATTGATGATTGAAGAATGAGGATTGACGAATGACGATTGAGGATTGAGGACTGAGGTTTGAGGATGGAGGATTGAGGATTGAGGGTTGATGCTTCAGGATTGAGGATTGAGGGTTGAAGATTGAGGATTGAGTATTGAGGATGAGGGCTGAGGGTTGAGGATTGAGATTTGAGGACTTAGGACTGAGGACTGAGGATTGGGAATTGAGGATTGAGGATTGAGGATTGAAGAATGAGGATTGGGTATTGAGGATTGAAGAATGAGGATTGAGGAATGATGTTTGAAGGTTGAGGGTTGAGGACGGAGGATTGAAGATTGAGCATTGAGGATTGAAGATTGAGGTTTGAGGTTTGAGGACTGAGGATTGAGGATTGAGTATTGAGGATTGAGGATTGAGGATTGAGGATTGAGGATTGAGGATTGATGATTGAGGATTGGGTATTGCGGATTGAACATTGAGGATTGAGGATTGAGGATTGAGGATTGAGGATTGAGGACTGAAGATTGAATATTGATGATTGAAGAATGAGGATTGAGGATTGATTGTTGTGGATTGAGGACGAGGACTGAGGGTTGAGTATTGATGTTTGAGATCTGAGGATTGAGGATTGAGGATTGAGGATTGAGGATTGAAGATTGCGGATTGTGTATTGAGGATTGAAGAATGAGGATTGAGGATTGAGGATTGAGGTTTGAGGGTTGAAGACTGAGTATTGATGATTGAAGGTTGAGGATTGAGGACTGAGTATTGAGGATTGAGAATTGAGGATTGATTATTGAAGATTGAGTATTGAGGATTGAAGATTGAGGATTGACGATTGAGTATTTAGGATTGAGGATGAGGGCTGAGGGTTGAGGGTTGAGGTTAGAGGACTGAGGACAGAGGATTGAGGATTGAGGATTGCAGATTGAGTATTGAGGATTGAAGATTGAGGTTTGAGGATTGGGGATTGAGGATTGAGCATTGAGGGTTGCGGATTGAGGATTGAGGATTGAAGATTGAGTATTGACGATGGAAGATTGAGGATTGAGGATTGAGGATTGAGGATTGAGGATTGAGGGGTGAAGATTGAGTATTGAGCATTGACGATTGAGGATTGAGGATTGACGATTGAGGATTGAGGATTGAGTATTGAGGATTGAGGGTTGAAGGTTGAGGATTGCGGACTGAGTGTTGAGGGTTGAGTGACGATAATTGATGTTTGTGAATAGAGATTTGAAGATTGCAGATTGAGTATTGGGTATTGGAAACTGTGAATTGATGATATTCTATTAAGGATTCAGGATTGACATCTGATTGTTGAGGTCTGAGGTCTGAAGATTGAGGATTCAGAATTGAGGTTTGAAGACTGAGGATTGAGGATTGAGGGTTGATGCTTCAGGATTGAGGATTGAGGGTTGAAGATTGAGGATTGAGTATTGAGGATGAGGGCTGAGGGTTGAGGATTGAGATTTGAGGACTTAGGTCTGAGGACTGAGGATTGGGAATTGAGGATTGAGGATTGAGGATTGAAGAATGAGGATTGGGTATTGAGGATTGAAGAATGAGGATTGAGGAATGAGGATTGAAGATTGAGGATTGAGGACGAGGACTGAGGCTTGAATATTGATGCCTGAGGTCAGAGGATTGAGGATTGAGGATTGCGAACTGAGGATTGAAGTTTGAGGATTGAGCATTGAGGATTGGGTATTGAGGATTGAAGATTGAGGATTGAGTATTGAGGATTGTGGATTGAAGACTGAGTATTGAGGATTGAAGATTGAGGATTGAGGATTGAGGATTGAGGATTGAGGGTTGAAGATTGAATATAGATGATTGAAGATTGAGGATTGAGGATTGAGGTTTGTGGATTGAGGACGAGGACTGAGGGTTGAATATTGATGTTTGAGGTCTGAGGATTGAGGATTGAGGATTGAGGATTGAGAATTGAGGATTGAGGATTGAGGATTGAAGATTGAGGATTGGGTACTGAGGATTGAAGAATAAGGGTTGAGGATTGAGGATTGAGGATTGAGAGTTGAGGATTGAAGATTCAGTATTGAGGATCGAAGATTGAGAGTTGAGGATTGAGGATTGAACATTGAGGAATGAGTGCTGAGGGTTGAGTGGTGAAAATTGATGTTTGTGGATACAGGTTGGAGGATTGCAGATTGAGTATTGAGTATTGAAAGCTGTGAATTGAGGATATTCTACAGAGGATTGAGGAATGACAACTGATTGTTGCGGACTGAGTGCTGAAGATTGAGGATTCAGGATTGAGAGTTCAGAATTGAGGTTTGAGGACTGAGGATTGTGGATTGAAGATTGAGGATTGAGGATTGAGGATTGAAGACTGAGGGTAGGGTATTGAGGATTGAACATTGAGGATTGAGGTTTGAGGATTGAGGACTGAGGATAGACGATTGAGGATTGAGGAATGAGGATGCGGGCTGAGGGTTGCGGATTGACGTTTGAGGTCTGAGGATTGAGGATGGAGGATTGAAGATTGAGTATTGAGGATTGAAGATTGAGGATTGTGGATTGAGGATTGAGGATTCAGGGTTGCGTGTTGAGGTTTGAGTATTGAATCCTGAGAATTCAGGATATTCTATTGAGTATTGAGAATTGAGGATTGAAGATTGAGTATTGACGATTGAAGATTGTGGATTGAGGATTGAGGATTGGGGATTGAGGATTGAGGATTGAAGATTGAGGATTGGGGACTGAGGATCGACGACTGAGGATTGAGGATTGAGGATTGAGGATTGAGGATTGCAGATTGAGTATTGAGGATTGAAGATTGAGGTTTGAGGATTGAGGATTGAGGATTGAGCATTGAGGGTTGCGGATTGAGGATTGAGGATTGAAGATTGAGTATTGACGATTGAAGATTGAGGATTGAGGATTGAGGATTGAGGATTGAGGATTGAGGATTGAAGATTGAGTATTGAGTATTGACGATTGAGGATTGAGGATTGAGTATTGAGGATTGAGGGTTGAAGGTTGAGGATTGCGGACTGAGTGTTGAGGGTTGAGTGATGAGTATTGATGTTTGTGAATAGAGATTTGAAGATTGCAGATTGAGTATTGGGTATTGGAAACTGTGAATTGATGATATTCTATTAAGGATTCAGGATTGACATCTGATTGACGAGGTCTGAGGTCTGAAGATTGAGGATTCAGAATTGAGGTTTGAGGACTGAGGATTGAGGATTGAGGGTTGACGCTTCAGGATTGAGGATTGAGGGTTGAAGATTGAGGATTGAGGATTGAGGATGAGGGCTGCGGGTTGAGGATTGAGATTTGAGGGCTTAGGACTGAGGATTGAGGATTGAGAATTGAGGATTGAGGATTGAGGATTGAAGATTGAGGATTGGGTATTGAGGATTGTAGAATGTGGATTGAGGAATGAGGATTCAGGATTGAGGATTGAAGATTGAGTATTGAGGATTGAAGCCTGACGATTGAGGATTGAGGATTGAGGGCTGAGGATTGAGGACGGAGGATTGAAGATTGAGTATTGAGGATTGAAGATTGAGGATTGAGGATTGAGGATTGAAGACTGAGTGTTCGGTATTGAGGATTGAACATTGAGGATTGAGGGTTGAGGATTGAGGATTGAGGATTGACGATTGAGGATTGAGGAATGAGGATGAGGGCTGAGGGTTGCGGATTGAGGTTTGAGGTCTGAGGACTGAGGATTGAGGATTGAGAATTGAGGACTGAGGATTGAAGATTGAAGACTGAGGATTGGGTATTCAGGATTGAAGCCTGACGATTGACAATGGAGGATTGAGGATTGAGGATTGAGGATTGAGGATTGAGGATTGAGAATGGAGGACTGAAGATTGAGTATTGAGAATTGACGATTGAAGATTGAGGATTGAGGATTGAGGATTGAGGGTTGAGTGTTGAGGTTTGAGTATTGAATACTGAGAATTCAGGATATTCTATTGAGTATTGAGAACTGAGGGTTGATGGTTGAGTATTGAGGATTGAGTATTGAGGATTGAGGATTGAGTATTGAGGATTGAGGATTGAGGATTGAAGATTGAGTATTGAGGATTGAAGATTGAGGATTGAGGTCTGCGAATTGAGAATTGAGGATTGAAGATTGAGGATTGGGTGTTGAGGATTGAAGAATGAGGATTGAGGATTGAGGATTGTGGATTGAGGATTGAAGATTGAGTATTGGGTATTGAGGATTGAAGAATGAGGATTGAGGATTGAGGACTGAGTATTGAGTGTTGCAGATTGAGTATTGAGGATTGGGTGTTGAGGATTGAAGAATGAGGATTGAGGATTGAGGATTGTGGGTTGAGGATTGAAGATCGAGAATTGGGTATTGCGGATTGAACATTGAGGATTGAGGATTGAGGATTGAGGATTGAGGATTGAGGACTGAAGATTGAATATCGATGATTGAAGATTGAGGATTGAGGATTGATGGTTGTGGATTGAGGACGAGGACTGAGGGTTGAGTATTGATGTTTGAGGTCTGAGGATTGAGGGTTGACGATTGAGGATAGAGTATTGAGGATTGAGAATTGAGGATTGATTATTGAAGATTGAGTATTGAGGATTGAAGATTGAGGATTGAGGATTGAGGAATGAGAATTGAGGATGAGAGCTGAGGGTTGAGGATTGAGGTTTGAGGACTGAGTACTGAGGATAGGGGATTGAGATTTGAGGATTGAGGATTGAGGATTGACGACTGAGGATTGGGTATTGAGTATTGAAGAATGAGGATTGAGGATTGAGGACTGAGGATTGAGGATTTAAGATTGAGGATTGAGGACTGAGGATTGAGGATTGAGGATTGAATATTGAGTATTGAGGATTGAAGATTGAGGACTGAGGATTGAGAATTGAGGGTTGAGGATTGAGGACGAGGACTTACGGTTGAGGATTGAGGTTTGAGGTTTGAGGATTGAGAATTTAGGACTGAGGATTGAGGATGAGGGCTGAGGGTTGAGGATTGAGGTTTGAGGACTGAGGACTGAGGATTGAGGATTGAGTATTGAGGATTGAGGATTGAGGATTGAAGATTGAGGATTGGGTATTGAGGATTGTAGAATGAGGTTTGAGGATTGAGGATTGAGGATTGAAGACTGAGTATAGAGGATTGGAGTTTGCGGATTGAGAATTCAGGATTCAGGATTGAGGATTGAGGATTGAGGATTGAAGATTGATTATTGGGGATTGAAGATTGAGGATTGAGGATTGAGGATTGAGGATTGAGCATTGAAGATTGAGGACTGGGTATTGAGGGTTGACGATTGAGGATTGAGTATTGAGGGTTGAGAATTGAGGAATGATTATTGAAGATTGAGTATTGAGGATTGAAGATTGAGGATTGAGGATTGAGGATTGAGAATTGAGGATGAGGGCTGAGGGTTGAGGATTGAGGTTTGAGGACTGAGGACTGAGGATTGGGGATTGAGATTTGAGGATTGAGGATTGAGGATTGAAGACTGAGGATTGGGTATTGAGTATTGAAGAATGAGGATTGAGGATTGAGGACTGAGGATTGAGGACTGAGGATTGAGGATTGAGGGTTGAGGATTGAGGACGAGGACTGACGGTTGAGTATTGATGTTTGAGGTCTGAGGATTGAGGATTGAGGATTGAGAATTGAGGATTGAGGATTGACGATTGAAGATTGTGGATTGGGTGTTGAGGATTGAAGAATGAGGATTGAGGATTGAGGATTGAGGATTGAGGATTGAAGATTGAGTATTGAGGATTGAAGATTGAGGATTGAGGTCTGCGAATTGAGAATTGAGGATTGAAGATTGAGGATTGGGTGTTGAGGATTGAAGAATGAGGATTGAGGATTGAGGATTGTGGATTGAGGATTGAAGATTGAGGGTTGGGTATTGAGGATTGAAGAATGAGGATTGAGGATTGAGGACTGAGTATTGAGGGTTGCAGATTGAGTATTGAGGATTGGGTGTTGATGATTGAAGAATGAGGATTGAGGATTGAGGATTGTGGATTGAGGATTGAAGATCGAGGATTGGGTATTGCGGATTCAACATTGAGGATTGAGGATTGAGGATTGAGGATTGAGGATTGAGGACTGAAGATTGAATATCGATGATTGAAGATTGAGGATTGAGGATTGATGGTTGTGGATTGAGGACGAGGACTGAGGGTTGAATATTGATGTTTGAGGTCTGAGGATTGAGGATTGAGGATTGAGAATTGAGGATTGAGGATTGAGGATTGAAGATTGAGGATTGAGGATTGAGGATGAGGGCTGAGGGTTGAGGGTTGAGGTTTGAGGTCTGAGGATTGAGGGTTGAGGATTGAGAGTTGAGGATTGAGGGTTGAAAGTTGAAGATTGAAGATTGAGGATTGGGTATTGAGGATTGAAGAATGAGGATTGACGAATGACGATTGAGGATTGAGGATTGAAGATTGAGTATTGAGGATTGAAGCCTGACGATTGAGGATTGAGGATTGAGGACTGAGGATTGTGGATGGAGGATTGAAGATTGAGTATTGAGGATTGAAGGTTGAGGATTGAGGATTGAGGATTCGGGGTTGCGTGTTGAGGTTTGAGTATTGAATCCTGAGAATTCAGGATATTCTATTGAGTATTGAGAATTGAGGATTGAAGATTGAGTATTGAGGATTGAAGATTGAGGATTGAGGATTGAGGATTGGGGATTGAGGATTGAGGATTGAAGATTGAGGATTGGGGATTGAGGATCGACGATTGAGGATTGAGCATTGAGGATTGAGGATTGAGGATTGCAGATTGAGTATTGAGGATTGAAGATTGAGGTTTGAGGATTGAGGATTGAGGATTGAGCATTGAGGGTTGCGGATTGAGGATTGAGGATTGAAGATTGAGTATTGACGATTGAAGATTGAGGATTGAGGATTGAGGATCGAGGATTGAGGATTGAGGATTGAAGATTGAGTATTAAGTATTGACGATTGAGGATTGAGGATTGAGTATTGAGGATTGAGGGTTGAAGGTTGAGGATTGCGGACTGAGTGTTGAGGGTTGAGTGATGAGGATTGATGTTTGTGCATAGAGATTTGAAGATTGCAGATTGAGTATTGGGTATTGAAAACTGTGAATTGATGATATTCTATTAAGGATTCAGGATTGACATCTGATCCTTGAGGTCTGAGGTCTGAAGATTGAGGATACAGAATTGAGGTTTGAGGACTGAGGATTGAGGATTGAGGGTTGATGCTTCAGGATTGAGGATTGAGGGTTGAAGATTGAGGATTGAGGATTGAGGATGAGGGCTGAGGGTTGACGATTGAGATTTGAGGACTTAGGACAGAGGATTGAGGATTGAGAATTGAGGATTGAGGATTGAGGATTGAAGGTTGAGTATTGAGGATTGAAGATTGAGGATTGAGGATTGAGGAATGAGAATTGAGGATGAGAGCTGAGGGTTGAGGATTGAGGTTTGAGGACTGAGTACTGAGGATAGGGGATTGAGATTTGAGGATTGAGGATTGAGGATTGACGACTGAGGATTGGGTATTGAGTATTGAAGAATGAGGATTGAGGATTGAGGACTGAGGATTGAGGATTTAAGATTGAGGATTGAGGACTGAGGATTGAGGATTGAGGATTGAATATTGAGTATTGAGGATTGAAGATTGAGGACTGAGGATTGAGAATTGAGGGTTGAGGATTGAGGACGAGGACTTACGGTTGAGGATTGAGGTTTGAGGTTTGAGGATTGAGAATTTAGGACTGAGGATTGAGGATGAGGGCTGAGGGTTGAGGATTGAGGTTTGAGGACTGAGGACTGAGGATTGAGGATTGAGTATTGAGGATTGAGGATTGAGGATTGAAGATTGAGGATTGGGTATTGAGGATTGTAGAATGAGGTTTGAGGATTGAGGATTGAGGATTGAAGACTGAGTATAGAGGATTGGAGTTTGCGGATTGAGAATTCAGGATTCAGGATTGAGGATTGAGGATTGAGGATTGAAGATTGATTATTGGGGATTGAAGATTGAGGATTGAGGATTGAGGATTGAGGATTGAGCATTGAAGATTGAGGATTGGGTATTGAGGGTTGACGATTGAGGATTGAGTATTGAGGGTTGAGAATTGAGGAATGATTATTGAAGATTGAGTATTGAGGATTGAAGATTGAGGATTGAGGATTGAGGATTGAGAATTGAGGATGAGGGCTGAGGGTTGAGGATTGAGGTTTGAGGACTGAGGACTGAGGATTGGGGATTGAGATTTGAGGATTGAGGATTGAGGATTGAAGACTGAGGATTGGGTATTGAGTATTGAAGAATGAGGATTGAGGATTGAGGACTGAGGATTGAGGACTGAGGATTGAGGATTGAGGGTTGAGGATTGAGGACGAGGACTGACGGTTGAGTATTGATGTTTGAGGTCTGAGGATTGAGGATTGAGGATTGAGAATTGAGGATTGAGGATTGACGATTGAAGATTGTGGATTGGGTGTTGAGGATTGAAGAATGAGGATTGAGGATTGAGGATTGAGGATTGAGGATTGAAGATTGAGTATTGAGGATTGAAGATTGAGGATTGAGGTCTGCGAATTGAGAATTGAGGATTGAAGATTGAGGATTGGGTGTTGAGGATTGAAGAATGAGGATTGAGGATTGAGGATTGTGGATTGAGGATTGAAGATTGAGGGTTGGGTATTGAGGATTGAAGAATGAGGATTGAGGATTGAGGACTGAGTATTGAGGGTTGCAGATTGAGTATTGAGGATTGGGTGTTGATGATTGAAGAATGAGGATTGAGGATTGAGGATTGTGGATTGAGGATTGAAGATCGAGGATTGGGTATTGCGGATTCAACATTGAGGATTGAGGATTGAGGATTGAGGATTGAGGATTGAGGACTGAAGATTGAATATCGATGATTGAAGATTGAGGATTGAGGATTGATGGTTGTGGATTGAGGACGAGGACTGAGGGTTGAATATTGATGTTTGAGGTCTGAGGATTGAGGATTGAGGATTGAGAATTGAGGATTGAGGATTGAGGATTGAAGATTGAGGATTGAGGATTGAGGATGAGGGCTGAGGGTTGAGGGTTGAGGTTTGAGGTCTGAGGATTGAGGGTTGAGGATTGAGAGTTGAGGATTGAGGGTTGAAAGTTGAAGATTGAAGATTGAGGATTGGGTATTGAGGATTGAAGAATGAGGATTGACGAATGACGATTGAGGATTGAGGATTGAAGATTGAGTATTGAGGATTGAAGCCTGACGATTGAGGATTGAGGATTGAGGACTGAGGATTGTGGATGGAGGATTGAAGATTGAGTATTGAGGATTGAAGGTTGAGGATTGAGGATTGAGGATTCGGGGTTGCGTGTTGAGGTTTGAGTATTGAATCCTGAGAATTCAGGATATTCTATTGAGTATTGAGAATTGAGGATTGAAGATTGAGTATTGAGGATTGAAGATTGAGGATTGAGGATTGAGGATTGGGGATTGAGGATTGAGGATTGAAGATTGAGGATTGGGGATTGAGGATCGACGATTGAGGATTGAGCATTGAGGATTGAGGATTGAGGATTGCAGATTGAGTATTGAGGATTGAAGATTGAGGTTTGAGGATTGAGGATTGAGGATTGAGCATTGAGGGTTGCGGATTGAGGATTGAGGATTGAAGATTGAGTATTGACGATTGAAGATTGAGGATTGAGGATTGAGGATCGAGGATTGAGGATTGAGGATTGAAGATTGAGTATTAAGTATTGACGATTGAGGATTGAGGATTGAGTATTGAGGATTGAGGGTTGAAGGTTGAGGATTGCGGACTGAGTGTTGAGGGTTGAGTGATGAGGATTGATGTTTGTGCATAGAGATTTGAAGATTGCAGATTGAGTATTGGGTATTGAAAACTGTGAATTGATGATATTCTATTAAGGATTCAGGATTGACATCTGATCCTTGAGGTCTGAGGTCTGAAGATTGAGGATTCAGAATTGAGGTTTGAGGACTGAGGATTGAGGATTGAGGGTTGATGCTTCAGGATTGAGGATTGAGGGTTGAAGATTGAGGATTGAGGATTGAGGATGAGGGCTGAGGGTTGACGATTGAGATTTGAGGACTTAGGACAGAGGATTGAGGATTGAGAATTGAGGATTGAGGATTGAGGATTGAAGGTTGAGGATTGGGTATTGAGGATTGAAGAATGTGGATTGAGGAATGAGGATTGAGGATTGAGGATTGAAGATTGAGTATTGAGGATTGAAGCCTGACGATTGCGGATTGAGGATTGAGGGTTGAGGGTTGAGGATTGGGGACGGAGGATTGAAGATTGAGTATTGAGGATTGAAGATTGAGGATTGAGGATTGAGGATTGAAGACTGAGGGTTGGGTATTGAGGATTGAACATTGAGGATTGAGGGTTGAGGATTGAGGATTGAGGATTGACGATTGAGGATTGAGGAATGAGGATGAGGGCTGAGGGTTGCGGATTGAGGTTTGAGGTCTGAGGACTGAGGATTGAGGATTGAGAATTGAGGACTGAGGATTGAAGATTGAAGACTGAGGATTGGGTATTCAGGATTGAAGCCTGACGATTGAGGATGGAGGATTGAGGATTGAGGATTGAGGATTGAGTGTTGAGGATTGAAGATTGAGTATTGAGGATTGAAGATTGAGGATTGAGGTCTGAGAATTGAGGATTGAGGATTGAAGATTGAGGATTGGGTGTTGAGGATTGAAGAATGAGGATTGAGGATTGAGGACTGAGGATTGAGGGTTGCAGATTGAGTATTGAGGATTGAAGATTGAGGGTTGTGGTCTGAGAATTGAGGATTGAGGATTGAAGATTGAGGGTTGGGTGTTGAGGATTGAAGAATGAGGATTGAGGATTGAGGATTGTGGATTGAGGATTGAAGATTGAGGATTGGGTATTGCGGATTGAACATTGAAGATTGAGGATTGAGGATTGAGGATTGAGGATTGAGGACTGAAGATTGAATATCGATGATTGAAGATTGAGGATTGAGGATTGATGGTTGTGGACTGAGGACGAGGACTGAGGGTTGAGTATTGATATTTGAGGTCTGAGGATTGAGGATTGAGGATTGAGAATTGAGGATTGAGGATTGAGGATTCAAGACTGAGGATTGAGGATTGAGGATGAGGGCTGAGAGTTGAGGATTGAGGTTTGAGGTCTGAGGATTGAGGGTTGAGGGTTGAGAGTTGAGGATTGAGGGTTGAAGATTGAAGATTGAGGATTGGGTATTGAGGATTGAAGAATGAGGATTGACGAATGACGATTGAGGATTGAGGATTGAAGATTGAGTATTGAGGATTGAAGCCTGACGATTGAGGATTGAGGATTGAGGACTGAGGATTGAGGATGGAGGATTGAAGATTGAGTATTGAGGATTGAAGATTGAGGATTGAGGACTGAGGATTGAGGATTCAGGGTAGCGTGTTGAGGTTTGAGTATTGAATTCTGAGAATTCAGGATATTCTATTGGGTATTGAGAATTGAGGATTGAAGATTGATTATTGAGGACTGAAGATTGAGGATTGAGGATTGAGGATTGGGGATTGAGGATTGAGGATTGAAGGTTGAGGATTCGGGATTGAGGATCGACGATTGAGGATTGAGGATTGAAGATTGAGGATTGAGGATTGCAGATTGAGTATTGAGGATTGAAGATTGAGGTTTGAGGATTGAGGATTGAGGATTGAGCATTGAGGGTTGCGGATTGAGGATTGAGGATTGAAGATTGAGTATTGACGATTGAAGATTGAGGATTGGGGATTGAGGATTGAGGATTGAGGATTGAGGATTGAAGATTGAGTATTGAGTATTGACGATTGAGGATTGAGGATTCAGTATTGAGGATTGAGGGTTGAAGGTTGAGGATTGCGGACTGAGTGTTGAGGGTTGAGTGATGAGAATTGATGTTTGTGAATAGAGATTTGAAGATTGCAGATTGAGTATTGGGTATTGAAAACAGTGAATTGATGATATTCTATTAAGGATTCAGGATTGACATCTGATTGTTGAGGTCTGAGGTCTGAAGATTGAGGATTCAGAATTGAGGTTTGAGGACTGAGGATTGAGGATTGAGGGTTGATGCTTCAGGGTTGAGGATTGAGGGTTGAAGATTGAGGATTGAGGATTGAGGATGAGGGCTGAGGGTTGAGGATTGAGTGATGAGTATTGATGTTTGTGAATAGAGATTTGAAGATTGCAGATTGAGTATTGGGTATTGGAAACTGTGAATTGATGATATTCTATTAAGGATTCAGGATTGACATCTGATTGACGAGGTCTGAGGTCTGAAGATTGAGGATTCAGAATTGAGGTTTGAGGACTGAGGATTGAGGATTGAGGGTTGACGCTTCAGGATTGAGGATTGAGGGTTGAAGATTGAGGATTGAGGATTGAGGATGAGGGCTGCGGGTTGAGGATTGAGATTTGAGGGCTTAGGACTGAGGATTGAGGATTGAGAATTGAGGATTGAGGATTGAGGATTGAAGATTGAGGATTGGGTATTGAGGATTGTAGAATGTGGATTGAGGAATGAGGATTCAGGATTGAGGATTGAAGATTGAGTATTGAGGATTGAAGCCTGACGATTGAGGATTGAGGATTGAGGGCTGAGGATTGAGGACGGAGGATTGAAGATTGAGTATTGAGGATTGAAGATTGAGGATTGAGGATTGAGGATTGAAGACTGAGTGTTCGGTATTGAGGATTGAACATTGAGGATTGAGGGTTGAGGATTGAGGATTGAGGATTGACGATTGAGGATTGAGGAATGAGGATGAGGGCTGAGGGTTGCGGATTGAGGTTTGAGGTCTGAGGACTGAGGATTGAGGATTGAGAATTGAGGACTGAGGATTGAAGATTGAAGACTGAGGATTGGGTATTCAGGATTGAAGCCTGACGATTGACAATGGAGGATTGAGGATTGAGGATTGAGGATTGAGGATTGAGGATTGAGAATGGAGGACTGAAGATTGAGTATTGAGAATTGACGATTGAAGATTGAGGATTGAGGATTGAGGATTGAGGGTTGAGTGTTGAGGTTTGAGTATTGAATACTGAGAATTCAGGATATTCTATTGAGTATTGAGAACTGAGGGTTGATGGTTGAGTATTGAGGATTGAGTATTGAGGATTGAGGATTGAGTATTGAGGATTGAGGATTGAGGATTGAAGATTGAGTATTGAGGATTGAAGATTGAGGATTGAGGTCTGCGAATTGAGAATTGAGGATTGAAGATTGAGGATTGGGTGTTGAGGATTGAAGAATGAGGATTGAGGATTGAGGATTGTGGATTGAGGATTGAAGATTGAGGATTGGGTATTGAGGATTGAAGAATGAGGATTGAGGATTGAGGACTGAGTATTGAGTGTTGCAGATTGAGTATTGAGGATTGGGTGTTGAGGATTGAAGAATGAGGATTGAGGATTGAGTATTGTGGGTTGAGGATTGAAGATCGAGAATTGGGTATTGCGGATTGAACATTGAGGATTGAGGATTGAGGATTGAGGATTGAGGATTGAGGACTGAAGATTGAATATCGATGATTGAAGATTGAGGATTGAGGATTGATGGTTGTGGATTGAGGACGAGGACTGAGGGTTGAGTATTGATGTTTGAGGTCTGAGGATTGAGGATTGAGGATTGAGAATTGAGGATTGAGGATTGAGGATTGAAGATTTAGGATTGGGTATTGAGGGTTGACGATTGAGGATAGAGTATTGAGGATTGAGAATTGAGGATTGATTATTGAAGATTGAGTATTGAGGATTGAAGATTGAGGATTGAGGATTGAGGAATGAGAATTGAGGATGAGAGCTGAGGGTTGAGGATTGAGGTTTGAGGACTGAGTACTGAGGATAGGGGATTGAGATTTGAGGATTGAGGATTGAGGATTGACGACTGAGGATTGGGTATTGAGTATTGAAGAATGAGGATTGAGGATTGAGGACTGAGGATTGAGGATTTAAGATTGAGGATTGAGGACTGAGGATTGAGGATTGAGGATTGAATATTGAGTATTGAGGATTGAAGATTGAGGACTGAGGATTGAGAATTGAGGGTTGAGGATTGAGGACGAGGACTTACGGTTGAGGATTGAGGTTTGAGGTTTGAGGATTGAGAATTTAGGACTGAGGATTGAGGATGAGGGCTGAGGGTTGAGGATTGAGGTTTGAGGACTGAGGACTGAGGATTGAGGATTGAGTATTGAGGATTGAGGATTGAGGATTGAAGATTGAGGATTGGGTATTGAGGATTGTAGAATGAGGTTTGAGGATTGAGGATTGAGGATTGAAGACTGAGTATAGAGGATTGGAGTTTGCGGATTGAGAATTCAGGATTCAGGATTGAGGATTGAGGATTGAGGATTGAAGATTGATTATTGGGGATTGAAGATTGAGGATTGAGGATTGAGGATTGAGGATTGAGCATTGAAGATTGAGGATTGGGTATTGAGGGTTGACGATTGAGGATTGAGTATTGAGGGTTGAGAATTGAGGAATGATTATTGAAGATTGAGTATTGAGGATTGAAGATTGAGGATTGAGGATTGAGGATTGAGAATTGAGGATGAGGGCTGAGGGTTGAGGATTGAGGTTTGAGGACTGAGGACTGAGGATTGGGGATTGAGATTTGAGGATTGAGGATTGAGGATTGAAGACTGAGGATTGGGTATTGAGTATTGAAGAATGAGGATTGAGGATTGAGGACTGAGGATTGAGGACTGAGGATTGAGGATTGAGGGTTGAGGATTGAGGACGAGGACTGACGGTTGAGTATTGATGTTTGAGGTCTGAGGATTGAGGATTGAGGATTGAGAATTGAGGATTGAGGATTGACGATTGAAGATTGTGGATTGGGTGTTGAGGATTGAAGAATGAGGATTGAGGATTGAGGATTGAGGATTGAGGATTGAAGATTGAGTATTGAGGATTGAAGATTGAGGATTGAGGTCTGCGAATTGAGAATTGAGGATTGAAGATTGAGGATTGGGTGTTGAGGATTGAAGAATGAGGATTGAGGATTGAGGATTGTGGATTGAGGATTGAAGATTGAGGGTTGGGTATTGAGGATTGAAGAATGAGGATTGAGGATTGAGGACTGAGTATTGAGGGTTGCAGATTGAGTATTGAGGATTGGGTGTTGATGATTGAAGAATGAGGATTGAGGATTGAGGATTGTGGATTGAGGATTGAAGATCGAGGATTGGGTATTGCGGATTCAACATTGAGGATTGAGGATTGAGGATTGAGGATTGAGGATTGAGGACTGAAGATTGAACATCGATGATTGAAGATTGAGGATTGAGGATTGATGGTTGTGGATTGAGGACGAGGACTGAGGGTTGAGTATTGATGTTTGAGGTCTGAGGATTGAGGATTGAGGGTTGAGGATTGAGAGTTGAGGATTGAGGGTTGAAGATTGAAGATTGAGGATTGGGTATTGATGATTGAAGAATGAGGATTGAGGATTGAGGATTGAGGATTGAGGATTGCAGATTGAGTATTGAGGATTGAAGATTGAGGTTTGAGGATTGAGGATTGAGGATTGAGCATTGAGGGTTGCGGATTGAGGATTGATGATTGAAGATTGAGTATTGACGATTGAAGATTGAGGATTGAGGATTGAGGATCGAGGATTGAGGATTGAGGATTGAAGATTGAGTATTAAGTATTGACGATTGAGGATTGAGGATTGAGTATTGAGGATTGAGGGTTGAAGGTTGAGGATTGCGGACTGAGTGTTGAGGGTTGAGTGATGAGAATTGATGTTTGTGAATAGAGATTTGAAGACTGCAGATTGAGTATTGGGTATTGAAAACTGTGAATTGATGATATCCTATTAAGGATTCAGGATTGACATCTGATTCTTGAGGTCTGAGGTCTGAAGATTGAGGATTCAGAATTGAGGTTTGAGGACTGAGGATTGAGGATTGAGGGTTGATGCTTCAGGATTGAGGATTGAGGGTTGAAGATTGAGGATTGAGGATTGAGGATGAGGGCTGAGGGTTGAGGATTGAGATTTGAGGACTTAGGACAGAGGATTGAGGATTGAGAATTGAGGATTGAGGATTGAGGATTGAAGATTGAGGATTGGGTATTGAGGATTGAAGAATGTGGATTGAGGAAAGAGGATTGAGGATTGAGGATTGAAGATTGAGTACTGAGGATTGAAGCCTGACGATTGCGGATTGAGAATTGAGGGTTGAGGGTTGTGGATTGGGGACGGAGGATTGAAGATTGAGTATTGAGGATTGAAGATTGAGGATTGAGGATTGAGGATTGAAGACTGAGGGTTGGGTTTTGAGGATTGAACATTGAGGATTGAGGGTTGAGGATTGAGGATTGAGGATTGACGATTGAGGATTGAGGAATGAGGATGAGGGCTGAGGGTTGCGGATTGAGGTTTGAGGTCTGAGGACTGAGGATTGAGGATTGAGAATTGAGGACTGAGGATTGAAGATTGAAGACTGAGGATTGGGTATTCAGGATTGAAGCCTGACGATTGAGGATGGAGGATTGAGGATTGAGGATAGAGGATCGAGAATTGAGGATTGAGAATGGAGAGTTGAAGATTGAGTGTTGAGGATTGACGATTGAGGATTGAGGATTGAGGACTGAGGATTGAGGGTTGAGTGTTTAGGTTTGAGTATTGAATACTGAGAATTCAGTATATTCTATTGAGTATTGAGAACTGAGGGTTGATGGTTGAGTATTGAGGATTGAGTATTGAGGATTGAGGATTGAGTATTGAGGATTGAGGATTGAGGATTGAAGATTGAATATTGATGATTGAAGATTGAGGATCGAGGATTGAGTGTTGTGGATTGAGGACGAGGACTGAGGGTTGAGTATTGATGTTTGAGGTCTGAGGATTGAGGATTGAGGATTGAGTATTGAGGATTGAAGATTGAGGATTGAGGTCTGAGAATTGAGAATTGAGGATTGCATATTGAGGATTGGGTGTTGAGGATTGAAGAATGAGGGTTGAGGATTGAGGATTGTGAATTGAGGATTGAAGATTGAGGATTGGGTATTGAGGATTGCAGAATGAGGATTGAGGATTGAGGACTGAGGATTGAGGGTTGCCGATTGAGTATTGAGGATTGAAGATTGAGGGTTGAGGTCTGAGAATTGAGGATTGAGGATTGAAGATTGAGGATTGGGTGTTGAGGATTGAAGAATGAGGATTGAGGATTGAGGATTGTGGATTGAGGATTGAAGATTGAGGATTGGGTATTGCGGATAGAACATTGAGGATTGAGGATTGAGGATTGAGGATTGAGGATTGAGGACTGAAGATTGAACATCGATGATTGAAGATTGAGGATTGAGGATTGATGTTTGTGGATTGAGGACGAGGACTGAGGGTTGAGTATTGATGTTTGAGGTCTGAGGATTGAGGATTGAGGGTTGAGGATTGAGAGTTGAGGATTGAGGGTTGAAGATTGAAGATTGAGGAATGGGTATTGATGATTGAAGAATGAGGATTGACGAATGACGATTGAGGATTGAGGACTGAGGTTTGAGGATGGAGGATTGAGGATTGAGGGTTGATGCTTCAGGATTGAGGATTGAGGGTTGAAGATTGAGGATTGAGTATTGAGGATGAGGGCTGAGGGTTGAGGATTGAGATTTGAGGACTTAGGACTGAGGACTGAGGATTGGGAATTGAGGATTGAGGATTGAGGATTGAAGAATGAGGATTGGGTATTGAGGATTGAAGAATGAGGATTGAGGAATGAGGATTGAAGATTGAGGATTGAAGATTGAGTATTGAGGATTGAAGCCTGACGATTGAGGATTGATGTTTGAAGGTTGAGGGTTGAGGACGGAGGATTGAAGATTGAGCATTGAGGATTGAAGATTGAGGTTTGAGGTTTGAGGACTGAGGATTGAGGATTGAGTATTGAGGATTGAGGATTGAGGATTGAGGATTGAGGATTGAGGATTGATGATTGAAGATTGGGTATTGCGGATTGAACATTGAGGATTGAGGATTGAGGATTGAGGATTGAGGATTGAGGACTGAAGATTGAATATTGATGATTGAAGAATGAGGATTGAGGATTGATTGTTGTGGATTGAGGACGAGGACTGAGGGTTGAGTATTGATGTTTGAGATCTGAGGATTGAGGATTGAGGGTTGAGGATTGAGGATTGAAGATTGCGGATTGTGTATTGAGGATTGAAGAATGAGGATTGAGGATTGAGGATTGAGGATTGAGGATTGAGGATTGCAGATTGAGTATTGAGGATTGAAGATTGAGGTTTGAGGATTGAGGATTGAGGATTGAGCATTGAGGGTTGCGGATTGAGGATTGAGGATTGAAGATTGAGTATTGACGATTGAAGATCGAGGATTGAGGATTGAGGTTTGAGGATTGAGGATTGAGGATTGAGCATTGAGGGTTGCGGATTGAGGATTGAGGATTGAAGATTGAGTATTGACGATTGAAGATCGAGGATTGAGGATTGAGGATTGAGGATTGAGGATTGAGGATTGAGGATTGGGGATTGAGGATTGAGGATTGAAGATTGAGGATTGGGGATTGAGGATCGACGACTGAGGATTGAGGATTGAGGACTGAGGATTGAGGATTGAGGGTTGACGCTTCAGGATTGAGGATTGAGTGTTGAAGATTGAGGATTGAGGATTGAGGATGAGGGCTGCGGTTTGAGGATTGAGATTTGAGGACTTAGGACTGAGGATTGAGGATTGAGAATTGAGGATTGAGGATTGAGGATTGAAGATTGAGGATTGGGTATTCAGGATTGTAGAATGTGGATTGAGGAATGAGGATTCAGGATTGAGGATTGAAGATTGAGTATTGAGGATTGAAGCCTGACGATTGAGGATTGAGGATTGAGGGTTGAGGATTGAGGATTGAGGATGGAAGACTGAGTGTTCGGTATTGAGGATTGAACATTGAGGATTGAGGGTTGGGGATTGAGGATTGAGGATTGACGATTGAGGATTGAGGAATGAGGATGAGGGCTGAGGGTTGCGGATTGAGGTTTGAGGTCTGAGGACTGAGGATTGAGGATTGAGAATTGAGGACTGAGGATTGAAGATTGAAGACTGAGGATTGGGTATTCAGGATTGAAGCCTGACGATTGAGGATGGAGGATTGAGGATTGAGGATTGAGGATTGAGGATTGAGGATTGAGAATGGAGGATTGAAGATTGAGTATTGAGAATTGACGATTGAGGATTGAGGATTGAGGATTGAGGATTGAGGGTTGAGTGTTGAGGTTTGAGTATTGAATACTGAGAATTCAGGATATTCTATTGAGTATTGAGAACTGAGGGTTGATGGTTGAGTATTGAGGATTGAGTATTGAGGATTGAGGATTGAGTATTGAGGATTGACGATTGAGGATTGAAGATTGAATATTGATGATTGAAGATTGAGGATCGAGGATTGAGTGTTGTGGATTGAGGACGAGGACTGAGGGTTGAGTATTGATGTTTGAGGTCTGAGGATTGAGAATTGAGGATTGAGCATTGAGGATTGAGGATTGACGATTGAAGATTGTGGATTGGGTGTTGAGGATTGAAGAATGAGGATTGAGGATTGAGGATTGAGGATTGAGGATTGAAGATTGAGTATTGAGGATTGAAGATTGAGGATTGTGGTCTGCGAATTGAGAATTGAGGATTGAAGATTGAGGATTGGGTGTTGAGGATTGAAGAATGAGGATTGAGGATTGAGGATTGTGGATTGAGGATTGAAGATTGAGGATTGGGTATTGAGGATTGAAGAATGAGGATTGAGGATTGAGGACTGAGTATTGAGGGTTGCAGATTGAGCATTGAGGATTGGGTGTTGAGGATTGAAGAATGAGGATTGAGGATTGTGGATTGTGGATTGAGGATTGAAGATCGAGGATTGGGTATTGCGGATTGAACATTGAGGATTGAGGATTGAGGATTGAGGATTGAGGATTGAGGACTGAAGATTGAATATCGATGATTGAAGATTGAGGATTGAGGATTGATGGTTGTGGATTGAGGACGAGGACAGAGGGTTGAGTATTGATGTTTGAGGTCTGAGGATTGAGGATTGAGGATTGAGAATTGAGGATTGAGGATTGAGGATTGAAGATTGAGGATTGGGGATTGAGGATGAGGGCTGAGGATTGAGGGTTGAGGTTTGAGGTCTGAGGATTGAGGGTTGAGGATTGAGAGTTGAGGATTGAGGGTTGAAGATTGAAGATTGAGGATTGGGTATTGAGGATTGAAGAATGAGGATTGACGAATGACGATTGAGGATTGTGGATTGAAGATTGAGTATTGAGGATTGAAGCCTGACGATTGAGGATTGAGGATTGAGGACTGAGGATTGTGGATGGAGGATTGAAGATTGAGTATTGAGGATTGAAGATTGAGGATTGAGGATTGAGGATTCGGGGTTGCGTGTTGAGGTTTGAGTATTGAATCCTGAGAATTCAGGATATTCTATTGAGTATTGAGAATTGAGGATTGAAGATTGAGTATTGAGGATTGAAGATTGAGGATTGAGGATTGAGGATTGGGGATTGAGGATTGAGGATTGAGTATTGAGGATTGAGGGTTGAAGGTTGAGGATTGCGGACTGAGTGTTGAGGGTTGAGTGACGAGAATTGATGTTTGTGAATAGAGATTTGAAGATTGCAGATTGAGTATTGGGTATTGAAAACTGTGAATTGATGATATTCTATTAAGGATTCAGGATTGACATCTGATTCTTGAGGTCTGAGGTCTGAAGATTGAGGATTCAGAATTGAGGTTTGAGGACTGAGGATTGAGGATTGAGGGTTGATGCTTCAGGATTGAGGATTGAGGGTTGAAGATTGAGGATTGAGGATTGAGGATGAGGGCTGCGGGTTAAGGATTGAGATTTGAGGACTTAGGACTGAGGATTGAGGATTGAGAATTGAGGATTGAGGATTGAGGATTGAAGATTGCGGATTGTGTATTGAGGATTGAAGAATGAGGATTGAGGATTGAGGATTGAGGATTGAGGATTGAAGACTGAGTATTGATGATTGAAGGTTGAGGATTGAGGACTGAGTATTGAGGATTGAGAATTGAGGATTGATTATTGAAGATTGAGTATTGAGGATTGAAGATTGAGGATTGACGATTGAGTGTTGAGGATTGAGGATGAGGGCTGAGGGTTGAGGGTTGAGGTTAGAGGACTGAGGACAGAGGATTGAGGATTGAGAATTGAGGATTGAGGATTGAGGATTGAAGATTGAGGATTGGGTATTGAGGACTGAAGAATGATGATTGAGGATTGAGGATTGAGGATTGAGGATTGAGGATTGAGGATTGAGGATTGAGAATGGAGGATTGAAGATTGAGTATTGAGAATTGACGATTGAGGATTGAGGATTGAGGATTGAGGATTGAGGGTTGAGTGTTGAGGTTTGAGTATTGAATACTGAGAATTCAGGATATTCTATTGAGTATTGAGAACTGAGGGTTGATGGTTGAGTATTGAGGATTGAGTATTGAGGATTGAGGATTGAGTATTGAGGATTGAGGATTGAGAATTGAAGATTGAATATTGATCATTGAAGATTGAGGATCGAGGATTGAGTGTTGTGGATTGAGGATGAGGACTGAGGGTTGAGTATTGATGTTTGAGGTCTGAGGATTGAGGATTGAGGATTGAGAATTGAGGATTGAGGATTGACGATTGAAGATTGTGGATTGGGTGTTGAGGATTGAAGAATGAGGATTGAGGATTGAGGATTGAAGAATGTGGATTGAGGATTGAGGATTGTGGATTGAGGATTCAAGATTGAGGATTGGGTATTGAGGATTGAAGAATGAGGATTGAGGATTGAGGACTGAGTATTGAGGGTTGTAGATTGAGCATTGAGGATTGGGTGTTGAGGATTGAAGAATGAGGATTGAGGATTGTGGATTGTGGATTGAGGATTGAAGATCGAGGATTGGGTATTGCGGATTGAACATTGAGGATTGAGGATTGAGGATTGAGGATTGAGGACTGAGTATTGAGGGTTGCAGATTGAGCATTGAGGATTGGGTGTTGAGGATTGAAGAATGAGGATTGAGGATTGTGGATTGTGGATTGAGGATTGAAGATCGAGGATTGGGTATTGCGGATTGAACATTGAGGATTGAGGATTGAGGATTGAGGATTGAGGATTGAGGACTGAAGATTGAATATCGATGATTGAAGATTGAGGATTGAGGATTGATGGTTGTGGATTGAGGACGAGGACAGAGGGTTGAGTATTGATGTTTGAGGTCTGAGGATTGAGGATTGAGGATTGAGAATTGAGGATTGAGGATTGAGGATTGAAGATTGAGGATTGGGGATTGAGGATGAGGGCTGAGGGTTGAGGGTTGAGGTTTGAGGTCTGAGGATTGAGGGTTGAGGATTGAGAGTTGAGGATTGAGGGTTGAAGATTGAAGATTGAGGATTGGGTATTGAGGATTGAAGAATGAGGATTGACGAATGACGATTGAGGATTGTGGATTGAAGATTGAGTATTGAGGATTGAAGCCTGACGATTGAGGATTGAGGATTGAGGACTGAGGATTGTGGATGGAGGATTGAAGATTGAGTATTGAGGATTGAAGATTGAGGATTGAGGATTGAGGATTCGGGGTTGCGTGTTGAGGTTTGAGTATTGAATCCTGAGAATTCAGGATATTCTATTGAGTATTGAGAATTGAGGATTGAAGATTGAGTATTGAGGATTGAAGATTGAGGATTGAGGATTGAGGATTGGGGATTGAGGATTGAGGATTGAACATTGAGGAATGAGTGCTGAGGGTTGAGTGGTGAAAATTGATGTTTGTGGATACAGGTTGGAGGATTGCAGATTGAGTATTGAGTATTGAAAGCTGTGAATTGAGGATATTCTACTGAGGATTGAGGAATGACAACTGATTGTTGCGGACTGAGTGCTGAAGATTGAGGATTCAGGATTGAGAGTTCAGAATTGAGGTTTGAGGACTGAGGATTGTGGATTGAAGATTGAGGATTGAGGATTGAGGATTGAAGACTGAGGGTAGGGTATTGAGGATTGAACATTGAGGATTGAGGGTTGAGGATTGAGGACTGAGGATAGACGATTGAGGATTGAGGAATGAGGATGCGGGCTGAGGGTTGCGGATTGACGTTTGAGGTCTGAGGATTGAGGATGGAGGATTGAAGATTGAGTATTGAGGATTGAAGATTGAGGATTGTGGATTGAGGATTGAGGATTCAGGGTTGCGTGTTGAGGTTTGAGTATTGAATCCTGAGAATTCAGGATTTTCTATTGAGTATTGAGAATTGAGGATTGAAGGTTGAGTATTGACGATTGAAGATTGAGGATTGAGGATTGAGGATTGGGGATTGAGGATTGAGGATTGAAGATTGAGGATTGGGAATTGAGGATCGACGACTGAGGATTGAGGATTGAGGATTGAGGATTGAGGATTGCAGATTGAGTATTGAGGATTGAAGATTGAGATTTGAGGATTGAGGATTGAGGATTGAGCATTGAGGGTTGCGGATTGAGGATTGAGGATTGAAGATTGAGTATTGACGATTGAAGATCGAGGATTGAGGATTGAGGTTTGAGGATTGAGGATTGAGGATTGAGCATTGAGGGTTGCGGATTGAGGATTGAGGATTGAAGATTGAGTATTGACGATTGAAGATCGAGGATTGAGGATTGAGGATTGAGGATTGAGGATTGAGGATTGAGGATTGGGGATTGAGGATTGAGGATTGAAGATTGAGGATTGGGGATTGAGGATCGACGACTGAGGATTGAGGATTGAGGACTGAGGATTGAGGATTGAGGGTTGACGCTTCAGGATTGAGGATTGAGTGTTGAAGATTGAGGATTGAGGATTGAGGATGAGGGCTGCGGTTTGAGGATTGAGATTTGAGGACTTAGGACTGAGGATTGAGGATTGAGAATTGAGGATTGAGGATTGAGGATTGAAGATTGAGGATTGGGTATTCAGGATTGTAGAATGTGGATTGAGGAATGAGGATTCAGGATTGAGGATTGAAGATTGAGTATTGAGGATTGAAGCCTGACGATTGAGGATTGAGGATTGAGGGTTGAGGATTGAGGATTGAGGATGGAAGACTGAGTGTTCGGTATTGAGGATTGAACATTGAGGATTGAGGGTTGGGGATTGAGGATTGAGGATTGACGATTGAGGATTGAGGAATGAGGATGAGGGCTGAGGGTTGCGGATTGAGGTTTGAGGTCTGAGGACTGAGGATTGAGGATTGAGAATTGAGGACTGAGGATTGAAGATTGAAGACTGAGGATTGGGTATTCAGGATTGAAGCCTGACGATTGAGGATGGAGGATTGAGGATTGAGGATTGAGGATTGAGGATTGAGGATTGAGAATGGAGGATTGAAGATTGAGTATTGAGAATTGACGATTGAGGATTGAGGATTGAGGATTGAGGATTGAGGGTTGAGTGTTGAGGTTTGAGTATTGAATACTGAGAATTCAGGATATTCTATTGAGTATTGAGAACTGAGGGTTGATGGTTGAGTATTGAGGATTGAGTATTGAGGATTGAGGATTGAGTATTGAGGATTGACGATTGAGGATTGAAGATTGAATATTGATGATTGAAGATTGAGGATCGAGGATTGAGTGTTGTGGATTGAGGACGAGGACTGAGGGTTGAGTATTGATGTTTGAGGTCTGAGGATTGAGAATTGAGGATTGAGCATTGAGGATTGAGGATTGACGATTGAAGATTGTGGATTGGGTGTTGAGGATTGAAGAATGAGGATTGAGGATTGAGGATTGAGGATTGAGGATTGAAGATTGAGTATTGAGGATTGAAGATTGAGGATTGTGGTCTGCGAATTGAGAATTGAGGATTGAAGATTGAGGATTGGGTGTTGAGGATTGAAGAATGAGGATTGAGGATTGAGGATTGTGGATTGAGGATTGAAGATTGAGGATTGGGTATTGAGGATTGAAGAATGAGGATTGAGGATTGAGGACTGAGTATTGAGGGTTGCAGATTGAGCATTGAGGATTGGGTGTTGAGGATTGAAGAATGAGGATTGAGGATTGTGGATTGTGGATTGAGGATTGAAGATCGAGGATTGGGTATTGCGGATTGAACATTGAGGATTGAGGATTGAGGATTGAGGATTGAGGATTGAGGACTGAAGATTGAATATCGATGATTGAAGATTGAGGATTGAGGATTGATGGTTGTGGATTGAGGACGAGGACAGAGGGTTGAGTATTGATGTTTGAGGTCTGAGGATTGAGGATTGAGGATTGAGAATTGAGGATTGAGGATTGAGGATTGAAGATTGAGGATTGGGGATTGAGGATGAGGGCTGAGGATTGAGGGTTGAGGTTTGAGGTCTGAGGATTGAGGGTTGAGGATTGAGAGTTGAGGATTGAGGGTTGAAGATTGAAGATTGAGGATTGGGTATTGAGGATTGAAGAATGAGGATTGACGAATGACGATTGAGGATTGTGGATTGAAGATTGAGTATTGAGGATTGAAGCCTGACGATTGAGGATTGAGGATTGAGGACTGAGGATTGTGGATGGAGGATTGAAGATTGAGTATTGAGGATTGAAGATTGAGGATTGAGGATTGAGGATTCGGGGTTGCGTGTTGAGGTTTGAGTATTGAATCCTGAGAATTCAGGATATTCTATTGAGTATTGAGAATTGAGGATTGAAGATTGAGTATTGAGGATTGAAGATTGAGGATTGAGGATTGAGGATTGGGGATTGAGGATTGAGGATTGAGTATTGAGGATTGAGGGTTGAAGGTTGAGGATTGCGGACTGAGTGTTGAGGGTTGAGTGACGAGAATTGATGTTTGTGAATAGAGATTTGAAGATTGCAGATTGAGTATTGGGTATTGAAAACTGTGAATTGATGATATTCTATTAAGGATTCAGGATTGACATCTGATTCTTGAGGTCTGAGGTCTGAAGATTGAGGATTCAGAATTGAGGTTTGAGGACTGAGGATTGAGGATTGAGGGTTGATGCTTCAGGATTGAGGATTGAGGGTTGAAGATTGAGGATTGAGGATTGAGGATGAGGGCTGCGGGTTAAGGATTGAGATTTGAGGACTTAGGACTGAGGATTGAGGATTGAGAATTGAGGATTGAGGATTGAGGATTGAAGATTGCGGATTGTGTATTGAGGATTGAAGAATGAGGATTGAGGATTGAGGATTGAGGATTGAGGATTGAAGACTGAGTATTGATGATTGAAGGTTGAGGATTGAGGACTGAGTATTGAGGATTGAGAATTGAGGATTGATTATTGAAGATTGAGTATTGAGGATTGAAGATTGAGGATTGACGATTGAGTGTTGAGGATTGAGGATGAGGGCTGAGGGTTGAGGGTTGAGGTTAGAGGACTGAGGACAGAGGATTGAGGATTGAGAATTGAGGATTGAGGATTGAGGATTGAAGATTGAGGATTGGGTATTGAGGACTGAAGAATGATGATTGAGGATTGAGGATTGAGGATTGAGGATTGAGGATTGAGGATTGAGGATTGAGAATGGAGGATTGAAGATTGAGTATTGAGAATTGACGATTGAGGATTGAGGATTGAGGATTGAGGATTGAGGGTTGAGTGTTGAGGTTTGAGTATTGAATACTGAGAATTCAGGATATTCTATTGAGTATTGAGAACTGAGGGTTGATGGTTGAGTATTGAGGATTGAGTATTGAGGATTGAGGATTGAGTATTGAGGATTGAGGATTGAGAATTGAAGATTGAATATTGATCATTGAAGATTGAGGATCGAGGATTGAGTGTTGTGGATTGAGGATGAGGACTGAGGGTTGAGTATTGATGTTTGAGGTCTGAGGATTGAGGATTGAGGATTGAGAATTGAGGATTGAGGATTGACGATTGAAGATTGTGGATTGGGTGTTGAGGATTGAAGAATGAGGATTGAGGATTGAGGATTGAAGAATGTGGATTGAGGATTGAGGATTGTGGATTGAGGATTCAAGATTGAGGATTGGGTATTGAGGATTGAAGAATGAGGATTGAGGATTGAGGACTGAGTATTGAGGGTTGTAGATTGAGCATTGAGGATTGGGTGTTGAGGATTGAAGAATGAGGATTGAGGATTGTGGATTGTGGATTGAGGATTGAAGATCGAGGATTGGGTATTGCGGATTGAACATTGAGGATTGAGGATTGAGGATTGAGGATTGAGGACTGAGTATTGAGGGTTGCAGATTGAGCATTGAGGATTGGGTGTTGAGGATTGAAGAATGAGGATTGAGGATTGTGGATTGTGGATTGAGGATTGAAGATCGAGGATTGGGTATTGCGGATTGAACATTGAGGATTGAGGATTGAGGATTGAGGATTGAGGATTGAGGACTGAAGATTGAATATCGATGATTGAAGATTGAGGATTGAGGATTGATGGTTGTGGATTGAGGACGAGGACAGAGGGTTGAGTATTGATGTTTGAGGTCTGAGGATTGAGGATTGAGGATTGAGAATTGAGGATTGAGGATTGAGGATTGAAGATTGAGGATTGGGGATTGAGGATGAGGGCTGAGGGTTGAGGGTTGAGGTTTGAGGTCTGAGGATTGAGGGTTGAGGATTGAGAGTTGAGGATTGAGGGTTGAAGATTGAAGATTGAGGATTGGGTATTGAGGATTGAAGAATGAGGATTGACGAATGACGATTGAGGATTGTGGATTGAAGATTGAGTATTGAGGATTGAAGCCTGACGATTGAGGATTGAGGATTGAGGACTGAGGATTGTGGATGGAGGATTGAAGATTGAGTATTGAGGATTGAAGATTGAGGATTGAGGATTGAGGATTCGGGGTTGCGTGTTGAGGTTTGAGTATTGAATCCTGAGAATTCAGGATATTCTATTGAGTATTGAGAATTGAGGATTGAAGATTGAGTATTGAGGATTGAAGATTGAGGATTGAGGATTGAGGATTGGGGATTGAGGATTGAGGATTGAAGATTGAGGATTGGGGATTGAGGATCGACGATTGAGGATTGAGGATTGAGGATTGAGGATTGAGGGTTGCAGATTGAGTATTGAGGATTGAAGATTGAGGTTTGAGGATTGAGGATTGAGGATTGAGCATTGAGGGTTGCGGATTGAGGATTGAGGATTGAAGATTGAGTATTGACGATTGAAGATTGAGGATTGAGGATTGAGGATCGAGGATTGAGGATTGAGGATTGAAGATTGAGTATTAAGTATTGACGATTGAGGATTGAGGATTGAGTATTGAGGATTGAGGGTTGAAGGTTGAGGATTGCGGACTGAGTGTTGAGGGTTGAGTGACGAGAATTGATGTTTGTGAATAGAGATTTGAAGATTGCAGATTGAGTATTGGGTATTGAAAACTGTGAATTGATGATATTCTATTAAGGATTCAGGATTGACATCTGATTCTTGAGGTCTGAGGTCTGAAGATTGAGGATTCAGAATTGAGGTTTGAGGACTGAGGATTGAGGATTGAGGGTTGATGCTTCAGGATTGAGGATTGAGGGTTGAAGATTGAGGATTGAGGATTGAGGATGAGGGCTGCGGGTTAAGGATTGAGATTTGAGGACTTAGGACTGAGGATTGAGGATTGAGAATTGAGGATTGAGGATTGAGGATTGAAGATTGCGGATTGTGTATTGAGGATTGAAGAATGAGGATTGAGGATTGAGGATTGAGGATTGAGGATTGAAGACTGAGTATTGATGATTGAAGGTTGAGGATTGAGGACTGAGTATTGAGGATTGAGAATTGAGGATTGATTATTGAAGATTGAGTATTGAGGATTGAAGATTGAGGATTGACGATTGAGTGTTGAGGATTGAGGATGAGGGCTGAGGGTTGAGGGTTGAGGTTAGAGGACTGAGGACAGAGGATTGAGGATTGAGAATTGAGGATTGAGGATTGAGGATTGAAGATTGAGGATTGGGTATTGAGGACTGAAGAATGATGATTGAGGATTGAGGATTGAGGATTGAGGATTGAGGATTGAGGATTGAGGATTGAGAATGGAGGATTGAAGATTGAGTATTGAGAATTGACGATTGAGGATTGAGGATTGAGGATTGAGGATTGAGGGTTGAGTGTTGAGGTTTGAGTATTGAATACTGAGAATTCAGGATATTCTATTGAGTATTGAGAACTGAGGGTTGATGGTTGAGTATTGAGGATTGAGTATTGAGGATTGAGGATTGAGTATTGAGGATTGAGGATTGAGAATTGAAGATTGAATATTGATCATTGAAGATTGAGGATCGAGGATTGAGTGTTGTGGATTGAGGATGAGGACTGAGGGTTGAGTATTGATGTTTGAGGTCTGAGGATTGAGGATTGAGGATTGAGAATTGAGGATTGAGGATTGACGATTGAAGATTGTGGATTGGGTGTTGAGGATTGAAGAATGAGGATTGAGGATTGAGGATTGAAGAATGTGGATTGAGGATTGAGGATTGTGGATTGAGGATTCAAGATTGAGGATTGGGTATTGAGGATTGAAGAATGAGGATTGAGGATTGAGGACTGAGTATTGAGGGTTGTAGATTGAGCATTGAGGATTGGGTGTTGAGGATTGAAGAATGAGGATTGAGGATTGTGGATTGTGGATTGAGGATTGAAGATCGAGGATTGGGTATTGCGGATTGAACATTGAGGATTGAGGATTGAGGATTGAGGATTGAGGACTGAGTATTGAGGGTTGCAGATTGAGCATTGAGGATTGGGTGTTGAGGATTGAAGAATGAGGATTGAGGATTGTGGATTGTGGATTGAGGATTGAAGATCGAGGATTGGGTATTGCGGATTGAACATTGAGGATTGAGGATTGAGGATTGAGGATTGAGGATTGAGGACTGAAGATTGAATATCGATGATTGAAGATTGAGGATTGAGGATTGATGGTTGTGGATTGAGGACGAGGACAGAGGGTTGAGTATTGATGTTTGAGGTCTGAGGATTGAGGATTGAGGATTGAGAATTGAGGATTGAGGATTGAGGATTGAAGATTGAGGATTGGGGATTGAGGATGAGGGCTGAGGGTTGAGGGTTGAGGTTTGAGGTCTGAGGATTGAGGGTTGAGGATTGAGAGTTGAGGATTGAGGGTTGAAGATTGAAGATTGAGGATTGGGTATTGAGGATTGAAGAATGAGGATTGACGAATGACGATTGAGGATTGTGGATTGAAGATTGAGTATTGAGGATTGAAGCCTGACGATTGAGGATTGAGGATTGAGGACTGAGGATTGTGGATGGAGGATTGAAGATTGAGTATTGAGGATTGAAGATTGAGGATTGAGGATTGAGGATTCGGGGTTGCGTGTTGAGGTTTGAGTATTGAATCCTGAGAATTCAGGATATTCTATTGAGTATTGAGAATTGAGGATTGAAGATTGAGTATTGAGGATTGAAGATTGAGGATTGAGGATTGAGGATTGGGGATTGAGGATTGAGGATTGAAGATTGAGGATTGGGGATTGAGGATCGACGATTGAGGATTGAGGATTGAGGATTGAGGATTGAGGGTTGCAGATTGAGTATTGAGGATTGAAGATTGAGGTTTGAGGATTGAGGATTGAGGATTGAGCATTGAGGGTTGCGGATTGAGGATTGAGGATTGAAGATTGAGTATTGACGATTGAAGATTGAGGATTGAGGATTGAGGATCGAGGATTGAGGATTGAGGATTGAAGATTGAGTATTAAGTATTGACGATTGAGGATTGAGGATTGAGTATTGAGGATTGAGGGTTGAAGGTTGAGGATTGCGGACTGAGTGTTGAGGGTTGAGTGACGAGAATTGATGTTTGTGAATAGAGATTTGAAGATTGCAGATTGAGTATTGGGTATTGAAAACTGTGAATTGATGATATTCTATTAAGGATTCAGGATTGACATCTGATTCTTGAGGTCTGAGGTCTGAAGATTGAGGATTCAGAATTGAGGTTTGAGGACTGAGGATTGAGGATTGAGGGTTGATGCTTCAGGATTGAGGATTGAGGGTTGAAGATTGAGGATTGAGGATTGAGGATGAGGGCTGCGGGTTAAGGATTGAGATTTCAGGACTTAGGACTGAGGATTGAGGATTGAGAATTGAGGATTGAGGATTGAGGATTGAAGATTGCGGATTGTGTATTGAGGATTGAAGAATGAGGATTGAGGATTGAGGATTGAGGATTGAGGATTGAAGACTGAGTATTGATGATTGAAGGTTGAGGATTGAGGACTGAGTATTGAGGATTGAGAATTGAGGATTGATTATTGAAGATTGAGTATTGAGGATTGAAGATTGAGGATTGACGATTGAGTGTTGAGGATTGAGGATGAGGGCTGAGGGTTGAGGGTTGAGGTTAGAGGACTGAGGACAGAGGATTGAGGATTGAGAATTGAGGATTGAGGATTGAGGATTGAAGATTGAGGATTGGGTATTGAGGATTGAAGAATGATGATTGAGGGTTGAGGATTGAGGATTGAGGATTGAGGATTGAGGATTGAGGATTGAGAATGGAGGATTGAAGATTGAGTATTGAGAATTGACGATTGAGGATTGAGGATTGAGGATTGAGGATTGAGGGTTGAGTGTTGAGGTTTGAGTATTGAATACTGAGAATTCAGGATATTCTATTGAGTATTGAGAACTGAGGGTTGATGGTTGAGTATTGAGGATTGAGTATTGAGGATTGAGGATTGAGTATTGAGGATTGAGGATTGAGAATTGAAGATTGAATATTGATCATTGAAGATTGAGGATCGAGGATTGAGTGTTGTGGATTGAGGATGAGGACTGAGGGTTGAGTATTGATGTTTGAGGTCTGAGGATTGAGGATTGAGGATTGAGAATTGAGGATTGAGGATTGACGATTGAAGATTGTGGATTGGGTGTTGAGGATTGAAGAATGAGGATTGAGGATTGAGGATTGAAGAATGTGGATTGAGGATTGAGGATTGTGGATTGAGGATTCAAGATTGAGGATTGGGTATTGAGGATTGAAGAATGAGGATTGAGGATTGAGGACTGAGTATTGAGGGTTGTAGATTGAGCATTGAGGATTGGGTGTTGAGGATTGAAGAATGAGGATTGAGGATTGTGGATTGTGGATTGAGGATTGAAGATCGAGGATTGGGTATTGCGGATTGAACATTGAGGATTGAGGATTGAGGATTGAGGATTGAGGACTGAGTATTGAGGGTTGCAGATTGAGCATTGAGGATTGGGTGTTGAGGATTGAAGAATGAGGATTGAGGATTGTGGATTGTGGATTGAGGATTGAAGATCGAGGATTGGGTATTGCGGATTGAACATTGAGGATTGAGGATTGAGGATTGAGGATTGAGGATTGAGGACTGAAGATTGAATATCGATGATTGAAGATTGAGGATTGAGGATTGATGGTTGTGGATTGAGGACGAGGACAGAGGGTTGAGTATTGATGTTTGAGGTCTGAGGATTGAGGATTGAGGATTGAGAATTGAGGATTGAGGATTGAGGATTGAAGATTGAGGATTGGGGATTGAGGATGAGGGCTGAGGGTTGAGGGTTGAGGTTTGAGGTCTGAGGATTGAGGGTTGAGGATTGAGAGTTGAGGATTGAGGGTTGAAGATTGAAGATTGAGGATTGGGTATTGAGGATTGAAGAATGAGGATTGACGAATGACGATTGAGGATTGTGGATTGAAGATTGAGTATTGAGGATTGAAGCCTGACGATTGAGGATTGAGGATTGAGGACTGAGGATTGTGGATGGAGGATTGAAGATTGAGTATTGAGGATTGAAGATTGAGGATTGGGGATTGAGGATCGACGATTGAGGATTGAGGATTGAGGATTGAGGATTGAGGGTTGCAGATTGAGTATTGAGGATTGAAGATTGAGGTTTGAGGATTGAGGATTGAGGATTGAGCATTGAGGGTTGCGGATTGAGGATTGAGGATTGAAGATTGAGTATTGACGATTGAAGATTGAGGATTGAGGATTGAGGATCGAGGATTGAGGATTGAGGATTGAAGATTGAGTATTAAGTATTGACGATTGAGGATTGAGGATTGAGTATTGAGGATTGAGGGTTGAAGGTTGAGGATTGCGGACTGAGTGTTGAGGGTTGAGTGATGAGAATTGATGTTTGTGAATAGAGATTTGAAGATTGCAGATTGAGTATTGGGTATTGAAAACTGTGAATTGATGATATTCTATTAAGGATTCAGGATTGACATCTGATTCTTGAGGTCTGAGGTCTGAAGATTGAGGATTCAGAATTGAGGTTTGAGGACTGAGGATTGAGGATTGAGGGTTGATGCTTCAGGATTGAGGATTGAGGGTTGAAGATTGAGGATTGAGGATTCAGGATGAGGGCTGCGGGTTGAGGATTGAGATTTGAGGACTTAGGACTGAGGATTGAGGATTGAGAATTGAGGATTGAGGATTGAGGATTGAAGATTGCGGATTGTGTATTGAGGATTGAAGAATGAGGATTGAGTATTGAGGATCGAGGATTGAGGATTGAAGACTGAGTATTGATGATTGAAGGTTGAGGATTGAGGACTGAGTATTGAGGATTGAGAATTGAGGATTGATTATTGAAGATTGAGTATTGAGGATTGAAGATTGAGGATTGACGATTGAGTGTGGAGGATTGAGGATGAGGGCTGAGGGTTGAGGGTTGAGGTTAGAGGACTGAGGACAGAGGATTGAGGATTGAGAATTGAGGATTGAGGATTGAGGATTGAAGATTGAGGATTGGGTATTGAGGATTGAAGAATGATGATTGAGTATTGAGGATTGAGGATTGAGGATTGAGGATTGAGGATTGAGGATTGAGAATGGAGGATTGAAGATTGAGTATTGAGAATTGACGATTGAGGATTGAGGATTGAGGATTGAGGATTGAGGGTTGAGTGTTGAGGTTTGAGTATTGAATACTGAGAATTCAGGATATTCTATTGAGTATTGAGAACTGAGGGTTGATGGTTGAGTATTGAGGATTGAGTATTGAGGATTGAGGATTGAGTATTGAGGATTGAGGATTGAGGATTGAAGATTGAATATTGATGATTGAAGATTGAGGATCGAGGATTGAGTGTTGTGAATTGAGGACGAGGACTGAGGTTGAGTATTGATGTTTGAGGTCTGAGGATTGAGGATTGAGGATTGAGAATTGAGGATTGAGGATTGACGATTGAAGATTGTGGATTGGGTGTTGAGGATTGAAGAATGAGGATTGAGGATTGAGGATTGAGGATTGAGGATTGAAGATTGAGTATTGAGGATTGAAGATTGAGGATTGAGGTCTGCGAATTGAGAATTGAGGATTGAAGATTGAGGATTGGGAGTTGAGGATTGAAGAATGAGGATTGAGGATTGAGGATTGTGGATTGAGGATTGAAGATTGAGGATTGGGTATTGAGGATTGAAGAATGAGGATTGAGGATTGAGGACTGAGTATTGAGGGTTGCAGATTGAGCATTGAGGATTGGGTGTTGAGGATTGAAGAATGAGGATTGAGGATTGTGGATTGTGGATTGAGGATTGAAAATCGAGGATTGGGTATTGCGGATTGAACATTGAGGATTGAGGATTGAGGATTGAGGATTGAGGATTGAGGACTGAAGATTGAATATCGATGATTGAAGATTGAGGATTGAGGATTGATGGTTGTGGATTGAGGACGAGGACAGAGGGTTGAGTATTGATGTTTGAGGTCTGAGGATTGAGGATTTAGGATTGAGAATTGAGGATTGAGGATTGAGGATTGAAGATTGAGGATTGAGGATTGAGGATGAGGGCTGAGGGTTGAGGGTTGAGGTTTGAGGTCTGAGGATTGAGGGTTGAGGATTGAGAGTTGAGGATTGAGGGTTGAAGATTGAAGATTGAGGATTGGGTATTGAGGATTGAAGAATGAGGATAGACGAATGACGATAGAGGATTGAGGATTGAAGATTGAGTATTGAGGATTGAAGCCTGACGATTGAGGATTGAGGATTGAGGACTGAGGATTGTGGATGGAGGATTGAAGATTGAGTATTGAGGATTGAAGATTGAGGATTGAGGATTGAGGATTCGGGGTTGCGTGTTGAGGTTTGAGTATTGAATCCTGAGAATTCAGGATATTCTATTGAGTATTGAGAATTGAGGATTGAGGTTTGAGGACTGAGGATTGAGGATTGAGGATTGAGAATTGAGGATTGAGGATTGAGGATTGAAGATTGAGGATTGGGTATTGAGGGTTGAAGAATGAGGATTGAGGATTAAGGATTGAAGACTGAGTATTGAGGATTGAAGATTGAGGCTTGAGGATTGAGTATTGAGAATTGAGGACTGATAGTTGAGTATTGAGGACTGAAGATTGAGGATTGAAGATTGAAAATTGAGGATTGGGTGTTCAGGATTGAAGAATGAGGATTGAGGATTGAGGATTGAGGATTGAGTGTTGCAGTTTGAGTATTGAGGATTGAGGATTGAAGATTGAGGGTTGAGGATTGAGGATAGAAGGTTGAATATTGATGAATGAAGATTGAGGATTGAGGATTGAGGGTTGTGGATTGAGGACGAGGACTGAGGCTTGAATATTGATGCCTGAGGTCAGAGGATTGAGGATTGAGGATTGCGAACTGAGGATTGAAGTTTGAGGATTGAGCATTGAGGATTGGGTATTGAGGATTGAAGATTGAGGATTGAGTATTGAGGATTGTGGATTGAAGACTGAGTATTGAGGATTGAAGATTGAGGATTGAGGATTGAGGATTGAGGATTGAGGGTTGAAGATTGAATATTGATGATTGAAGATTGAGGATTGAGGATTGAGAGTTGAGGATTGAAGATTCAGTATTGAGGATCGAAGATTGAGCGTTGAGGATTGAGGATTGAACATTGAGGAATGAGTGCTGAGGGTTGAGTGGTGAAAATTGATGTTTGTGGATACAGGTTGGAGGATTGCAGATTGAGTATTGAGTATTGAAAGCTGTGAATTGAGGATATTCTACTGAGGATTGAGGAATGACAACTGATTGTTGCGGACTGAGTGCTGAAGATTGAGGATTCAGGATTGAGAGTTCAGAATTGAGGTTTGAGGACTGAGGATTGTGGATTGAAGATTGAGGATTGAGGATTGAGGATTGAAGACTGAGGGTAGGGTATTGAGGATTGAACATTGAGGATTGAGGGTTGAGGATTGAGGACTGAGGATAGACGATTGAGGATTGAGGAATGAGGATGCGGGCTGAGGGTTGCGGATTGACGTTTGAGATCTGAGGATTGAGGATGGAGGATTGAAGATTGAGTATTGAGGATTGAAGATTGAGGATTGTGGATTGAGGATTGAGGATTCAGGGTTGCGTGTTGAGGTTTGAGTATTGAATCCTGAGAATTCAGGATATTCTATTGAGTATTGAGAATTGAGGATTGAAGATTGAGTATTGAGGATTGAAGATTGAGGATCGAGGATTGAGGATTGAGGATTGAAGATTGAGTATTAAGCATTGACGATTGAGGATTGAGGATTGAGTATTGAGGATTGAGGGTTGAAGTTTGAGGATTGCGGACTGAGTGTTGAGGGTTGAGTGATGAGAATTGATGATTGTGAATAGAGATTTGAAGATTGCAGATTGAGTATTGGGTATTGAAAACTGTGAATTGATGATATTCTATTAAGGATTCAGGATTGACATCTGATTCTTGAGGTCTGAGGTCTGAAGATTGAGGATTCAGAATTGAGGTTTGAGGACTGAGGATTGAGGATTGAGGGTTGATGCTTCAGGATTGAGGATTGAGGGTTGAAGATTGAGGATTGAGGATTGAGGATGAGGGCTGAGGGTTGACGATTGAGATTTGAGGACTTAGGACAGAGGATTGAGGATTGAGAATTGAGGATTGAGGATTGAGGATTGAAGATTGAGGATTGGGTATTGAGGATTGAAGATTGAGGATTGTGGATTGAGGATTGAGGATTCAGGGTTGCGTGTTGAGGTTTGAGTATTGAATCCTGAGAATTCAGGATATTCTATTGAGTATTGAGAATTGAGGATTGAAGATTGAGTATTGAGGATTGAAGATTGAGGATCGAGGATTGAGGATTGAGGATTGAAGATTGAGTATTAAGTATTGACGATTGAGGATTGAGGATTGAGTATTGAGGATTGAGGGTTGAAGTTTGAGGATTGCGGACTGAGTGTTGAGGGTTGAGTGATGAGAATTGATGATTGTGAATAGAGATTTGAAGATTGCAGATTGAGTATTGGGTATTGAAAACTGTGAATTGATGATATTCTATTAAGGATTCAGGATTGACATCTGATTCTTGAGGTCTGAGGTCTGAAGATTGAGGATTCAGAATTGAGGTTTGAGGACTGAGGATTGAGGATTGAGGGTTGATGCTTCAGGATTGAGGATTGAGGGTTGAAGATTGAGGATTGAGGATTGAGGATGAGGGCTGAGGGTTGACGATTGAGATTTGAGGACTTAGGACAGAGGATTGAGGATTGAGAATTGAGGATTGAGGATTGAGGATTGAAGATTGAGGATTGGGTATTGAGGATTGAAGAATGTGGATTGAGGAATGAGGATTGAGGATTGAGGATTGAAGATTGAGTATTGAGGATTGAAGCCTGACGATTGCAGATTGAGGATTGAGGGTTGAGTGTTGAGGATTGGGGACGGAGGATTGAAGATTGAGTATTGAGGATTGAAGATTGAGGATTGAGGATTGAGGATTGAAGACTGAGGGTTGGGTATTGAGGATTGAACATTGAGGATTGAGGGTTGAGGATTGAGGATTGAGGATTGACGATTGAGGATTGAGGAATGAGGATTGAGGATTGAGGGTTGAGGATTGAGGACGGAGGATTGAAGATTGAGTATTGAGGATTGAAGATTGAGGATTGGGTACTGAGGATTGAAGAATAAGGGTTGAGGATTGAGGATTGAGGATTGAGAGATGAGGATTGAAGATTCAGTATTGAGGATCGAAGGTTGAGAGTTGAGGATTGAGGATTGAACATTGAGGAATGAGTGCTGAGGGTTGAGTGGTGAAAATTGGTGTTTGTGGATACAGGTTGGAGGATTGCAGATTGAGTATTGAGTATTGAAAGCTGTGAATTGAGGATATTCTACTGAGGATTGAGGAATGTCAACTGATTGTTGAGGACTGAGGGCTGAAGATTGAGGATTCAGGATTGAGGATTCAGAATTGAGGTTTGAGGACTGAGGATTGAGGACTGAAGATTGAGGATTGAGGATTGAGGATTGAAGACTGAGGGTTGGGTATTGAGGATTGAACATTGAGGATTGAGTGTTGAGGATTGAGGATTGAGGATTGAGGATTGAGGATTGAGGATTGAGGATTGAAGAATGAGGATTGAGGATTGAGGACTGAGGATTGAGGGTTGCAGATTGAGTATTGAGGATTGAAGTTTGAGGGTTGAGGTCTGAGAATTGAGGATTGAGGATTGAAGGTTGAGGATTGGGTGTTGAGGATTGAAGAATGAGGATTGAGGATTGAGGGTTGAAGATTGAGGATTGAGTATTGAGGATGGGGGCTGAGGGTTGAGGATTGAGATTTGAGGACTTAGGACTGAGGACTGAGGATTGGGAATTGAGGATTGAGGATTGAGGATTGAAGAATGAGGATTGGGTACTGAGGATTGAGGATTGAAGCCTGACGATTGAGGATTGATGTTTGAGGGTTGAGGGTTGAGGACGGAGGATTGAAGATTGAGCATTGAGGATTGAAGATTGAGGTTTGAGGTTTGAGGACTGGGGATTGAGGATTGAGTATTGAGGATTGAGGATTGAGGATTGAGGATTGAGGATTGAGGATTGAGGATTGATGATTGAGGATTGGGTGTTGCGGATTGAACATTGAGGATTGAGGATTGAGGATTTAGGATTGAGGATTGAGGACTGAAGATTGAATATTGATGATTGAAGAATGAGGATTGAGGATTGATTGTTGTGGATTGAGGACGAGGACTGAGGGTTGAGTATTGATGTTTGAGATCTGAGGATTGAGGATTGAGGATTGAGGATTGAGGATCGAAGATTGCGGATTGTGTATTGAGGATTGAAGAATGAGGATTGAGGATTGAGGATTGAGGATTGAGGATTGAAGACTGAGTATTGATGCTTGAAGATTGAGGATTGAGGACTGAGTATTGAGGATTGAGAATTGAGGATTGATTATTGAAGATTGAGTATTAAGGATTGAAGATTGAGGATTGACGATTGAGTATTGAGGATTGAGGATGAGGGCTGAGGGTTGAGGGTTGAGGTTAGAGGACTGAGGACAGAGCATTGAGGAATGAGAATTGAGGATTGAGGATTGAGGATTGAAGATTGAGGATTGGGTATTGAGGATTGAAGAATGATGATTGAGGATTGAGGATTGAGGATTGAGGAATGAAGATTGAGGATTGATGATTGAGGATTGAGGATTGAATATTGAGTATTGATGTTTGAAGATTGAGGATTGAGGATTGAGTATTGGGGATTGAGAATTGAGGATTGATTATTGAAGATTGAGTATTGAGGATTGAAGATTGAGGATTGAGGATTGAGTATTGAGGATTGATGATTGAGGATTGAGGATTGAATATTGAGTATTGATGATTGAAGATTGAGGATTGAGGATTGCGTATTGGGGATTGAGAATTGAGGATTGATTATTGAAGATTGAGTATTGAGGATTGAAGATTGAGGATTGAGGATTGAGTATTGAGGATTGAGGATTGAAGATTGAGGATTGGGTATTGCGGATTGAACATTGAGGATTGAAGACTGAGGATTGTGTATTGAGGGTTGAAGAATGAGGATTGAGGATTGAGGATTGAGGATTGAGGATTGAAGACTGAGTATTGATGATTGAAGGTTGAGAAATTGAGGATTGAGTATTGAGGATTGAGAATTGAGGATTGAACATTGAGGATTGAGTGTTGAGGATTGAGGATTGGGGATTGGGTATTGCGGATTGAACATTGAGGATTGGGGATTGAGGATCGACGATTGAGTATTGAGCATTGAAGATTGAGGATTGAGGATTGCAGATTGAGTATTGAGGATTGAAGATTGAGGTTTGAGGATTGAGGATTGAGGATTGAGCATTGAGGGTTGCGGATTGAGGATGGAGGATTGAAGATTGAGTATTGACGATTGAAGATTGAGGATTGAGGATTGAGGATTGAGGATTGAGGATTGAGGATTGAGGATTGAAGATTGAGTGTTGAGTATTGACGATTGAGGATTGAGGATTGAGTATTGAGGATTGAGGGTTGAAGGTTGAGGACTGCGGACTGAGTGTTGAGGGTTGAGTGATGAGAATTGATGTTTGTGAATAGAGATTTGAAGATGGCAGATTGAGCATTGGGTATTAAAAACTATGAATTGATGATATTCTATTAAGGATTCAGGATTGACATCTGATTGTTGAGGTCTGAGGTCTGAAGATTGAGGATTCAGAGTTGAGGTTTGAGGACTGAGGATTGAGGATTGAGGGTTGATGCTTCAGGGTTGAGGATTGAGGGTTGAAGATTGAGGATTGAGGATTGAGGATGAGGGCTGAGGGTTGATGATTGAGATTTGAGGACTTAGGACTGAGGATTGAGGATTGAGAATTGAGGATTGAGGATTGAGGATTGAAGATTGAGGATTGGGTATTGAGGATTGAAGAATGAGGATTGAGGAATGAGGATTGAGGATTGAGGATTGAAGATTGAGTATTGAGGATTGAAGCCTGACGATTGAGGATTGAGGATTGAGGGTTGAGGATTGAGGACGGAGGATTGAAGATTGAGTATTGAGGATTGAAGATTGAGGTTTGAGGTGTGAGGACTGAGGATTGAGGATTGAGTATTAAGGATTGAGGATTGAGGATTGAGGATTGAGGATTGAGGATTGAAGATTGAGGATTGGGTATTGCGGATTGAACATTGAGGATTGAGGATTGAGGATTGAGGATTGAGGATTGAAGACTGAGTATTGATGATTGAAGATTGAGGATTGAGGATAGAGTATTGAGGATTGAGAATTGAGGATTGATTATTGAAGATTGAGTATTGAGGATTGAAGATTGAGGATTGAGGATTGAGGATTGAGTGTTGAGGATTGAAGATTGAGTATTGAGGATTGAAGATTGAGGATTGAGGACTGAGAATTGAGGATTGAGGATTGAAGATTGAGGATTGGGTGTTGAGGATTGAAGAATGAGGATTGAGGATTGAGGACTGAGGATTGAGGGTTGCAGATTGAGTATTGAGGATTGAAGATTGAGGGTTGTGGTCTGAGAATTGAGGATTGAGGATTGAAGATTGAGGATTGGGTGTTGAGGATTGAAGAATGAGGATTGAGGAATGAGGATTGTGGATTGAGGATTGAAGATTGAGGATTGGGTATTGCGGATTGAACATTGAAGATTGAGGATTGAGGATTGAGGATTGAGGATTGAGGACTGAAGATTGAATATCGATGATTGAAGATTGAGGATTGAGGATTGATGGTTGTGGACTGAGGACGAGGACTGAGGGTTGAGTATTGATATTTGAGGTCTGAGGATTGAGGATTGAGGATTGAGAATTGAGGATTGAGGATTGAGGATTCAAGACTGAGGATTGAGGATTGAGGATGAGGGCTGAGAGTTGAGGATTGAGGTTTGAGGTCTGAGGATTGAGGGTTGAGGGTTGAGAGTTGAGGATTGAGGGTTGAAGATTGAAGATTGAGGATTGGGTATTGAGGATTGAAGAATGAGGATTGACGAATGACGATTGAGGATTGAGGATTGAAGATTGAGTATTGAGGATTGAAGCCTGACGATTGAGGATTGAGGATTGAGGACTGAGGATTGAGGATGGAGGATTGAAGATTGAGTATTGAGGATTGAAGATTGAGGATTGAGGACTGAGGATTGAGGATTCAGGGTAGCGTGTTGAGGTTTGAGTATTGAATTCTGAGAATTCAGGATATTCTATTGGGTATTGAGAATTGAGGATTGAAGATTGATTATTGAGGACTGAAGATTGAGGATTGAGGATTGAGGATTGGGGATTGAGGATTGAGGATTGAAGGTTGAGGATTCGGGATTGAGGATCGACGATTGAGGATTGAGGATTGAAGATTGAGGATTGAGGATTGCAGATTGAGTATTGAGGATTGAAGATTGAGGTTTGAGGATTGAGGATTGAGGATTGAGCATTGAGGGTTGCGGATTGAGGATTGAGGATTGAAGATTGAGTATTGACGATTGAAGATTGAGGATTGGGGATTGAGGATTGAGGATTGAGGATTGAGGATTGAAGATTGAGTATTGAGTATTGACGATTGAGGATTGAGGATTCAGTATTGAGGATTGAGGGTTGAAGGTTGAGGATTGCGGACTGAGTGTTGAGGGTTGAGTGATGAGAATTGATGTTTGTGAATAGAGATTTGAAGATTGCAGATTGAGTATTGGGTATTGAAAACAGTGAATTGATGATATTCTATTAAGGATTCAGGATTGACATCTGATTGTTGAGGTCTGAGGTCTGAAGATTGAGGATTCAGAATTGAGGTTTGAGGACTGAGGATTGAGGATTGAGGGTTGATGCTTCAGGGTTGAGGATTGAGGGTTGAAGATTGAGGATTGAGGATTGAGGATGAGGGCTGAGGGTTGAGGATTGAGATTTGAGGACTTAGGACTGAGGATTGAGGATTGAGAATTGAGGATTGAGGATTGAGGATTGGAGAATGAGGATTGGGTATTGAGGATTGAAGAATGAGGATTGAGGAATGAGGATTGAGGATTGAGGATTGAAGATTGAGTATTGAGGATTGAAGCCTGACGATTGAGGATTGAGGACTGAGGGTTGAGGATTGAGGACGGAGGATTGAAGATTGAGTATTGAGGATTGAAGATTGAGGTTTGAGGTTTGAGGACTGAGGATTGAGGATTGAGTATTGAGGATTGAGGATTGAGGATTGAGGATTGAGGATTGAGGATTGAGGATTGAAGATTGAGGATTGGGTATTGCGGATTGAACATTGAGGATTGAGGATTGAGGATTGAGGACTGAGGATTGAGGATTGAGGACTGAAGATTGAATATTGATACTTGAAGAATGAGGATTGAGGATTGATTGTTGTGGATTGAGGACGAGGACTGAGGGTTGAGTATTTATGTTTGAGGCCTGAGGATTGAGGATTGAGGATTGAGGATTGAAGACTGAGTATTGATGATTGAAGATTGAGGATTGAGGACTGAGTATTGAGGATTGAGAATTGAGGATTGATTATTGAAGATTGAGTATTGAGGATTGAAGATTGAGGATTGACGATTGAGTATTGAGGATTGAGGATGAGGGCTGAGGGTTGAGGGTTGAGGTTAGAGGACTGAGGACAGAGGATTGAGGATTGAGAATTGAGGATTGAGGATTGAGGATTGAAGATTGAGGATCGGGTATTGAGGATTGAAGAATGATGATTGAGGATTGAGGATTGAGGATTGAGGAATGAAGATTGAGGATTGATGATTGAGGATTGAGGATTGAATATTGAGTATTGATGATTGAAGATTGAGGATTGAGGATTGAGTATTGGGGATTGAGAATTGAGGATTGATTATTGAAGATTGAGTATTGAGGATTGAAGATTGAGGATTGAGGATTGAGTATTGAGGATTGATGATTGAGGTTTGAGGATTGAATATTGAGTATTGATGATTGAAGATTGAGGATTGAGGATTGAGTATTGGGGATTGAGAATTGAGGATTGATTATTGAAGATTGAGTATTGAGGATTGAAGATTGAGGATTGAGGATTGAGTATTGAGGATTGAGGATTGAAGATTGAGGATTGGGTATTGCGGATTGAACATTGAGGATTGAAGACTGAGGATTGTGTATTGAGGGTTGAAGAATGAGGATTGAGGATTGAGGATTGAGGATTGAGGATTGAAGACTGAGTATTGATGATTGAAGGTTGAGAAATTGAGGATTGAGTATTGAGGATTGAGAATTGAGGATTGAACATTGAGGATTGAGTGTTGAGGATTGAGGATTGGGGATTGGGTATTGCGGATTGAACATTGAGGATTGGGGATTGAGGATCGACGATTGAGTATTGAGCATTGAAGATTGAGGATTGAGGATTGCAGATTGAGTATTGAGGATTGAAGATTGAGGTTTGAGGATTGAGGATTGAGGATTGAGCATTGAGGGTTGCGGATTGAGGATGGAGGATTGAAGATTGAGTATTGACGATTGAAGATTGAGGATTGAGGATTGAGGATTGAGGATTGAGGATTGAGGATTGAGGATTGAAGATTGAGTATTGAGTATTGACGATTGAGGATTGAGGATTGAGTATTGAGGATTGAGGGTTGAAGGTTGAGGACTGCGGACTGAGTGTTGTGGGTTGAGTGATGAGAATTGATGTTTGTGAATAGAGATTTGAAGATTGCAGATTGAGCATTGGGTATTAAAAGCTATGAATTGATGATATTCTATTAAGGATTCAGGATTGACATCTGATTGTTGAGGTCTGAGGTCTGAAGATTGAGGATTCAGAATTGAGGTTTGAGGACTGAGGATTGAGGATTGAGGGTTGATGCTTCAGGGTTGAGGATTGAGGGTTGAAGATTGAGGATTGAGGATTGAGGATGAAGGCTGAGGGTTGAGGATTGAGATTTGAGGACTTAGGACTGAGGATTGAGGATTGAGAATTGAGGATTGAGGATTGAGTATTGAAGATTGAGGATTGGGTATTGAGGATTGAAGAATGAGGATTGAGGAATGAGGATTGAGGATTGAGGATTGAAGATTGAGTATTGAGGATTGAAGCCTGACGATTGAGGATTGAGGATTGAGGGTTGAGGATTGAGGACGGAGGATTGAAGATTGAGTATTGAGGATTGAAGATTGAGGTTTGAGGTGTGAGGACTGAGGATTGAGGATTGAGTATTAAGGATTGAGGATTGAGGATTGAGGATTGAGGATTGAGGATTGAAGATTGAGGATTGGGTATTGCGGATTGAACATTGAGGATTGAGGATTGAGGATTGAGGATTGAGGATTGAAGACTGAGTATTGATGATTGAAGATTGAGGATTGAGGATAGAGTATTGAGGATTGAGAATTGAGGATTGATTATTGAAGATTGAGTATTGAGGATTGAAGATTGAGGATTGAGGATTGAGGATTGAGTGTTGAGGATTGAAGATTGAGTATTGAGGATTGAAGATTGAGGATTGAGGTCTGAGAATTGAGGATTGAGGATTGAAGATTGAGGATTGGGTGTTGAGGATTGAAGAATGAGGATTGAGGATTGAGGACTGAGGATTGAGGGTTGCAGATTGAGTATTGAGGATTGAAGATTGAGGGTTGTGGTCTGAGAATTGAGGATTGAGGATTGAAGATTGAGGATTGGGTGTTGAGGATTGAAGAATGAGGATTGAGGATTGAGGATTGTGGATTGAGGATTGAAGATTGAGGATTGGGTATTGCGGATTGAACATTGAAGATTGAGGATTGAGGATTGAGGATTGAGGATTGAGGACTGAAGATTGAATATCGATGATTGAAGATTGAGGATTGAGGATTGATGGTTGTGGACTGAGGACGAGGACTGAGGGTTGAGTATTGATATTTGAGGTCTGAGGATTGAGGATTTAGGATTGAGAATTGAGGATTGAGGATTGAGGATTCAAGACTGAGGATTGAGGATTGAGGATGAGGGCTGAGAGTTGAGGGTTGAGGTTTGAGGTCTGAGGATTGAGGGTTGAGGGTTGAGAGTTGAGGATTGAGGATTGAAGATTGAGTATTGAGGATTGAAGATTGAGGTTTGAGGTGTGAGGACTGAGGATTGAGGATTGAGTATTAAGGATTGAGGACTGAAGATTGAGGATTGAGGATTGAGGATTGAAGACTGAGGGTTGGGTATTGAGGATTGAACATTGAGGATTGAGGATTGAGGATTGAGGACTGAGGATTGAAGAATGAGGATTGAGGATTGAGGACTGAGGATTGAGGGTTGCAGATTGAGTATTGAGGATTGAAGTTTGAGGGTTGAGGTCTGAGAATTGAGGATTGAGGATTGAAGATTGAGGATTGGGTGTTGAGGATTGAAGAATGAGGATTGAGGATTGAGGATTGAAGATTGAGGATTGAGGATTGAGGATGAGGGCTGAGAGTTGAGGATTGAGGTTTGAGGTCTGAGGATTGAGGGTTGAGGATTGAGAGTTGAGGATTGAGGGTTGAAGATTGAAGATTGAGGATTGGGTATTGAGGACTGAAGAATGAGGATTGACGAATGACGATTGAGGATCGAGGATTGAAGATCGAGTATTGAGGATTGAAGCCTGACGATTGAGGATTGAGGATTGAGGGTTGAGGATTGAGGACGGAGGATTGAAGATTGAGTATTGAGGATTGAAGATTGAGGTTTGAGGTTTGAGGACTGAGGATTGAGGATTGAGTATTGAGGATTGAGAATTGAGGATTGAGGATTGAGGATTGAAGAATGAGGATTGAGGATTGAGGATTGAGGATTGAGGATTGAAAACTGAGTATTGATGATTGAAGGTTGAGGATTGAGGACTGAGTATTGAGGATTGAGAATTGAGGATTGATTATTGAAGATTGAGTATTGAGGATTGAAGATTGAGGATTGACGATTGAGTATTGAGGATTGAGGATGAGGGCTGAGGGTTGAGGGTTGAGGTTAGAGGACTGAGGACAGAGGATTGAGGATTGAGGATTGTGGATTGTGGATTGAGGATTGAAGATCGAGGATTGGGTATTGCGGATTGAACATTGAGGATTGAGGATTGAGGATTGAGGATTGAGGATTGAGGACTGAAGATTGAATATCGATGATTGAAGATTGAGCATTGAGGATTGATGGTTGTGGATTGAGGACGAGGACAGAGGGTTGAGTATTGATGTTTGAGGTCTGAGGATTGAGGATTGAGGATTGAGAATTGAGGATTGAGGATTGAGGATTGAAGATTGAGGATTGAGGATTGAGGATGAGGGCTGAGGGTTGAGGGTTGAGGTTTGAGGTCTGAGGATTGAGGGTTGAGGATTGAGAGTTGAGGATTGAGGGTTGAAGATTGAAGATTGAGGATTGGGTATTGAGGATTGAAGAATGAGGATTGACGAATGACGATAGAGGATTGAGGATTGAAGATTGAGTATTGAGGATTGAAGCCTGACGATTGAGGATTGAGGATTGAGGACTGAGGATTGTGGATGGAGGATTGAAGATTGAGTATTGAGGATTGAAGATTGAGGATTGAGGATTGAGGATTCGGGGTTGCGTGTTGAGGTTTGAGTATTGAATCCTGAGAATTCAGGATATTCTATTGAGTATTGAGAATTGAGGATTGAGGTTTGAGGACTGAGGATTGAGGATTGAGGATTGAGAATTGAGGATTGAGGATTGAGGATTGAAGATTGAGGATTGGGTATTGAGGGTTGAAGAATGAGGATTGAGGATTGAGGATTGAAGATTGAGTATTGAGGATTGAAGATTGAGGCTTGAGGATTGAGTATTGAGAATTGAGGACTGATAGTTGAGTATTGAGGACTGAAGATTGAGGATTGAGGATTGAAAATTGAGGATTGGGTGTTCAGGATTGAAGAATGAGGATTGAGTATTGAGGATTGAGGATTGAGTGTTGCAGATTGAGTATTGAGAATTGAGGATTGAAGATTGAGGGTTGAGGATTGAGGATAGAAGGTTGAATATTGATGAATGAAGATTGAGGATTGAGGATTGAGGGTTGTGGATTGAGGACGAGGACTGAGGCTTGAATATTGATGCCTGAGGTCAGAGGATTGAGGATTGAGGATTGCGAACTGAGGATTGAAGCTTGACGATTGAGCATTGAGGATTGGGTATTGAGGATTGAAGATTGAGGATTGAGTATTGAGGATTGTGGATTGAAGACTGAGTATTGAGGATTGAAGGTTGAGGATTGAGGATTGAGGTTTGTGGATTGAGGACGAGGACTGAGGGTTGAATATTGATGTTTGAGGTCTGAGGATTGAGGATTGAGGATTGAGGATTGAGAATTGAGGATTGAGGATTGAGGATTGAAGATCGAGGATTGGGTACTGAGGATTGAAGAATAAGGGTTGAGGATTGAGGATTGAGGATTGAGAGTTGAGGATTGAAGATTCAGTATTGAGGATCGAAGATTGAGAGTTGAGGATTGAGGATTGAACATTGAGGAATGAGTGCTGAGGGTTGAGTGGTGAAAATTGATGTTTGTGGATACAGGTTGGAGGATTGCAGATTGAGTATTGAGTATTGAAAGCTGTGAATTGAGGATATTCTACTGAGGATTGAGGAATGACAACTGATTGTTGCGGACTGAGTGCTGAAGATTGAGGATTCAGGATTGAGAGTTCAGAATTGAGGTTTGAGGACTGAGGACTGTGGATTGAAGATTGAGGATTGAGGATTGAGGATTGAAGACTGAGGGTAGGGTATTGAGGATTGAACATTGAGGATTGAGGGTTGAGGATTGAGGATTGAGGATTGAAGATTGAGGATTGGGTATTCAGGATTGTAGAATGTGGATTGAGGAATGAGGATTCAGGATTGAGGATTGAAGATTGAGTATTGAGGATTGAAGCCTGACGATTGAGGATTGAGGATTGAGGGTTGAGGATTGAGGACGGAGGAGTGAAGATTCAGTATTGAGGATTGAAGATTGAGGATTGAGGATTGAGGATGGAAGACTGAGTGTTCGGTATTGAGGATTGAACATTGAGGATTGAGGGTTGGGGATTGAGGATTGAGGATTGACGATTGAGGATTGAGGAATGAGGATGAGGGCTGAGGGTTGCGGATTGAGGTTTGAGGTCTGAGGACTGAGGATTGAGGATTGAGAATTGAGGACTGAGGATTGAAGATTGAAGACTGAGGATTGGGTATTCAGGATTGAAGCCTGACGATTGAGGATGGAGGATTGAGGATTGATGGTTGAGTGTTTAGGTTTGAGTATTGAATACTGAGAATTCAGGATATTCTATTGAGTATTGAGAACTGAGGGTTGATGGTTGAGTATTGAGGATTGAGTATTGAGGATTGAGGATTGAGTATTGAGGATTGAGGATTGAGGATTGAAGATTGAATATTGATGATTGAAGATTGAGGATCGAGGATTGAGTGTTGTGGATTGAGGACGAGGACTGAGGGTTGAGTATTGATGTTTGAGGTCTGAGGATTGAGGATTGAGGATTGAGTATTGAGGATTGAAGATTGTGGATTGAGGTCTGAGAATTGAGAATTGAGGATTGCATATTGAGGATTGGGTGTTGAGGATTGAAGAATGAGGATTGAGGATTGAGGATTGTGAATTGAGGATTGAAGATTGAGGATTGGGTATTGAGGATTGAAGAATGAGGATTGAGGATTGAGGACTGAGGATTGAGGGTTGCCGATTGAGTATTGAGGATTGAAGATTGAGGGTTGAGGTCTGAGAATTGAGGATTGAGGACTGAAGATTGAGGATTGGGTGTTGAGGATTGAAGAATGAGGATTGAGGATTGAGGATTGTGGATTGAGGATTGAAGATTGAGGATTGGGTATTGCGGATAGAAAATTGAGGATTGAGGATTGAGGATTGAGGATTGAGGATTGAGGACTGAAGATTGAACATCGATGATTGAAGATTGAGGATTGAGGATTGATGGTTGTGGATTGAGGACGAGGACTGAGGGTTGAGTATTGATGTTTGAGGTCTGAGGATTGAGGATTGAGGGTTGAGGATTGAGAGTTGAGGATTGAGGGTTGAGGATGAGGGCTGAGGGTTGAGGGTTGAGGTTAGAGGACTGAGGACAGAGGATTGAGGATTGAGAATTGAGGATTGAGGATTGAGGATTGAAGATTGAGGATTGGGTATTGAGGATTGAAGAATGATGATTGAGGATTGAGGATTGAGGATTGAGGATTGAGGATTGAGGATTGAGGATTGAGAATGGAGGATTGAAGATTGAGTATTGAGAATTGACGATTGAGGATTGAGGATTGAGGATTGAGGATTGAGGGTTGAGTGTTGAGGTTTGAGTATTGAATACTGAGAATTCAGGATATTCTATTGAGTATTGAGAACTGAGGGTTGATGGTTGAGTATTGAGGATTGAGTATTGAGGATTGAGGATTGAGTATTGAGGATTGAGGATTGAGGATTGAAGATTGAATATTGATGATTGAAGATTGAGGATCGAGGATTGAGTGTTGTGGATTGAGGACGAGGACTGAGGTTGAGTATTGATGTTTGAGGTCTGAGGATTGAGGATTGAGGATTGAGAATTGAGGATTGAGGATTGACGATTGAAGATTGTGGATTGGGTGTTGAGGATTGAAGAATGAGGATTGAGGATTGAGGATTGAGGATTGAGGATTGAAGATTGAGTATTGAGGATTGAAGATTGAGGATTGAGGTCTGCGAATTGAGAATTGAGGATTGAAGATTGAGGATTGGGTGTTGAGGATTGAAGAATGAGGATTGAGGATTGAGGATTGTGGATTGAGGATTGAAGATTGAGGATTGGGTATTGAGGATTGAAGAATGAGGATTGAGGATTGAGGACTGAGTATTGAGGGTTGCAGATTGAGCATTGAGGATTGGGTGTTGAGGATTGAAGAATGAGGATTGAGGATTGTGGATTGTGGATTGAGGATTGAAAATCGAGGATTGGGTATTGCGGATTGAACATTGAGGATTGAGGATTGAGGATTGAGGACTGAAGATTGAACATCGATGATTGAAGATTGAGGATTGAGGATTGATGGTTGTGGATTGAGGACGAGGACTGGGGGTTGAGTATTGATGTTTGAGGTCTGAGGATTGAGGATTGAGGGTTGAGGATTGAGAGTTGAGGATTGAGGGTTGAAGATTGAAGATTGAGGATTGGGTATTGATGATTGAAGAATGAGGATTGACGAATGACGATTGAGGATTGAGGACTGAGGTTTGAGGATGGAGGATTGAGGATTGAGGGTTGATGCTTCAGGATTGAGGATTGAGGGTTGAAGATTGAGGATTGAGTATTGAGGATGAGGGCTGAGGGTTGAGGATTGAGATTTGAGGACTTAGGACTGAGGACTGAGGATTGGGAATTGAGGATTGAGGATTGAGGATTGAAGAATGAGGATTGGGTATTGAGGATTGAAGAATGAGGATTGAGGAATGATGTTTGAAGGTTGAGGGTTGAGGACGGAGGATTGAAGATTGAGCATTGAGGATTGAAGATTGAGGTTTGAGGTTTGAGGACTGAGGATTGAGGATTGAGTATTGAGGATTGAGGATTGAGGATTGAGGATTGAGGATTGAGGATTGATGATTGAGGATTGGGTATTGCGGATTGAACATTGAGGATTGAGGATTGAGGATTGAGGATTGAGGATTGAGGACTGAAGATTGAATATTGATGATTGAAGAATGAGGATTGAGGATTGATTGTTGTGGATTGAGGACGAGGACTGAGGGTTGAGTATTGATGTTTGAGATCTGAGGATTGAGGATTGAGGATTGAGGATTGAGGATTGAAGATTGCGGATTGTGTATTGAGGATTGAAGAATGAGGATTGAGGATTGAGGATTGAGGTTTGAGGGTTGAAGACTGAGTATTGATGATTGAAGGTTGAGGATTGAGGACTGAGTATTGAGGATTGAGAATTGAGGATTGATTATTGAAGATTGAGTATTGAGGATTGAAGATTGAGGATTGACGATTGAGTATTTAGGATTGAGGATGAGGGCTGAGGGTTGAGGGTTGAGGTTAGAGGACTGAGGACAGAGGATTGAGGATTGAGGATTGCAGATTGAGTATTGAGGATTGAAGATTGAGGTTTGAGGATTGGGGATTGAGGATTGAGCATTGAGGGTTGCGGATTGAGGATTGAGGATTGAAGATTGAGTATTGACGATGGAAGATTGAGGATTGAGGATTGAGGATTGAGGATTGAGGATTGAGGGGTGAAGATTGAGTATTGAGCATTGACGATTGAGGATTGAGGATTGACGATTGAGGATTGAGGATTGAGTATTGAGGATTGAGGGTTGAAGGTTGAGGATTGCGGACTGAGTGTTGAGGGTTGAGTGACGATAATTGATGTTTGTGAATAGAGATTTGAAGATTGCAGATTGAGTATTGGGTATTGGAAACTGTGAATTGATGATATTCTATTAAGGATTCAGGATTGACATCTGATTGTTGAGGTCTGAGGTCTGAAGATTGAGGATTCAGAATTGAGGTTTGAAGACTGAGGATTGAGGATTGAGGGTTGATGCTTCAGGATTGAGGATTGAGGGTTGAAGATTGAGGATTGAGTATTGAGGATGAGGGCTGAGGGTTGAGGATTGAGATTTGAGGACTTAGGTCTGAGGACTGAGGATTGGGAATTGAGGATTGAGGATTGAGGATTGAAGAATGAGGATTGGGTATTGAGGATTGAAGAATGAGGATTGAGGAATGAGGATTGAAGATTGAGGATTGAGGACGAGGACTGAGGCTTGAATATTGATGCCTGAGGTCAGAGGATTGAGGATTGAGGATTGCGAACTGAGGATTGAAGTTTGAGGATTGAGCATTGAGGATTGGGTATTGAGGATTGAAGATTGAGGATTGAGTATTGAGGATTGTGGATTGAAGACTGAGTATTGAGGATTGAAGATTGAGGATTGAGGATTGAGGATTGAGGATTGAGGGTTGAAGATTGAATATAGATGATTGAAGATTGAGGATTGAGGATTGAGGTTTGTGGATTGAGGACGAGGACTGAGGGTTGAATATTGATGTTTGAGGTCTGAGGATTGAGGATTGAGGATTGAGGATTGAGAATTGAGGATTGAGGATTGAGGATTGAAGATTGAGGATTGGGTACTGAGGATTGAAGAATAAGGGTTGAGGATTGAGGATTGAGGATTGAGAGTTGAGGATTGAAGATTCAGTATTGAGGATCGAAGATTGAGAGTTGAGGATTGAGGATTGAACATTGAGGAATGAGTGCTGAGGGTTGAGTGGTGAAAATTGATGTTTGTGGATACAGGTTGGAGGATTGCAGATTGAGTATTGAGTATTGAAAGCTGTGAATTGAGGATATTCTACAGAGGATTGAGGAATGACAACTGATTGTTGCGGACTGAGTGCTGAAGATTGAGGATTCAGGATTGAGAGTTCAGAATTGAGGTTTGAGGACTGAGGATTGTGGATTGAAGATTGAGGATTGAGGATTGAGGATTGAAGACTGAGGGTAGGGTATTGAGGATTGAACATTGAGGATTGAGGTTTGAGGATTGAGGACTGAGGATAGACGATTGAGGATTGAGGAATGAGGATGCGGGCTGAGGGTTGCGGATTGACGTTTGAGGTCTGAGGATTGAGGATGGAGGATTGAAGATTGAGTATTGAGGATTGAAGATTGAGGATTGTGGATTGAGGATTGAGGATTCAGGGTTGCGTGTTGAGGTTTGAGTATTGAATCCTGAGAATTCAGGATATTCTATTGAGTATTGAGAATTGAGGATTGAAGATTGAGTATTGACGATTGAAGATTGTGGATTGAGGATTGAGGATTGGGGATTGAGGATTGAGGATTGAAGATTGAGGATTGGGGACTGAGGATCGACGACTGAGGATTGAGGATTGAGGATTGAGGATTGAGGATTGCAGATTGAGTATTGAGGATTGAAGATTGAGGTTTGAGGATTGAGGATTGAGGATTGAGCATTGAGGGTTGCGGATTGAGGATTGAGGATTGAAGATTGAGTATTGACGATTGAAGATTGAGGATTGAGGATTGAGGATTGAGGATTGAGGATTGAGGATTGAAGATTGAGTATTGAGTATTGACGATTGAGGATTGAGGATTGAGTATTGAGGATTGAGGGTTGAAGGTTGAGGATTGCGGACTGAGTGTTGAGGGTTGAGTGATGAGTATTGATGTTTGTGAATAGAGATTTGAAGATTGCAGATTGAGTATTGGGTATTGGAAACTGTGAATTGATGATATTCTATTAAGGATTCAGGATTGACATCTGATTGACGAGGTCTGAGGTCTGAAGATTGAGGATTCAGAATTGAGGTTTGAGGACTGAGGATTGAGGATTGAGGGTTGACGCTTCAGGATTGAGGATTGAGGGTTGAAGATTGAGGATTGAGGATTGAGGATGAGGGCTGCGGGTTGAGGATTGAGATTTGAGGGCTTAGGACTGAGGATTGAGGATTGAGAATTGAGGATTGAGGATTGAGGATTGAAGATTGAGGATTGGGTATTGAGGATTGTAGAATGTGGATTGAGGAATGAGGATTCAGGATTGAGGATTGAAGATTGAGTATTGAGGATTGAAGCCTGACGATTGAGGATTGAGGATTGAGGGCTGAGGATTGAGGACGGAGGATTGAAGATTGAGTATTGAGGATTGAAGATTGAGGATTGAGGATTGAGGATTGAAGACTGAGTGTTCGGTATTGAGGATTGAACATTGAGGATTGAGGGTTGAGGATTGAGGATTGAGGATTGACGATTGAGGATTGAGGAATGAGGATGAGGGCTGAGGGTTGCGGATTGAGGTTTGAGGTCTGAGGACTGAGGATTGAGGATTGAGAATTGAGGACTGAGGATTGAAGATTGAAGACTGAGGATTGGGTATTCAGGATTGAAGCCTGACGATTGACAATGGAGGATTGAGGATTGAGGATTGAGGATTGAGGATTGAGGATTGAGAATGGAGGACTGAAGATTGAGTATTGAGAATTGACGATTGAAGATTGAGGATTGAGGATTGAGGATTGAGGGTTGAGTGTTGAGGTTTGAGTATTGAATACTGAGAATTCAGGATATTCTATTGAGTATTGAGAACTGAGGGTTGATGGTTGAGTATTGAGGATTGAGTATTGAGGATTGAGGATTGAGTATTGAGGATTGAGGATTGAGGATTGAAGATTGAGTATTGAGGATTGAAGATTGAGGATTGAGGTCTGCGAATTGAGAATTGAGGATTGAAGATTGAGGATTGGGTGTTGAGGATTGAAGAATGAGGATTGAGGATTGAGGATTGTGGATTGAGGATTGAAGATTGAGTATTGGGTATTGAGGATTGAAGAATGAGGATTGAGGATTGAGGACTGAGTATTGAGTGTTGCAGATTGAGTATTGAGGATTGGGTGTTGAGGATTGAAGAATGAGGATTGAGGATTGAGGATTGTGGGTTGAGGATTGAAGATCGAGAATTGGGTATTGCGGATTGAACATTGAGGATTGAGGATTGAGGATTGAGGATTGAGGATTGAGGACTGAAGATTGAATATCGATGATTGAAGATTGAGGATTGAGGATTGATGGTTGTGGATTGAGGACGAGGACTGAGGGTTGAGTATTGATGTTTGAGGTCTGAGGATTGAGGGTTGACGATTGAGGATAGAGTATTGAGGATTGAGAATTGAGGATTGATTATTGAAGATTGAGTATTGAGGATTGAAGATTGAGGATTGAGGATTGAGGAATGAGAATTGAGGATGAGAGCTGAGGGTTGAGGATTGAGGTTTGAGGACTGAGTACTGAGGATAGGGGATTGAGATTTGAGGATTGAGGATTGAGGATTGACGCCTGAGGATTGGGTATTGAGTATTGAAGAATGAGGATTGAGGATTGAGGACTGAGGATTGAGGATTTAAGATTGAGGATTGAGGACTGAGGATTGAGGATTGAGGATTGAATATTGAGTATTGAGGATTGAAGATTGAGGACTGAGGATTGAGAATTGAGGGTTGAGGATTGAGGACGAGGACTTACGGTTGAGGATTGAGGTTTGAGGTTTGAGGATTGAGAATTTAGGACTGAGGATTGAGGATGAGGGCTGAGGGTTGAGGATTGAGGTTTGAGGACTGAGGACTGAGGATTGAGGATTGAGTATTGAGGATTGAGGATTGAGGATTGAAGATTGAGGATTGGGTATTGAGGATTGTAGAATGAGGTTTGAGGATTGAGGATTGAGGATTGAAGACTGAGTATAGAGGATTGGAGTTTGCGGATTGAGAATTCAGGATTCAGGATTGAGGATTGAGGATTGAGGATTGAAGATTGATTATTGGGGATTGAAGATTGAGGATTGAGGATTGAGGATTGAGGATTGAGCATTGAAGATTGAGGACTGGGTATTGAGGGTTGACGATTGAGGATTGAGTATTGAGGGTTGAGAATTGAGGAATGATTATTGAAGATTGAGTATTGAGGATTGAAGATTGAGGATTGAGGATTGAGGATTGAGAATTGAGGATGAGGGCTGAGGGTTGAGGATTGAGGTTTGAGGACTGAGGACTGAGGATTGGGGATTGAGATTTGAGGATTGAGGATTGAGGATTGAAGACTGAGGATTGGGTATTGAGTATTGAAGAATGAGGATTGAGGATTGAGGACTGAGGATTGAGGACTGAGGATTGAGGATTGAGGGTTGAGGATTGAGGACGAGGACTGACGGTTGAGTATTGATGTTTGAGGTCTGAGGATTGAGGATTGAGGATTGAGAATTGAGGATTGAGGATTGACGATTGAAGATTGTGGATTGGGTGTTGAGGATTGAAGAATGAGGATTGAGGATTGAGGATTGAGGATTGAGGATTGAAGATTGAGTATTGAGGATTGAAGATTGAGGATTGAGGTCTGCGAATTGAGAATTGAGGATTGAAGATTGAGGATTGGGTGTTGAGGATTGAAGAATGAGGATTGAGGATTGAGGATTGTGGATTGAGGATTGAAGATTGAGGGTTGGGTATTGAGGATTGAAGAATGAGGATTGAGGATTGAGGACTGAGTATTGAGGGTTGCAGATTGAGTATTGAGGATTGGGTGTTGATGATTGAAGAATGAGGATTGAGGATTGAGGATTGTGGATTGAGGATTGAAGATCGAGGATTGGGTATTGCGGATTCAACATTGAGGATTGAGGATTGAGGATTGAGGATTGAGGATTGAGGACTGAAGATTGAATATCGATGATTGAAGATTGAGGATTGAGGATTGATGGTTGTGGATTGAGGACGAGGACTGAGGGTTGAATATTGATGTTTGAGGTCTGAGGATTGAGGATTGAGGATTGAGAATTGAGGATTGAGGATTGAGGATTGAAGATTGAGGATTGAGGATTGAGGATGAGGGCTGAGGGTTGAGGGTTGAGGTTTGAGGTCTGAGGATTGAGGGTTGAGGATTGAGAGTTGAGGATTGAGGGTTGAAAGTTGAAGATTGAAGATTGAGGATTGGGTATTGAGGATTGAAGAATGAGGATTGACGAATGACGATTGAGGATTGAGGATTGAAGATTGAGTATTGAGGATTGAAGCCTGACGATTGAGGATTGAGGATTGAGGACTGAGGATTGTGGATGGAGGATTGAAGATTGAGTATTGAGGATTGAAGGTTGAGGATTGAGGATTGAGGATTCGGGGTTGCGTGTTGAGGTTTGAGTATTGAATCCTGAGAATTCAGGATATTCTATTGAGTATTGAGAATTGAGGATTGAAGATTGAGTATTGAGGATTGAAGATTGAGGATTGAGGATTGAGGATTGGGGATTGAGGATTGAGGATTGAAGATTGAGGATTGGGGATTGAGGATCGACGATTGAGGATTGAGCATTGAGGATTGAGGATTGAGGATTGCAGATTGAGTATTGAGGATTGAAGATTGAGGTTTGAGGATTGAGGATTGAGGATTGAGCATTGAGGGTTGCGGATTGAGGATTGAGGATTGAAGATTGAGTATTGACGATTGAAGATTGAGGATTGAGGATTGAGGATCGAGGATTGAGGATTGAGGATTGAAGATTGAGTATTAAGTATTGACGATTGAGGATTGAGGATTGAGTATTGAGGATTGAGGGTTGAAGGTTGAGGATTGCGGACTGAGTGTTGAGGGTTGAGTGATGAGGATTGATGTTTGTGCATAGAGATTTGAAGATTGCAGATTGAGTATTGGGTATTGAAAACTGTGAATTGATGATATTCTATTAAGGATTCAGGATTGACATCTGATCCTTGAGGTCTGAGGTCTGAAGATTGAGGATACAGAATTGAGGTTTGAGGACTGAGGATTGAGGATTGAGGGTTGATGCTTCAGGATTGAGGATTGAGGGTTGAAGATTGAGGATTGAGGATTGAGGATGAGGGCTGAGGGTTGACGATTGAGATTTGAGGACTTAGGACAGAGGATTGAGGATTGAGAATTGAGGATTGAGGATTGAGGATTGAAGGTTGAGTATTGAGGATTGAAGATTGAGGATTGAGGATTGAGGAATGAGAATTGAGGATGAGAGCTGAGGGTTGAGGATTGAGGTTTGAGGACTGAGTACTGAGGATAGGGGATTGAGATTTGAGGATTGAGGATTGAGGATTGACGACTGAGGATTGGGTATTGAGTATTGAAGAATGAGGATTGAGGATTGAGGACTGAGGATTGAGGATTTAAGATTGAGGATTGAGGACTGAGGATTGAGGATTGAGGATTGAATATTGAGTATTGAGGATTGAAGATTGAGGACTGAGGATTGAGAATTGAGGGTTGAGGATTGAGGACGAGGACTTACGGTTGAGGATTGAGGTTTGAGGTTTGAGGATTGAGAATTTAGGACTGAGGATTGAGGATGAGGGCTGAGGGTTGAGGATTGAGGTTTGAGGACTGAGGACTGAGGATTGAGGATTGAGTATTGAGGATTGAGGATTGAGGATTGAAGATTGAGGATTGGGTATTGAGGATTGTAGAATGAGGTTTGAGGATTGAGGATTGAGGATTGAAGACTGAGTATAGAGGATTGGAGTTTGCGGATTGAGAATTCAGGATTCAGGATTGAGGATTGAGGATTGAGGATTGAAGATTGATTATTGGGGATTGAAGATTGAGGATTGAGGATTGAGGATTGAGGATTGAGCATTGAAGATTGAGGATTGGGTATTGAGGGTTGACGATTGAGGATTGAGTATTGAGGGTTGAGAATTGAGGAATGATTATTGAAGATTGAGTATTGAGGATTGAAGATTGAGGATTGAGGATTGAGGATTGAGAATTGAGGATGAGGGCTGAGGGTTGAGGATTGAGGTTTGAGGACTGAGGACTGAGGATTGGGGATTGAGATTTGAGGATTGAGGATTGAGGATTGAAGACTGAGGATTGGGTATTGAGTATTGAAGAATGAGGATTGAGGATTGAGGACTGAGGATTGAGGACTGAGGATTGAGGATTGAGGGTTGAGGATTGAGGACGAGGACTGACGGTTGAGTATTGATGTTTGAGGTCTGAGGATTGAGGATTGAGGATTGAGAATTGAGGATTGAGGATTGACGATTGAAGATTGTGGATTGGGTGTTGAGGATTGAAGAATGAGGATTGAGGATTGAGGATTGAGGATTGAGGATTGAAGATTGAGTATTGAGGATTGAAGATTGAGGATTGAGGTCTGCGAATTGAGAATTGAGGATTGAAGATTGAGGATTGGGTGTTGAGGATTGAAGAATGAGGATTGAGGATTGAGGATTGTGGATTGAGGATTGAAGATTGAGGGTTGGGTATTGAGGATTGAAGAATGAGGATTGAGGATTGAGGACTGAGTATTGAGGGTTGCAGATTGAGTATTGAGGATTGGGTGTTGATGATTGAAGAATGAGGATTGAGGATTGAGGATTGTGGATTGAGGATTGAAGATCGAGGATTGGGTATTGCGGATTCAACATTGAGGATTGAGGATTGAGGATTGAGGATTGAGGATTGAGGACTGAAGATTGAATATCGATGATTGAAGATTGAGGATTGAGGATTGATGGTTGTGGATTGAGGACGAGGACTGAGGGTTGAATATTGATGTTTGAGGTCTGAGGATTGAGGATTGAGGATTGAGAATTGAGGATTGAGGATTGAGGATTGAAGATTGAGGATTGAGGATTGAGGATGAGGGCTGAGGGTTGAGGGTTGAGGTTTGAGGTCTGAGGATTGAGGGTTGAGGATTGAGAGTTGAGGATTGAGGGTTGAAAGTTGAAGATTGAAGATTGAGGATTGGGTATTGAGGATTGAAGAATGAGGATTGACGAATGACGATTGAGGATTGAGGATTGAAGATTGAGTATTGAGGATTGAAGCCTGACGATTGAGGATTGAGGATTGAGGACTGAGGATTGTGGATGGAGGATTGAAGATTGAGTATTGAGGATTGAAGGTTGAGGATTGAGGATTGAGGATTCGGGGTTGCGTGTTGAGGTTTGAGTATTGAATCCTGAGAATTCAGGATATTCTATTGAGTATTGAGAATTGAGGATTGAAGATTGAGTATTGAGGATTGAAGATTGAGGATTGAGGATTGAGGATTGGGGATTGAGGATTGAGGATTGAAGATTGAGGATTGGGGATTGAGGATCGACGATTGAGGATTGAGCATTGAGGATTGAGGATTGAGGATTGCAGATTGAGTATTGAGGATTGAAGATTGAGGTTTGAGGATTGAGGATTGAGGATTGAGCATTGAGGGTTGCGGATTGAGGATTGAGGATTGAAGATTGAGTATTGACGATTGAAGATTGAGGATTGAGGATTGAGGATCGAGGATTGAGGATTGAGGATTGAAGATTGAGTATTAAGTATTGACGATTGAGGATTGAGGATTGAGTATTGAGGATTGAGGGTTGAAGGTTGAGGATTGCGGACTGAGTGTTGAGGGTTGAGTGATGAGGATTGATGTTTGTGCATAGAGATTTGAAGATTGCAGATTGAGTATTGGGTATTGAAAACTGTGAATTGATGATATTCTATTAAGGATTCAGGATTGACATCTGATCCTTGAGGTCTGAGGTCTGAAGATTGAGGATTCAGAATTGAGGTTTGAGGACTGAGGATTGAGGATTGAGGGTTGATGCTTCAGGATTGAGGATTGAGGGTTGAAGATTGAGGATTGAGGATTGAGGATGAGGGCTGAGGGTTGACGATTGAGATTTGAGGACTTAGGACAGAGGATTGAGGATTGAGAATTGAGGATTGAGGATTGAGGATTGAAGGTTGAGGATTGGGTATTGAGGATTGAAGAATGTGGATTGAGGAATGAGGATTGAGGATTGAGGATTGAAGATTGAGTATTGAGGATTGAAGCCTGACGATTGCGGATTGAGGATTGAGGGTTGAGGGTTGAGGATTGGGGACGGAGGATTGAAGATTGAGTATTGAGGATTGAAGATTGAGGATTGAGGATTGAGGATTGAAGACTGAGGGTTGGGTATTGAGGATTGAACATTGAGGATTGAGGGTTGAGGATTGAGGATTGAGGATTGACGATTGAGGATTGAGGAATGAGGATGAGGGCTGAGGGTTGCGGATTGAGGTTTGAGGTCTGAGGACTGAGGATTGAGGATTGAGAATTGAGGACTGAGGATTGAAGATTGAAGACTGAGGATTGGGTATTCAGGATTGAAGCCTGACGATTGAGGATGGAGGATTGAGGATTGAGGATTGAGGATTGAGTGTTGAGGATTGAAGATTGAGTATTGAGGATTGAAGATTGAGGATTGAGGTCTGAGAATTGAGGATTGAGGATTGAAGATTGAGGATTGGGTGTTGAGGATTGAAGAATGAGGATTGAGGATTGAGGACTGAGGATTGAGGGTTGCAGATTGAGTATTGAGGATTGAAGATTGAGGGTTGTGGTCTGAGAATTGAGGATTGAGGATTGAAGATTGAGGGTTGGGTGTTGAGGATTGAAGAATGAGGATTGAGGATTGAGGATTGTGGATTGAGGATTGAAGATTGAGGATTGGGTATTGCGGATTGAACATTGAAGATTGAGGATTGAGGATTGAGGATTGAGGATTGAGGACTGAAGATTGAATATCGATGATTGAAGATTGAGGATTGAGGATTGATGGTTGTGGACTGAGGACGAGGACTGAGGGTTGAGTATTGATATTTGAGGTCTGAGGATTGAGGATTGAGGATTGAGAATTGAGGATTGAGGATTGAGGATTCAAGACTGAGGATTGAGGATTGAGGATGAGGGCTGAGAGTTGAGGATTGAGGTTTGAGGTCTGAGGATTGAGGGTTGAGGGTTGAGAGTTGAGGATTGAGGGTTGAAGATTGAAGATTGAGGATTGGGTATTGAGGATTGAAGAATGAGGATTGACGAATGACGATTGAGGATTGAGGATTGAAGATTGAGTATTGAGGATTGAAGCCTGACGATTGAGGATTGAGGATTGAGGACTGAGGATTGAGGATGGAGGATTGAAGATTGAGTATTGAGGATTGAAGATTGAGGATTGAGGACTGAGGATTGAGGATTCAGGGTAGCGTGTTGAGGTTTGAGTATTGAATTCTGAGAATTCAGGATATTCTATTGGGTATTGAGAATTGAGGATTGAAGATTGATTATTGAGGACTGAAGATTGAGGATTGAGGATTGAGGATTGGGGATTGAGGATTGAGGATTGAAGGTTGAGGATTCGGGATTGAGGATCGACGATTGAGGATTGAGGATTGAAGATTGAGGATTGAGGATTGCAGATTGAGTATTGAGGATTGAAGATTGAGGTTTGAGGATTGAGGATTGAGGATTGAGCATTGAGGGTTGCGGATTGAGGATTGAGGATTGAAGATTGAGTATTGACGATTGAAGATTGAGGATTGGGGATTGAGGATTGAGGATTGAGGATTGAGGATTGAAGATTGAGTATTGAGTATTGACGATTGAGGATTGAGGATTCAGTATTGAGGATTGAGGGTTGAAGGTTGAGGATTGCGGACTGAGTGTTGAGGGTTGAGTGATGAGAATTGATGTTTGTGAATAGAGATTTGAAGATTGCAGATTGAGTATTGGGTATTGAAAACAGTGAATTGATGATATTCTATTAAGGATTCAGGATTGACATCTGATTGTTGAGGTCTGAGGTCTGAAGATTGAGGATTCAGAATTGAGGTTTGAGGACTGAGGATTGAGGATTGAGGGTTGATGCTTCAGGGTTGAGGATTGAGGGTTGAAGATTGAGGATTGAGGATTGAGGATGAGGGCTGAGGGTTGAGGATTGAGTGATGAGTATTGATGTTTGTGAATAGAGATTTGAAGATTGCAGATTGAGTATTGGGTATTGGAAACTGTGAATTGATGATATTCTATTAAGGATTCAGGATTGACATCTGATTGACGAGGTCTGAGGTCTGAAGATTGAGGATTCAGAATTGAGGTTTGAGGACTGAGGATTGAGGATTGAGGGTTGACGCTTCAGGATTGAGGATTGAGGGTTGAAGATTGAGGATTGAGGATTGAGGATGAGGGCTGCGGGTTGAGGATTGAGATTTGAGGGCTTAGGACTGAGGATTGAGGATTGAGAATTGAGGATTGAGGATTGAGGATTGAAGATTGAGGATTGGGTATTGAGGATTGTAGAATGTGGATTGAGGAATGAGGATTCAGGATTGAGGATTGAAGATTGAGTATTGAGGATTGAAGCCTGACGATTGAGGATTGAGGATTGAGGGCTGAGGATTGAGGACGGAGGATTGAAGATTGAGTATTGAGGATTGAAGATTGAGGATTGAGGATTGAGGATTGAAGACTGAGTGTTCGGTATTGAGGATTGAACATTGAGGATTGAGGGTTGAGGATTGAGGATTGAGGATTGACGATTGAGGATTGAGGAATGAGGATGAGGGCTGAGGGTTGCGGATTGAGGTTTGAGGTCTGAGGACTGAGGATTGAGGATTGAGAATTGAGGACTGAGGATTGAAGATTGAAGACTGAGGATTGGGTATTCAGGATTGAAGCCTGACGATTGACAATGGAGGATTGAGGATTGAGGATTGAGGATTGAGGATTGAGGATTGAGAATGGAGGACTGAAGATTGAGTATTGAGAATTGACGATTGAAGATTGAGGATTGAGGATTGAGGATTGAGGGTTGAGTGTTGAGGTTTGAGTATTGAATACTGAGAATTCAGGATATTCTATTGAGTATTGAGAACTGAGGGTTGATGGTTGAGTATTGAGGATTGAGTATTGAGGATTGAGGATTGAGTATTGAGGATTGAGGATTGAGGATTGAAGATTGAGTATTGAGGATTGAAGATTGAGGATTGAGGTCTGCGAATTGAGAATTGAGGATTGAAGATTGAGGATTGGGTGTTGAGGATTGAAGAATGAGGATTGAGGATTGAGGATTGTGGATTGAGGATTGAAGATTGAGGATTGGGTATTGAGGATTGAAGAATGAGGATTGAGGATTGAGGACTGAGTATTGAGTGTTGCAGATTGAGTATTGAGGATTGGGTGTTGAGGATTGAAGAATGAGGATTGAGGATTGAGTATTGTGGGTTGAGGATTGAAGATCGAGAATTGGGTATTGCGGATTGAACATTGAGGATTGAGGATTGAGGATTGAGGATTGAGGATTGAGGACTGAAGATTGAATATCGATGATTGAAGATTGAGGATTGAGGATTGATGGTTGTGGATTGAGGACGAGGACTGAGGGTTGAGTATTGATGTTTGAGGTCTGAGGATTGAGGATTGAGGATTGAGAATTGAGGATTGAGGATTGAGGATTGAAGATTTAGGATTGGGTATTGAGGGTTGACGATTGAGGATAGAGTATTGAGGATTGAGAATTGAGGATTGATTATTGAAGATTGAGTATTGAGGATTGAAGATTGAGGATTGAGGATTGAGGAATGAGAATTGAGGATGAGAGCTGAGGGTTGAGGATTGAGGTTTGAGGACTGAGTACTGAGGATAGGGGATTGAGATTTGAGGATTGAGGATTGAGGATTGACGACTGAGGATTGGGTATTGAGTATTGAAGAATGAGGATTGAGGATTGAGGACTGAGGATTGAGGATTTAAGATTGAGGATTGAGGACTGAGGATTGAGGATTGAGGATTGAATATTGAGTATTGAGGATTGAAGATTGAGGACTGAGGATTGAGAATTGAGGGTTGAGGATTGAGGACGAGGACTTACGGTTGAGGATTGAGGTTTGAGGTTTGAGGATTGAGAATTTAGGACTGAGGATTGAGGATGAGGGCTGAGGGTTGAGGATTGAGGTTTGAGGACTGAGGACTGAGGATTGAGGATTGAGTATTGAGGATTGAGGATTGAGGATTGAAGATTGAGGATTGGGTATTGAGGATTGTAGAATGAGGTTTGAGGATTGAGGATTGAGGATTGAAGACTGAGTATAGAGGATTGGAGTTTGCGGATTGAGAATTCAGGATTCAGGATTGAGGATTGAGGATTGAGGATTGAAGATTGATTATTGGGGATTGAAGATTGAGGATTGAGGATTGAGGATTGAGGATTGAGCATTGAAGATTGAGGATTGGGTATTGAGGGTTGACGATTGAGGATTGAGTATTGAGGGTTGAGAATTGAGGAATGATTATTGAAGATTGAGTATTGAGGATTGAAGATTGAGGATTGAGGATTGAGGATTGAGAATTGAGGATGAGGGCTGAGGGTTGAGGATTGAGGTTTGAGGACTGAGGACTGAGGATTGGGGATTGAGATTTGAGGATTGAGGATTGAGGATTGAAGACTGAGGATTGGGTATTGAGTATTGAAGAATGAGGATTGAGGATTGAGGACTGAGGATTGAGGACTGAGGATTGAGGATTGAGGGTTGAGGATTGAGGACGAGGACTGACGGTTGAGTATTGATGTTTGAGGTCTGAGGATTGAGGATTGAGGATTGAGAATTGAGGATTGAGGATTGACGATTGAAGATTGTGGATTGGGTGTTGAGGATTGAAGAATGAGGATTGAGGATTGAGGATTGAGGATTGAGGATTGAAGATTGAGTATTGAGGATTGAAGATTGAGGATTGAGGTCTGCGAATTGAGAATTGAGGATTGAAGATTGAGGATTGGGTGTTGAGGATTGAAGAATGAGGATTGAGGATTGAGGATTGTGGATTGAGGATTGAAGATTGAGGGTTGGGTATTGAGGATTGAAGAATGAGGATTGAGGATTGAGGACTGAGTATTGAGGGTTGCAGATTGAGTATTGAGGATTGGGTGTTGATGATTGAAGAATGAGGATTGAGGATTGAGGATTGTGGATTGAGGATTGAAGATCGAGGATTGGGTATTGCGGATTCAACATTGAGGATTGAGGATTGAGGATTGAGGATTGAGGATTGAGGACTGAAGATTGAATATCGATGATTGAAGATTGAGGATTGAGGATTGATGGTTGTGGATTGAGGACGAGGACTGAGGGTTGAATATTGATGTTTGAGGTCTGAGGATTGAGGATTGAGGATTGAGAATTGAGGATTGAGGATTGAGGATTGAAGATTGAGGATTGAGGATTGAGGATGAGGGCTGAGGGTTGAGGGTTGAGGTTTGAGGTCTGAGGATTGAGGGTTGAGGATTGAGAGTTGAGGATTGAGGGTTGAAAGTTGAAGATTGAAGATTGAGGATTGGGTATTGAGGATTGAAGAATGAGGATTGACGAATGACGATTGAGGATTGAGGATTGAAGATTGAGTATTGAGGATTGAAGCCTGACGATTGAGGATTGAGGATTGAGGACTGAGGATTGTGGATGGAGGATTGAAGATTGAGTATTGAGGATTGAAGGTTGAGGATTGAGGATTGAGGATTCGGGGTTGCGTGTTGAGGTTTGAGTATTGAATCCTGAGAATTCAGGATATTCTATTGAGTATTGAGAATTGAGGATTGAAGATTGAGTATTGAGGATTGAAGATTGAGGATTGTGGATTGAGGATTGGGGATTGAGGATTGAGGATTGAAGATTGAGGATTGGGGATTGAGGATCGACGATTGAGGATTGAGCATTGAGGATTGAGGATTGAGGATTGCAGATTGAGTATTGAGGATTGAAGATTGAGGTTTGAGGATTGAGGATTGAGGATTGAGCATTGAGGGTTGCGGATTGAGGATTGAGGATTGAAGATTGAGTATTGACGATTGAAGATTGAGGATTGAGTATTGAGGATCGAGGATTGAGGATTGAGGATTGAAGATTGAGTATTAAGTATTGACGATTGAGGATTGAGGATTGAGTATTGAGGATTGAGGGTTGAAGGTTGAGGATTGCGGACTGAGTGTTGAGGGTTGAGTGATGAGGATTGATGTTTGTGCATAGAGATTTGAAGATTGCAGATTGAGTATTGGGTATTGAAAACTGTGAATTGATGATATTCTATTAAGGATTCAGGATTGACATCTGATCCTTGAGGTCTGAGGTCTGAAGATTGAGGATACAGAATTGAGGTTTGAGGACTGAGGATTGAGGATTGAGGGTTGATGCTTCAGGATTGAGGATTGAGGGTTGAAGATTGAGGATTGAGGATTGAGGATGAGGGCTGAGGGTTGACGATTGAGATTTGAGGACTTAGGACAGAGGATTGAGGATTGAGAATTGAGGATTGAGGATTGAGGATTGAAGGTTGAGTATTGAGGATTGAAGATTGAGGATTGAGGATTGAGGAATGAGAATTGAGGATGAGAGCTGAGGGTTGAGGATTGAGGTTTGAGGACTGAGTACTGAGGATAGGGGATTGAGATTTGAGGATTGAGGATTGAGGATTGACGACTGAGGATTGGGTATTGAGTATTGAAGAATGAGGATTGAGGATTGAGGACTGAGGATTGAGGATTTAAGATTGAGGATTGAGGACTGAGGATTGAGGATTGAGGATTGAATATTGAGTATTGAGGATTGAAGATTGAGGACTGAGGATTGAGAATTGAGGGTTGAGGATTGAGGACGAGGACTTACGGTTGAGGATTGAGGTTTGAGGTTTGAGGATTGAGAATTTAGGACTGAGGATTGAGGATGAGGGCTGAGGGTTGAGGATTGAGGTTTGAGGACTGAGGACTGAGGATTGAGGATTGAGTATTGAGGATTGAGGATTGAGGATTGAAGATTGAGGATTGGGTATTGAGGATTGTAGAATGAGGTTTGAGGATTGAGGATTGAGGATTGAAGACTGAGTATAGAGGATTGGAGTTTGCAGATTGAGAATTCAGGATTCAGGATTGAGGATTGAGGATTGAGGATTGAAGATTGATTATTGGGGATTGAAGATTGAGGATTGAGGATTGAGGATTGAGGATTGAGCATTGAATATTGAGGATTGGGTATTGAGGGTTGACGATTGAGGATTGAGTATTGAGGGTTGAGAATTGAGGAATGATTATTGAAGATTGAGTATTGAGGATTGAAGATTGAGGATTGAGGATTGAGGATTGAGAATTGAGGATGAGGGCTGAGGGTTGAGGATTGAGGTTTGAGGACTGAGGACTGAGGATTGGGGATTGAGATTTGAGGATTGAGGATTGAGGATTGAAGACTGAGGATTGGGTATTGAGTATTGAAGAATGAGGATTGAGGATTGAGGACTGAGGATTGAGGACTGAGGATTGAGGATTGAGGGTTGAGGATTGAGGACGAGGACTGACGGTTGAGTATTGATGTTTGAGGTCTGAGGATTGAGGATTGAGGATTGAGAATTGAGGATTGAGGATTGACGATTGAAGATTGTGGATTGGGTGTTGAGGATTGAAGAATGAGGATTGAGGATTGAGGATTGAGGATTGAGGATTGAAGATTGAGTATTGAGGATTGAAGATTGAGGATTGAGGTCTGCGAATTGAGAATTGAGGATTGAAGATTGAGGATTGGGTGTTGAGGATTGAAGAATGAGGATTGAGGATTGAGGATTGTGGATTGAGGATTGAAGATTGAGGGTTGGGTATTGAGGATTGAAGAATGAGGATTGAGGATTGAGGACTGAGTATTGAGGGTTGCAGATTGAGTATTGAGGATTGGGTGTTGATGATTGAAGAATGAGGATTGAGGATTGAGGATTGTGGATTGAGGATTGAAGATCGAGGATTGGGTATTGCGGATTCAACATTGAGGATTGAGGATTGAGGATTGAGGATTGAGGATTGAGGACTGAAGATTGAATATCGATGATTGAAGATTGAGGATTGAGGATTGATGGTTGTGGATTGAGGACGAGGACTGAGGGTTGAATATTGATGTTTGAGGTCTGAGGATTGAGGATTGAGGATTGAGAATTGAGGATTGAGGATTGAGGATTGAAGATTGAGGATTGAGGATTGAGGATGAGGGCTGAGGGTTGAGGGTTGAGGTTTGAGGTCTGAGGATTGAGGGTTGAGGATTGAGAGTTGAGGATTGAGGGTTGAAAGTTGAAGATTGAAGATTGAGGATTGGGTATTGAGGATTGAAGAATGAGGATTGACGAATGACGATTGAGGATTGAGGATTGAAGATTGAGTATTGAGGATTGAAGCCTGACGATTGAGGATTGAGGATTGAGGACTGAGGATTGTGGATGGAGGATTGAAGATTGAGTATTGAGGATTGAAGGTTGAGGATTGAGGATTGAGGATTCGGGGTTGCGTGTTGAGGTTTGAGTATTGAATCCTGAGAATTCAGGATATTCTATTGAGTATTGAGAATTGAGGATTGAAGATTGAGTATTGAGGATTGAAGATTGAGGATTGAGGATTGAGGATTGGGGATTGAGGATTGAGGATTGAAGATTGAGGATTGGGGATTGAGGATCGACGATTGAGGATTGAGCATTGAGGATTGAGGATTGAGGATTGCAGATTGAGTATTGAGGATTGAAGATTGAGGTTTGAGGATTGAGGATTGAGGATTGAGCATTGAGGGTTGCGGATTGAAGATTGAGGATTGAAGATTGAGTATTGACGATTGAAGATTGAGGATTGAGGATTGAGGATCGAGGATTGAGGATTGAGGATTGAAGATTGAGTATTAAGTATTGACGATTGAGGATTGAGGATTGAGTATTGAGGATTGAGGGTTGAAGGTTGAGGATTGCGGACTGAGTGCTGAGGGTTGAGTGATGAGGATTGATGTTTGTGCATAGAGATTTGAAGATTGCAGATTGAGTATTGGGTATTGAAAACTGTGAATTGATGATATTCTATTAAGGATTCAGGATTGACATCTGATCCTTGAGGTCTGAGGTCTGAAGATTGAGGATTCAGAATTGAGGTTTGAGGACTGAGGATTGAGGATTGAGGGTTGATGCTTCAGGATTGAGGATTGAGGGTTGAAGATTGAGGATTGAGGATTGAGGATGAGGGCTGAGGGTTGACGATTGAGATTTGAGGACTTAGGACAGAGGATTGAGGATTGAGAATTGAGGATTGAGGATTGAGGATTGAAGGTTGAGGATTGGGTATTGAGGATTGAAGAATGTGGATTGAGGAATGAGGATTGAGGATTGAGGATTGAAGATTGAGTATTGAGGATTGAAGCCTGACGATTGCGGATTGAGGATTGAGGGTTGAGGGTTGAGGATTGGGGACGGAGGATTGAAAATTGAGTATTGAGGATTGAAGATTGAGGATTGAGGATTGAGGATTGAAGACTGAGGGTTGGGTATTGAGGATTGAACATTGAGGATTGAGGGTTGAGGATTGAGGATTGAGGATTGACGATTGAGGATTGAGGAATGAGGATGAGGGCTGAGGGTTGCGGATTGAGGTTTGAGGTCTGAGGACTGAGGATTGAGGATTGAGAATTGAGGACTGAGGATTGAAGATTGAAGACTGAGGATTGGGTATTCAGGATTGAAGCCTGACGATTGAGGATGGAGGATTGAGGATTGAGGATTGAGGATTGAGTGTTGAGGATTGAAGATTGAGTATTGAGGATTGAAGATTGAGGATTGAGGTCTGAGAATTGAGGATTGAGGATTGAAGATTGAGGATTGGGTGTTGAGGATTGAAGAATGAGGATTGAGGATTGAGGACTGAGGATTGAGGGTTGCAGATTGAGTATTGAGGATTGAAGATTGAGGGTTGTGGTCTGAGAATTGAGGATTGAGGATTGAAGATTGAGGATTGGGTGTTGAGGATTGAAGAATGAGGATTGAGGATTGAGGATTGTGGATTGAGGATTGAAGATTGAGGATTGGGTATTGCGGATTGAACATTGAAGATTGAGGATTGAGGATTGAGGATTGAGGATTGAGGACTGAAGATTGAATATCGATGATTGAAGATTGAGGATTGAGGATTGATGGTTGTGGACTGAGGACGAGGACTGAGGGTTGAGTATTGATATTTGAGGTCTGAGGATTGAGGATTGAGGATTGAGAATTGAGGATTGAGGATTGAGGATTCAAGACTGAGGATTGAGGATTGAGGATGAGGGCTGAGAGTTGAGGATTGAGGTTTGAGGTCTGAGGATTGAGGGTTGAGGGTTGGGAGTTGAGGATTGAGGGTTGAAGATTGAAGATTGAGGATTGGGTATTGAGGATTGAAGAATGAGGATTGACGAATGACGATTGAGGATTGAGGATTGAAGATTGAGTATTGAGGATTGAAGCCTGACGATTGAGGATTGAGGATTGAGGACTGAGGATTGAGGATGGAGGATTGAAGATTGAGTATTGAGGATTGAAGATTGAGGATTGAGGACTGAGGATTGAGGATTCAGGGTAGCGTGTTGAGGTTTGAGTATTGAATTCTGAGAATTCAGGATATTCTATTGGGTATTGAGAATTGAGGATTGAAGATTGATTATTGAGGACTGAAGATTGAGGATTGAGGATTGAGGATTGGGGATTGAGGATTGAGGATTGAAGGTTGAGGATTCGGGATTGAGGATCGACGATTGAGGATTGAGGATTGAAGATTGAGGATTGAGGATTGCAGATTGAGTATTGAGGATTGAAGATTGAGGTTTGAGGATTGAGGATTGAGGATTGAGCATTGAGGGTTGCGGATTGAGGATTGAGGATTGAAGATTGAGTATTGACGATTGAAGATTGAGGATTGGGGATTGAGGATTGAGGATTGAGGATTGAGGATTGAAGATTGAGTATTGAGTATTGACGATTGAGGATTGAGGATTCAGTATTGAGGATTGAGGGTTGAAGGTTGAGGATTGCGGACTGAGTGTTGAGGGTTGAGTGATGAGAATTGATGTTTGTGAATAGAGATTTGAAGATTGCAGATTGAGTATTGGGTATTGAAAACAGTGAATTGATGATATTCTATTAAGGATTCAGGATTGACATCTGATTGTTGAGGTCTGAGGTCTGAAGATTGAGGATTCAGAATTGAGGTTTGAGGACTGAGGATTGAGGATTGAGGGTTGATGCTTCAGGGTTGAGGATTGAGGGTTGAAGATTGAGGATTGAGGATTGAGGATGAGGGCTGAGGGTTGAGGATTGAGATTTGAGGACTTAGGACTGAGGATTGAGGATTGAGAATTGAGGATTGAGGATTGAGGATTGGAGAATGAGGATTGGGTATTGAGGATTGAAGAATGAGGATTGAGGAATGAGGATTGAGGATTGAGGATTGAAGATTGAGTATTGAGGATTGAAGCCTGACGATTGAGGATTGAGGATTGAGGGTTGAGGATTGAGGACGGAGGATTGAAGATTGAGTATTGAGGATTGAAGATTGAGGTTTGAGGTTTGAGGACTGAGGATTGAGGATTGAGTATTGAGGATTGAGGATTGAGGATTGAGGATTGAGGATTGAGGATTGAGTATTGAGCATTGAAGATTGAGGATTGAGGATTGCAGATTGAGTATTGAGGATTGAAGATTGAGGTTTGAGGATTGAGGATTGAGGATTGAGCATTGAGGGTTGCGGATTGAGGATGGAGGATTGAAGATTGAGTATTGACGATTGAAGATTGAGGATTGAGGATTGAGGATTGAGGATTGAGGATTGAGGATTGAGGATTGAAGATTGAGTATTGAGTATTGACGATTGAGGATTGAGGATTGAGTATTGAGGATTGAGGGTTGAAGGTTGAGGACTGCGGACTGAGTGTTGAGGGTTGAGTGATGAGAATTGATGTTTGTGAATAGAGATTTGAAGATTGCAGATTGAGCATTGGGTATTAAAAGCTATGAATTGATGATATTCTATTAAGGATTCAGGATTGACATCTGATTGTTGAGGTCTGAGGTCTGAAGATTGAGGATTCAGAATTGAGGTTTGAGGACTGAGGATTGAGGATTGAGGGTTGATGCTTCAGGGTTGAGGATTGAGGGTTGAAGATTGAGGATTGAGGATTGAGGATGAGGGCTGAGGGTTGAGGATTGAGATTTGAGGACTTAGGACTGAGGATTGAGGATTGAGAATTGAGGATTGAGGATTGAGTATTGAAGATTGAGGATTGGGTATTGAGGATTGAAGAATGAGGATTGAGGAATGAGGATTGAGGATTGAGGATTGAAGATTGAGTATTGAGGATTGAAGCCTGACGATTGAGGATTGAGGATTGAGGGTTGAGGATTGAGGACGGAGGATTGAAGATTGAGTATTGAGGATTGAAGATTGAGGTTTGAGGTGTGAGGACTGAGGATTGAGGATTGAGTATTAAGGATTGAGGATTGAGGATTGAGGATTGAGGATTGAGGATTGAAGATTGAGGATTGGGTATTGCGGATTGAACATTGAGGATTGAGGATTGAGGATTGAGGATTGAGGATTGAAGACTGAGTATTGATGATTGAAGATTGAGGATTGAGGATAGAGTATTGAGGATTGAGAATTGAGGATTGATTATTGAAGATTGAGTATTGAGGATTGAAGATTGAGGATTGAGGATTGAGGATTGAGTGTTGAGGATTGAAGGTTGAGTATTGAGGATTGAAGATTGAGGATTGAGGATTGAGGAATGAGAATTGAGGATGAGAGCTGAGGGTTGAGGATTGAGGTTTGAGGACTGAGTACTGAGGATAGGGGATTGAGATTTGAGGATTGAGGATTGAGGATTGACGACTGAGGATTGGGTATTGAGTATTGAAGAATGAGGATTGAGGATTGAGGACTGAGGATTGAGGATTTAAGATTGAGGATTGAGGACTGAGGATTGAGGATTGAGGATTGAATATTGAGTATTGAGGATTGAAGATTGAGGACTGAGGATTGAGAATTGAGGGTTGAGGATTGAGGACGAGGACTTACGGTTGAGGATTGAGGTTTGAGGTTTGAGGATTGAGAATTTAGGACTGAGGATTGAGGATGAGGGCTGAGGGTTGAGGATTGAGGTTTGAGGACTGAGGACTGAGGATTGAGGATTGAGTATTGAGGATTGAGGATTGAGGATTGAAGATTGAGGATTGGGTATTGAGGATTGTAGAATGAGGTTTGAGGATTGAGGATTGAGGATTGAAGACTGAGTATAGAGGATTGGAGTTTGCGGATTGAGAATTCAGGATTCAGGATTGAGGATTGAGGATTGAGGATTGAAGATTGATTATTGGGGATTGAAGATTGAGGATTGAGGATTGAGGATTGAGGATTGAGCATTGAAGATTGAGGATTGGGTATTGAGGGTTGACGATTGAGGATTGAGTATTGAGGGTTGAGAATTGAGGAATGATTATTGAAGATTGAGTATTGAGGATTGAAGATTGAGGATTGAGGATTGAGGATTGAGAATTGAGGATGAGGGCTGAGGGTTGAGGATTGAGGTTTGAGGACTGAGGACTGAGGATTGGGGATTGAGATTTGAGGATTGAGGATTGAGGATTGAAGACTGAGGATTGGGTATTGAGTATTGAAGAATGAGGATTGAGGATTGAGGACTGAGGATTGAGGACTGAGGATTGAGGATTGAGGGTTGAGGATTGAGGACGAGGACTGACGGTTGAGTATTGATGTTTGAGGTCTGAGGATTGAGGATTGAGGATTGAGAATTGAGGATTGAGGATTGACGATTGAAGATTGTGGATTGGGTGTTGAGGATTGAAGAATGAGGATTGAGGATTGAGGATTGAGGATTGAGGATTGAAGATTGAGTATTGAGGATTGAAGATTGAGGATTGAGGTCTGCGAATTGAGAATTGAGGATTGAAGATTGAGGATTGGGTGTTGAGGATTGAAGAATGAGGATTGAGGATTGAGGATTGTGGATTGAGGATTGAAGATTGAGGGTTGGGTATTGAGGATTGAAGAATGAGGATTGAGGATTGAGGACTGAGTATTGAGGGTTGCAGATTGAGTATTGAGGATTGGGTGTTGATGATTGAAGAATGAGGATTGAGGATTGAGGATTGTGGATTGAGGATTGAAGATCGAGGATTGGGTATTGCGGATTCAACATTGAGGATTGAGGATTGAGGATTGAGGATTGAGGATTGAGGACTGAAGATTGAATATCGATGATTGAAGATTGAGGATTGAGGATTGATGGTTGTGGATTGAGGACGAGGACTGAGGGTTGAATATTGATGTTTGAGGTCTGAGGATTGAGGATTGAGGATTGAGAATTGAGGATTGAGGATTGAGGATTGAAGATTGAGGATTGAGGATTGAGGATGAGGGCTGAGGGTTGAGGGTTGAGGTTTGAGGTCTGAGGATTGAGGGTTGAGGATTGAGAGTTGAGGATTGAGGGTTGAAAGTTGAAGATTGAAGATTGAGGATTGGGTATTGAGGATTGAAGAATGAGGATTGACGAATGACGATTGAGGATTGAGGATTGAAGATTGAGTATTGAGGATTGAAGCCTGACGATTGAGGATTGAGGATTGAGGACTGAGGATTGTGGATGGAGGATTGAAGATTGAGTATTGAGGATTGAAGGTTGAGGATTGAGGATTGAGGATTCGGGGTTGCGTGTTGAGGTTTGAGTATTGAATCCTGAGAATTCAGGATATTCTATTGAGTATTGAGAATTGAGGATTGAAGATTGAGTATTGAGGATTGAAGATTGAGGATTGAGGATTGAGGATTGGGGATTGAGGATTGAGGATTGAAGATTGAGGATTGGGGATTGAGGATCGACGATTGAGGATTGAGCATTGAGGATTGAGGATTGAGGATTGCAGATTGAGTATTGAGGATTGAAGATTGAGGTTTGAGGATTGAGGATTGAGGATTGAGCATTGAGGGTTGCGGATTGAAGATTGAGGATTGAAGATTGAGTATTGACGATTGAAGATTGAGGATTGAGGATTGAGGATCGAGGATTGAGGATTGAGGATTGAAGATTGAGTATTAAGTATTGACGATTGAGGATTGAGGATTGAGTATTGAGGATTGAGGGTTGAAGGTTGAGGATTGCGGACTGAGTGTTGAGGGTTGAGTGATGAGGATTGATGTTTGTGCATAGAGATTTGAAGATTGCAGATTGAGTATTGGGTATTGAAAACTGTGAATTGATGATATTCTATTAAGGATTCAGGATTGACATCTGATCCTTGAGGTCTGAGGTCTGAAGATTGAGGATTCAGAATTGAGGTTTGAGGACTGAGGATTGAGGATTGAGGGTTGAAGCTTCAGGATTGAGGATTGAGGGTTGAAGATTGAGGATTGAGGATTGAGGATGAGGGCTGAGGGTTGACGATTGAGATTTGAGGACTTAGGACAGAGGATTGAGGATTGAGAATTGAGGATTGAGGATTGAGGATTGAAGGTTGAGGATTGGGTATTGAGGATTGAAGAATGTGGATTGAGGAATGAGGATTGAGGATTGAGGATTGAAGATTGAGTATTGAGGATTGAAGCCTGACGATTGCGGATTGAGGATTGAGGGTTGAGGGTTGAGGATTGGGGACGGAGGATTGAAGATTGAGTATTGAGGATTGAAGATTGAGGATTGAGGATTGAGGATTGAAGGCTGAGTGTTGGGTATTGAGGATTGAACATTGAGGATTGAGGGTTGAGGATTGAGGATTGAGGATTGACGATTGAGGATTGAGGAATGAGGATGAGGGCTGAGGGTTGCGGATTGAGGTTTGAGGTCTGAGGACTGAGGATTGAGGATTGAGAATTGAGGACTGAGGATTGAAGATTGAAGACTGAGGATTGGGTATTCAGGATTGAAGCCTGACGATTGAGGATGGAGGATTGAGGATTGAGGATTGAGGATTGAGTGTTGAGGATTGAAGATTGAGTATTGAGGATTGAAGATTGAGGATTGAGGTCTGAGAATTGAGGATTGAGGATTGAAGATTGAGGATTGGGTGTTGAGGATTGAAGAATGAGGATTGAGGATTGAGGACTGAGGATTGAGGGTTGCAGATTGAGTATTGAGGATTGAAGATTGAGGGTTGTGGTCTGAGAATTGAGGATTGAGGATTGAAGATTGAGGATTGGGTGTTGAGGATTGAAGAATGAGGATTGAGGATTGAGGATTGTGGATTGAGGATTGAAGATTGAGGATTGGGTATTGCGGATTGAACATTGAAGATTGAGGATTGAGGATTGAGGATTGAGGATTGAGGACTGAAGATTGAATATCGATGATTGAAGATTGAGGATTGAGGATTGATGGTTGTGGACTGAGGACGAGGACTGAGGGTTGAGTATTGATATTTGAGGTCTGAGGATTGAGGATTGAGGATTGAGAATTGAGGATTGAGGATTGAGGATTCAAGACTGAGGATTGAGGATTGAGGATGAGGGCTGAGAGTTGAGGATTGAGGTTTGAGGTCTGAGGATTGAGGGTTGAGGGTTGAGAGTTGAGGATTGACGGTTGAAGATTGAAGATTGAGGATTGGGTATTGAGGATTGAAGAATGAGGATTGACGAATGACGATTGAGGATTGAGGATTGAAGATTGAGTATTGAGGATTGAAGCCTGACGATTGAGGATTGAGGATTGAGGACTGAGGATTGAGGATGGAGGATTGAAGATTGAGTATTGAGGATTGAAGATTGAGGATTGAGGACTGAGGATTGAGGATTCAGGGTAGCGTGTTGAGGTTTGAGTATTGAATTCTGAGAATTCAGGATATTCTATTGGGTATTGAGAATTGAGGATTGAAGATTGATTATTGAGGACTGAAGATTGAGGATTGAGGATTGAGGATTGGGGATTGAGGATTGAGGATTGAAGGTTGAGGATTCGGGATTGAGGATCGACGATTGAGGATTGAGGATTGAAGATTGAGGATTGAGGATTGCAGATTGAGTATTGAGGATTGAAGATTGAGGTTTGAGGATTGAGGATTGAGGATTGAGCATTGAGGGTTGCGGATTGAGGATTGAGGATTGAAGATTGAGTATTGACGATTGAAGATTGAGGATTGGGGATTGAGGATTGAGGATTGAGGATTGAGGATTGAAGATTGAGTATTGAGTATTGACGATTGAGGATTGAGGATTCAGTATTGAGGATTGAGGGTTGAAGGTTGAGGATTGCGGACTGAGTGTTGAGGGTTGAGTGATGAGAATTGATGTTTGTGAATAGAGATTTGAAGATTGCAGATTGAGTATTGGGTATTGAAAACAGTGAATTGATGATATTCTATTAAGGATTCAGGATTGACATCTGATTGTTGAGGTCTGAGGTCTGAAGATTGAGGATTCAGAATTGAGGTTTGAGGACTGAGGATTGAGGATTGAGGGTTGATGCTTCAGGGTTGAGGATTGAGGGTTGAAGATTGAGGATTGAGGATTGAGGATGAGGGCTGAGGGTTGAGGATTGAGATTTGAGGACTTAGGACTGAGGATTGAGGATTGAGAATTGAGGATTGAGGATTGAGGATTGGAGAATGAGGATTGGGTATTGAGGATTGAAGAATGAGGATTGAGGAATGAGGATTGAGGATTGAGGATTGAAGATTGAGTATTGAGGATTGAAGCCTGACGATTGAGGATTGAGGATTGAGGGTTGAGGATTGAGGACGGAGGATTGAAGATTGAGTATTGAGGATTGAAGATTGAGGTTTGAGGTTTGAGGACTGAGGATTGAGGATTGAGTATTGAGGATTGAGGATTGAGGATTGAGGATTGAGGATTGAGAATTGAGTATTGAGCATTGAAGATTGAGAATTGAGGATTGCAGATTGAGTATTGAGGATTGAAGATTGAGGTTTGAGGATTGAGGATTGAGGATTGAGCATTGAGGGTTGCGGATTGAGGATGGAGGATTGAAGATTGAGTATTGACGATTGAAGATTGAGGATTGAGGATTGAGGATTGAGGATTGAGGATTGAGGATTGAGGATTGAAGATTGAGTATTGAGTATTGACGATTGAGGATTGAGGATTGAGTATTGAGGATTGAGGGTTGAAGGTTGAGGACTGCGGACTGAGTGTTGAGGGTTGAGTGATGAGAATTGATGTTTGTGAATAGAGATTTGAAGATTGCAGATTGAGCATTGGGTATTAAAAGCTATGAATTGATGATATTCTATTAAGGATTCAGGATTGACATCTGATTGTTGAGGTCTGAGGTCTGAAGATTGAGGATTCAGAATTGAGGTTTGAGGACTGAGGATTGAGGATTGAGGGTTGATGCTTCAGGGTTGAGGATTGAGGGTTGAAGATTGAGGATTGAGGATTGAGGATGAGGGCTGAGGGTTGAGGATTGAGATTTGAGGACTTAGGACTGAGGATTGAGGATTGAGAATTGAGGATTGAGGATTGAGTATTGAAGATTGAGGATTGGGTATTGAGGATTGAAGAATGAGGATTGAGGAATGAGGATTGAGGATTGAGGATTGAAGATTGAGTATTGAGGATTGAAGCCTGACGATTGAGGATTGAGGATTGAGGGTTGAGGATTGAGGACGGAGGATTGAAGATTGAGTATTGAGGATTGAAGATTGAGGTTTGAGGTGTGAGGACTGAGGATTGAGGATTGAGTATTAAGGATTGAGGATTGAGGATTGAGGATTGAGGATTGAGGATTGAAGATTGAGGATTGGGTATTGCGGATTGAACATTGAGGATTGAGGATTGAGGATTGAGGATTGAGGATTGAAGACTGAGTATTGATGATTGAAGATTGAGGATTGAGGATAGAGTATTGAGGATTGAGAATTGAGGATTGATTATTGAAGATTGAGTATTGAGGATTGAAGATTGAGGATTGAGGATTGAGGATTGAGTGTTGAGGATTGAAGATTGAGTATTGAGTATTGAAGATTGAGGATTGAGGTCTGAGAATTGAGGATTGAGGATTGAAGATTGAGGATTGGGTGTTGAGGATTGAAGAATGAGGATTGAGGATTGAGGACTGAGGATTGAGGGTTGCAGATTGAGTATTGAGGATTGAAGATTGAGGGTTGTGGTCTGATAATTGAGGATTGAGGATTGAAGATTGAGGATTGGGTGTTGAGGATTGAAGAATGAGGATTGAGGATTGAGGATTGTGGATTGAGGATTGAAGATTGAGGATTGGGTATTGCGGATTGAACATTGAAGATTGAGGATTGAGGATTGAGGATTGAGGATTGAGGACTGAAGATTGAATATCGATGATTGAAGATTGAGGATTGAGGATTGATGGTTGTGGACTGAGGACGAGGACTGAGGGTTGAGTATTGATATTTGAGGTCTGAGGATTGAGGATTTAGGATTGAGAATTGAGGATTGAGGATTGAGGATTCAAGACTGAGGATTGAGGATTGAGGATGAGGGCTGAGAGTTGAGGGTTGAGGTTTGAGGTCTGAGGATTGAGGGTTGAGGGTTGAGAGTTGAGGATTGAGGGTTGAAGATTGAAGATTGAGGATTGGGTATTGAGGATTGAAGAATGAGGATTGACGAATGACGATTGAGGATTGAGGATTGAAGATTGAGTATTGAGGATTGAAGCCTGACGATTGAGGATTGAGGATTGAGGACTGAGGATTGAGGATGGAGGATTGAAGATTGAGTATTGAGGATTGAAGATTGAGGATTGAGGACTGAGGATTGAGGATTCAGGGTTGCGTGTTGAGGTTTGAGTATTGAATTCTGAGAATTCAGGATATTCTATTGGGTATTGAGAATTGAGGATTGAAGATTGATTATTGAGGACTGAAGATTGAGGGTTGAGGATTGAGGATTGGGGATTGAGGATTGAGGATTGAAGGTTGAGGATTCGGGATTGAGGATCGACGATTGAGGATTGAGGATTGAAGATTGAGGGTTGAGGATTGCAGATTGAGTATTGAGGATTGAAGATTGAGGTTTGAGGATTGAGGATTGAGGATTGAGCATTGAGGGTTGCGGATTGAGGATTGAGGATTGAAGATTGAGTATTGACGATTGAAGATTGAGGATTGGGGATTGAGGATTGAGGATTGAGGATTGAGGATTGAAGATTGAGTATTGAGTATTGACGATTGAGGATTGAGGATTCAGTATTGAGGATTGACGGTTGAAGGTTGAGGATTGCGGACTGAGTGTTGAGGGTTGAGTGATGAGAATTGATGTTTGTGAATAGAGATTTGAAGATTGCAGATTGAGTATTGGGTATTGAAAACAGTGAATTGATGATATTCTATTAAGAATTCAGGATTGACATCTGATTGTTGAGGTCTGAGGTCTGAAGATTGAGGATTCAGAATTGAGGTTTGAGGACTGAGGATTGAGGGTTGATGCTTCAGGGTTGAGGATTGAGGGTTGAAGATTGAGGATTGAGGATTGAGGATGAGGGCTGAGTGTTGAGGATTGAGATTTGAGGACTTAGGACTGAGGATTGAGGATTGAGAATTGAGGATTGAGGATTGAGGATTGGAGAATGAGGATTGGGTATTGAGGATTGAAGAATGAGGATTGAGGAATGAGGATTGAGGATTGAGGATTGAAGATTGAATATTGAGGATAGAAGCCTGACGATTGAGGATTGAGGATTGAGGGTTGAGGATTGAGGACGGAGGATTGAAGATTGAGTATTGAGGATTGAAGATTGAGGTTTGAGGTTTGAGGAATGAGGATTGAGGATTGAGTATTGAGGATTGAGGATTGAGGATTGAGGATTGAGGATTGAGGATTGAAGATTGAGGATTGGGTATTGCGGATTGAACATTGAGGATTGAGGATTGAGGATTGAGGATTGAGGATTGAGGATTGAGGATTGAGGACTGAAGATTGAATATTGATACTTGAAGAATGAGGATTGAGGATTGATTGTTGTGGATTGAGGACGAGGACTGAGGGTTGAGTATTGATGTTTGAGGCCTGAGGATTGAGGATTGAGGATTGAGGATTGAGGATTGAAGATTGAGGATTGTGTATTGAGGATTGTAGAATGAGGATTGAGGATTGAGGATTGAGAATTGAGGATTGAGGATTGAGGATTGAGAATTGAGGATTGAGGATTGAGGATTGAAGATTGAGGATTGGGTACTGAGGATTGAAGAATAAGGGTTGAGGATTGAGGATTGAGGATTGAGAGATGAGGATTGAAGATTCAGTATTGAGGATCGAAGGTTGAGAGTTGAGGATTGAGGATTGAACATTGAGGAATGAGTGCTGAGGGTTGAGTGGTGAAAATTGATGTTTGTGGATACAGGTTGGAGGATTGCAGATTGAGTATTGAGTATTGAAAGCTGTGAATTGAGGATATTCTACTGAGGATTGAGGAATGTCAACTGATTGTTGAGGACTGAGGGCTGAAGATTGAGGATTCAGGATTGAGGATTCAGAATTGAGGTTTGAGGACTGAGGATTGAGGACTGAAGATTGAGGATTGAGGATTGAGGATTGAAGACTGAGGGTTGGGTATTGAGGATTGAACATTGAGGATTGAGGATTGAGGATTGAGAATTGAGGATTGAAGAATGAGGATTGAGGATTGAGGACTGAGGATTGAGGGTTGCAGATTGAGTATTGAGGATTGAAGTTTGAGGGTTGAGGTCTGAGAATTGAGGATTGAGGATTGAAGATTGAGGATTGGGTGTTGAGGATTGAAGAATGAGGATTGAGGATTGAGGATTGAAGATTGAGGATTGAGGATTGAGGATGAGGGCTGAGAGTTGAGGATTGAGGTTTGAGGTCTGAGGATTGAGGGTTGAGGATTGAGAGTTGAGGATTGAGGGTTGAAGATTGAAGATTGAGGATTGGGTATTGAGGACTGAAGAATGAGGATTGACGAATGACGATTGAGGATCGAGGATTGAAGATCGAGTATTGAGGATTGAAGCCTGACGATTGAGGATTGAGGATTGAGGGTTGAGGATTGAGGACGGAGGATTGAAGATTGAGTATTGAGGATTGAAGATTGAGGTTTGAGGTTTGAGGACTGAGGATTGAGGATTGAGTATTGAGGATTGAGAATTGAGGATTGAGGATTGAGGATTGAAGAATGAGGATTGAGGATTGAGGATTGAGGATTGAGGATTGAAGACTGAGTATTGATGATTGAAGGTTGAGGATTGAGGACTGAGTATTGAGGATTGAGAATTGAGGATTGATTATTGAAGATTGAGTATTGAGGATTGAAGATTGAGGATTGACGATTGAGTATTGAGGATTGAGGATGAGGGCTGAGGGTTGAGGGTTGAGGTTAGAGGACTGAGGACAGAGGATTGAGGATTGAGGATTGTGGATTGTGGATTGAGGATTGAAGATCGAGGATTGGGTATTGCGGATTGAACATTGAGGATTGAGGGTTGATGCTTCAGGGTTGAGGATTGAGGGTTGAAGATTGAGGATTGAGGATTGAGGATGAGGGCTGAGTGTTGAGGATTGAGATTTGAGGACTTAGGACTGAGGATTGAGGATTGAGAATTGAGGATTGAGGATTGAGGATTGGAGAATGAGGATTGGGTATTGAGGATTGAAGAATGAGGATTGAGGAATGAGGATTGAGGATTGAGGATTGAAGATTGAATATTGAGGATAGAAGCCTGACGATTGAGGATTGAGGATTGAGGGTTGAGGATTGAGGACGGAGGATTGAAGATTGAGTATTGAGGATTGAATATTGAGGTTTGAGGTTTGAGGACTGAGGATTGAGGATTGAGTATTGAGGATTGAGGATTGAGGATTGAGGATTGAGGATTGAGGATTGAAGATTGAGGATTGGGTATTGCGGATTGAACATTGAGGATTGAGGATTGAGGATTGAGGATTGAGGATTGAGGATTGAGGATTGAGGACTGAAGATTGAATATTGATACTTGAAGAATGAGGATTGAGGATTGATTGTTGTGGATTGAGGACGAGGACTGAGGGTTGAGTATTGATGTTTGAGGCCTGAGGATTGAGGATTGAGGATTGAGGATTGAGGATTGAAGATTGAGGATTGTGTATTGAGGATTGTAGAATGAGGATTGAGGATTGAGGATTGAGAATTGAGGATTGAGGATTGAGGATTGAGAATTGAGGATTGAGGATTGAGGATTGAAGATTGAGGATTGGGTACTGAGGATTGAAGAATAAGGGTTGAGGATTGAGGATTGAGGATTGAGAGATGAGGATTGAAGATTCAGTATTGAGGATCGAAGGTTGAGAGTTGAGGATTGAGGATTGAACATTGAGGAATGAGTGCTGAGGGTTGAGTGGTGAAAATTGATGTTTGTGGATACAGGTTGGAGGATTGCAGATTGAGTATTGAGTATTGAAAGCTGTGAATTGAGGATATTCTACTGAGGATTGAGGAATGTCAACTGATTGTTGAGGACTGAGGGCTGAAGATTGAGGATTCAGGATTGAGGATTCAGAATTGAGGTTTGAGGACTGAGGATTGAGGACTGAAGATTGAGGATTGAGGATTGAGGATTGAAGACTGAGGGTTGGGTATTGAGGATTGAACATTGAGGATTGAGGATTGAGGATTGAGGATTGAGGATTGAAGAATGAGGATTGAGGATTGAGGACTGAGGATTGAGGGTTGCAGATTGAGTATTGAGGATTGAAGTTTGAGGGTTGAGGTCTGAGAATTGAGGATTGAGGATTGAAGATTGAGGATTGGGTGTTGAGGATTGAAGAATGAGGATTGAGGATTGAGGATTGAAGATTGAGGATTGAGGATTGAGGATGAGGGCTGAGAGTTGAGGATTGAGGTTTGAGGTCTGAGGATTGAGGGTTGAGGATTGAGAGTTGAGGATTGAGGGTTGAAGATTGAAGATTGAGGATTGGGTATTGAGGACTGAAGAATGAGGATTGACGAATGACGATTGAGGATCGAGGATTGAAGATCGAGTATTGAGGATTGAAGCCTGACGATTGAGGATTGAGGATTGAGGGTTGAGGATTGAGGACGGAGGATTGAAGATTGAGTATTGAGGATTGAAGATTGAGGTTTGAGGTTTGAGGACTGAGGATTGAGGATTGAGTATTGAGGATTGAGAATTGAGGATTGAGGATTGAGGATTGAAGAATGAGGATTGAGGATTGAGGATTGAGGATTGAGGATTGAAGACTGAGTATTGATGATTGAAGGTTGAGGATTGAGGACTGAGTATTGAGGATTGAGAATTGAGGATTGATTATTGAAGATTGAGTATTGAGGATTGAAGATTGAGGATTGACGATTGAGTATTGAGGATTGAGGATGAGGGCTGAGGGTTGAGGGTTGAGGTTAGAGGACTGAGGACAGAGGATTGAGGATTGAGGATTGTGGATTGTGGATTGAGGATTGAAGATCGAGGATTGGGTATTGCGGATTGAACATTGAGGATTGAGGATTGAGGATTGAGGATTGAGGATTGAGGACTGAAGATTGAATATCGATGATTGAAGATTGAGGATTGAGGATTGATGGTTGTGGATTGAGGACGAGGACAGAGGGTTGAGTATTGATGTTTGAGGTCTGAGGATTGAGGATTGAGGATTGAGAATTGAGGATTGAGGATTGAGGATTGAAGATTGAGGATTGAGGATTGAGGATGAGGGCTGAGGGTTGAGGGTTGAGGTTTGAGGTCTGAGGATTGAGGGTTGAGGATTGAGAGTTGAGGATTGAGGGTTGAAGATTGAAGATTGAGGATTGGGTATTGAGGATTGAAGAATGAGGATTGACGAATGACGATAGAGGATTGAGTATTGAAGATTGAGTATTGAGGATTGAAGCCTGACGATTGAGGATTGAGGATTGAGGACTGAGGATTGTGGATGGAGGATTGAAGATTGAGTATTGAGGATTGAAGATTGAGGATTGAGGATTGAGGATTCGGGGTTGCGTGTTGAGGTTTGAGTATTGAATCCTGAGAATTCAGGATATTCTATTGAGTATTGAGAATTGAGTATTGAGGTTTGAGGACTGAGGATTGAGGATTGAGGATTGAGAATTGAGGATTGAGGATTGAGGATTGAAGATTGAGGATTGGGTATTGAGGGTTGAAGAATGAGGATTGAGGATTGAGGATTGAAGATTGAGTATTGAGGATTGAAGATTGAGGCTTGAGGATTGAGTATTGAGAATTGAGGACTGATAGTTGAGTATTGAGGACTGAAGATTGAGGATTGAGGATTGAAAATTGAGGATTGGGTGTTCAGGATTGAAGAATGAGGATTGAGTATTGAGGATTGAGGATTGAGTGTTGCAGATTGAGTATTGAGAATTGAGGATTGAAGATTGAGGGTTGAGGATTGAGGATAGAAGGTTGAATATTGATGAATGAAGATTGAGGATTGAGGATTGAGGGTTGTGGATTGAGGACGAGGACTGAGGCTTGAATATTGATGCCTGAGGTCAGAGGATTGAGGATTGAGGATTGCGAACTGAGGATTGAAGTTTGACGGTTGAGCATTGAGGATTGGGTATTGAGGATTGAAGATTGAGGATTGAGTATTGAGGATTGTGGATTGAAGACTGAGTATTGAGGATTGAAGGTTGAGGATTGAGGATTGAGGTTTGTGGATTGAGGACGAGGACTGAGGGTTGAATATTGATGTTTGAGGTCTGAGGATTGAGGATTGAGGATTGAGGATTGAGAATTGAGGATTGAGGATTGAGGATTGAAGATCGAGGATTGGGTACTGAGGATTGAAGAATAAGGGTTGAGGATTGAGGATTGAGGATTGAGAGTTGAGGATTGAAGATTCAGTATTGAGGATCGAAGATTGAGAGTTGAGGATTGAGGATTGAACATTGAGGAATGAGTGCTGAGGGTTGAGTGGTGAAAATTGATGTTTGTGGATACAGGTTGGAGGATTGCAGATTGAGTATTGAGTATTGAAAGCTGTGAATTGAGGATATTCTACTGAGGATTGAGGAATGACAACTGATTGTTGCGGACTGAGTGCTGAAGATTGAGGATTCAGGATTGAGAGTTCAGAATTGAGGTTTGAGGACTGAGGACTGTGGATTGAAGATTGAGGATTGAGGATTGAGGATTGAAGACTGAGGGTAGGGTATTGAGGATTGAACATTGAGGATTGAGGGTTGAGGATTGAGGATTGAGGATTGAAGATTGAGGATTGGGTATTCAGGATTGTAGAATGTGGATTGAGGAATGAGGATTCAGGATTGAGGATTGAAGATTGAGTATTGAGGATTGAAGCCTGACGATTGAGGATTGAGGATTGAGGGTTGAGGATTGAGGACGGAGGATTGAAGATTGAGTATTGAGGATTGAAGATTGAGGATTGAGGATTGAGGATGGAAGACTGAGTGTTCGGTATTGAGGATTGAACATTGAGGATTGAGGGTTGGGGATTGAGGATTGAGGATTGACGATTGAGGATTGAGGAATGAGGATGAGGGCTGAGGGTTGCGGATTGAGGTTTGAGGTCTGAGGACTGAGGATTGAGGATTGAGAATTGAGGACTGAGGATTGAAGATTGAAGACTGAGGATTGGGTATTCAGGATTGAAGCCTGACGATTGAGGATGGAGGATTGAGGATTGAGGGTTGAGTGTTTAGGTTTGAGTATTGAATACTGAGAATTCAGGATATTCTATTGAGTATTGAGAACTGAGGGTTGATGGTTGAGTATTGAGGATTGAGTATTGAGGATTGAGGATTGAGTATTGAGTATTGAGGATTGAGGATTGAGGATTGAAGATTGAATATTGATGATTGAAGATTGAGGATCGAGGATTGAGTGTTGTGGATTGAGGACGAGGACTGAGGGTTGAGTATTGATGTTTGAGGTCTGAGGATTGAGGATTGAGGATTGAGTATTGAGGATTGAAGATTGTGGATTGAGGTCTGAGAATTGACAATTGAGGATTGCATATTGAGGATTGGGTGTTGAGGATTGAAGAATGAGGATTGAGGATTGAGGATTGTGAATTGAGGATTGAAGATTGAGGATTGGGTATTGAGGATTGAAGAATGAGGATTGAGGATTGAGGACTGAGGATTGAGGGTTGCCGATTGAGTATTGAGGATTGAAGATTGAGGTTTGAGGTCTGAGAATTGAGGATTGAGGACTGAAGATTGAGGATTGGGTGTTGAGGATTGAAGAATGAGGATTGAGGATTGAGGATTGTGGATTGAGGATTGAAGATTGAGGATTGGGTATTGCGGATAGAAAATTGAGGATTGAGGATTGAGGATTGAGGATTGAGGATTGAGGACTGAAGATTGAACATCAATGATTGAAGATTGAGGATTGAGGATTGATGGTTGTGGATTGAGGACGAGGACTGAGGGTTGAGTATTGATGTTTGAGGTCTGAGGATTGAGGATTGAGGGTTGAGGATTGAGAGTTGAGGATTGAGGGTTGAAGATTGAAGATTGAGGATTGGGTACTGATGATTGAAGAATGAGGATTGACGAATGACGATTGAGGATTGAGGACTGAGGTTTGAGGATGGAGGATTGAGGATTGAGGGTTGATGCTTCAGGATTGAGGATTGAGGGTTGAAGATTGAGGATTGAGTATTGAGGATGAGGGCTGAGGGTTGAGGATTGAGATTTGAGGACTTAGGACTGAGGACTGAGGATTGGGAATTGAGGATTGAGGATTCAGGATTGAGGATTGAAGATTGAGTATTGAGGATTGAAGCCTGACGATTGAGGATTGAGGATTGAGGGCTGAGGATTGAGGACGGAGGATTGAAGATTGAGTATTGAGGATTGAAGATTGAGGATTGAGGATTGAGGATTGAAGACTGAGTGTTCGGTATTGAGGATTGAACATTGAGGATTGAGGGTTGAGGATTGAGGATTGAGGATTGACGATTGAGGATTGAGGAATGAGGATGAGGGCTGAGGGTTGCGGATTGAGGTTTGAGGTCTGAGGACTGAGGATTGAGGATTGAGAATTGAGGACTGAGGATTGAAGATTGAAGACTGAGGATTGGGTATTCAGGATTGAAGCCTGACGATTGACAATGGAGGATTGAGGATTGAGGATTGAGGATTGAGGATTGAGGATTGAGAATGGAGGATTGAAGATTGAGTATTGAGAATTGACGATTGAAGATTGAGGATTGAGGATTGAGGATTGAGGGTTGAGTGTTGAGGTTTGAGTATTGAATACTGAGAATTCAGGATATTCTATTGAGTATTGAGAACTGAGGGTTGATGGTTGAGTATTGAGGATTGAGTATTGAGGATTGAGGATTGAGTATTGAGGATTGAGGATTGAGGATTGAAGATTGAGTATTGAGGATTGAAGATTGAGGATTGAGGTCTGCGAATTGAGAATTGAGGATTGAAGATTGAGGATTGGGTGTTGAGGATTGAAGAATGAGGATTGAGGATTGAGGATTGTGGATTGAGGATTGAAGATTGAGGATTGGGTATTGAGGATTGAAGAATGAGGATTGAGGATTGAGGACTGAGTATTGAGTGTTGCAGATTGAGTATTGAGGATTGGGTGTTGAGGATTGAAGAATGAGGATTGAGGATTGAGGATTGTGGGTTGAGGATTGAAGATCGAGAATTGGGTATTGCGGATTGAACATTGAGGATTGAGGATTGAGGATTGAGGATTGAGGATTGAGGACTGAAGATTGAATATCGATGATTGAAGATTGAGTATTGAGGATTGAAGGTTGAGGATTGAGGATTGAGGATTCGGGGTTGCGTGTTGAGGTTTGAGTATTGAATCCTGAGAATTCAGGATATTCTATTGAGTATTGAGAATTGAGGATTGAAGATTGAGTATTGAGGATTGAAGATTGAGGATTGAGGATTGAGGATTGGGGATTGAGGATTGAGGATTGAAGATTGAGGATTGGGGATTGAGGATCGACGATTGAGGATTGAGGATTGAGGATTGAGGATTGAGGATTGCAGATTGAGTATTGAGGATTGAAGATTGAGGTTTGAGGATTGAGGATTGAGGATTGAGCATTGAGGGTTGCGGATTGAGGATTGAGGATTGAAGATTGAGTATTGACGATTGAAGATTGAGGATTGAGGATTGAGGATCGAGGATTGAGGATTGAGGATTGAAGATTGAGTATTAAGTATTGACGATTGAGGATTGAGTATTGAGTATTGAGGATTGAGGGTTGAAGGTTGAGGATTGCGGACTGAGTGTTGAGGGTTGAGTGATGAGGATTGATGTTTGTGAATAGAGATTTGAATATTGCAGATTGAGTATTGGGTATTGGAAACTGTGAATTGATGATATTCTATTAAGGATTCAGGATTGACATCTGATTGATGAGGTCTGAGGTCTGAAGATTGAGGATTCAGAATTGAGGTTTGAGGACTGAGGATTGAGGATTGAGGGTTGACGCTTCAGGATTGAGGATTGAGGGTTGAAGATTGAGGATTGAGGATTGAGGATGAGGGCTGCGGGTTGAGGATTGAGATTTGAGGACTTAGGACTGAGGATTGAGGATTGAGAATTGAGGATTGAGGATTGAGGATTGAAGATTGAGGATTGGGTATTGAGGATTGTAGAATGTGGATTGAGGAATGAGGATTGAGGATTGAGGATTGAAGATTGAGTATTGAGGATTGAAGCCTGACAATTGAGGATTGAGGATTGAGGGTTGAGGATTGAGGACGGAGGATTGAAGATTGAGTATTGAGGATTGAAGATTGAGGATTGAGGATTGAGGATTGAAGACTGAGTGTTGGGTATTGAGGATTGAACATTGAGGATTGAGGGTTGAGGATTGAGGATTGAGGATTGACGATTCAGGATTGAAGATTGAGGATTGGGGACTGAGTGTTGAGGGTTGAGGATTGCGGATTGAGGATTGAAGATTGAGGATTGGGGACTGAGTGTTGAGGGTTGAGTGATGAGAATTGATGTTTGTGGATAGAAGTTTGAAGACTGCAGATTGAGTATTGTGTATTGAAAACTGTGAATTGATAATATTCTATTGAGGATTGAGGATTGACATCTGACTGTTCAGGTCTGAGGTCTGAAGATCGAGAATTCAGGATTGACGATTCAGGATTGAGGTTTGATGACTGAGGATTGAGTATTGAGGATTGAGGCATGAGGATTGAGGATTGAGGATTGAAGATTGAGGATTGAGAATTGAGGATGAGGGCTGAGGATTGGCGATTGAGGTTTGAGGACTGAGGATTGAGGATTGAGGATTGAGAATTGAGGATTGAGGATTGAGGATTGAAGATTGAGGATTGGGTATTGAGGGTTGAAGAATGAGGATTGAGGATTGAGGATTGAAGACTGAGTATTGAGGATTGAAGATTGAGGCTTGAGGATTGAGTATTGAGAATTGAGGACTGATAGTTGAGTATTGATGACTGAAGATTGAGGATTGAAGATTGAAAATTGAGGATTGGGTGTTCAGGATTGAAGAATGAGGATTGAGGATTGAGGATTGAGGATTGAGTGTTGCAGTTTGAGTATTGAGGATTGAGGATTGAAGATTGAGGGTTGAGGATTGAGGATAGAAGGTTGAATATTGATGAATGAAGATTGAGGATTGAGGATTGAGGGTTGTGGATTGAGGACGAGGACTGAGGCTTGAATATTGATGCCTGAGGTCAGAGGATTGAGGATTGAGGATTGCGAACTGAGGATTGAAGTTTGAGGATTGAGCATTGAGGATTGGGTATTGAGGATTGAAGATTGAGGATTGAGTATTGAGGATTGTGGATTGAAGACTGAGTATTGAGGATTGAAGATTGAGGATTGAACATTGAGGAATGAGTGCTGAGGGTTGAGTGGTGAAAATTGATGTTTGTGGATACAGGTTGGAGGATTGCAGATTGAGTATTGAGTATTGAAAGCTGTGAATTGAGGATATTCTACTGAGGATTGAGGAATGACAACTGATTGTTGCGGACTGAGTGCTGAAGATTGAGGATTCAGGATTGAGAGTTCAGAATTGAGGTTTGAGGACTGAGGATTGTGGATTGAAGATTGAGGATTGAGGATTGAGGATTGAAGACTGAGGGTAGGGTATTGAGGATTGAACATTGAGGATTGAGGGTTGAGGATTGAGGACTGAGGATAGACGATTGAGGATTGAGGAATGAGGATGCGGGCTGAGGGTTGCGGATTGACGTTTGAGATCTGAGGATTGAGGATGGAGGATTGAAGATTGAGTATTGAGGATTGAAGATTGAGGATTGTGGATTGAGGATTGAGGATTCAGGGTTGCGTGTTGAGGTTTGAGTATTGAATCCTGAGAATTCAGGATATTCTATTGAGTATTGAGAATTGAGGATTGAAGATTGAGTATTGAGGATTGAAGATTGAGGATTGAGGATTGACGATTGAGGATTGAGGAATGAGGATGAGGGCTGAGGGTTGCGGATTGAGGTTTGAGGTCTGAGGACTGAGGATTGAGGATTGAGAATTGAGGACTGAGGATTGAAGATTGAAGACTGAGGATTGGGTATTCAGGATTGAAGCCTGACGATTGAGGATGGAGGATTGAGGATTGAGGATTGAGGATTGAGGATTGAGGATTGAGAATGGAGAATTGAAGATTGAGTATTGAGGATTGACCATTGAGGATTGAGGATTGAGGACTGAGGATTGAGGGTTGAGTGTTTAGGTTTGAGTATTGAATACTGAGAATTCAGGATATTCAATTGAGTATTGAGATCTGACGGTTGATGGTTGAGTATTGAGGATTGAGTATTGAGGATTGAGGATTGAGTATTGAGGATTGAGGATTGAGGATTGAAGATTGAATATTGATGATTGAAGATTGAGGATCGAGGATTGAGTGTTGTGGATTGAGGACGAGGACTGAGGGTTGAGTATTGATGTTTGAGGTCTGAGGATTGAGTATTGAGGATTGAGAATTGAGGATTGAGGATTGAGGATTGAAGATTGAGGATTGGGTGTTGAGGATTGAAGAATGAGGATTGAGGATTGAGAATTGAGGATTGAGGATTGAAGATTGAGTATTGAGGATTGAAGATTGAGGATTGAGGTCTGAGAATTGAGAATTGAGGATTGCAGATTGAGGATTGGGTGTTGAGGATTGAAGAATGAGGATTGAGGATTGAGGATTGTGAATTGAGGATTGAAGATTGAGGATTGGGTATTGAGGATTGAAGAATGAGGATTGAGGATTGAGGACTGAGGATTGAGGGTTGCCGATTGAGTATTGAGGATTGAAGATTGAGGGTTGAGGTCTGAGAATTGAGGATTGAGGATTGAAGATTGAGGATTGGGTGTTGAGGATTGAAGAATGAGGATTGAGGATTGAGGATTGTGGATTGAGGATTGAAGATTGAGGATTGGGTATTGCGGATAGAACATTGAGGACTGAGGATTGAGGATTGAGGATTGAGGATTGAGGACTGAAGACTGAACATCGATGATTGAAGATTGAGGATTGAGGATTGATGGTTGTGGATTGAGGACGAGGACTGAGGGTTGAGTATTGATGTTTGAGGTCTGAGGATTGAGGATTGAGGGTTGAGGATTGAGAGTTGAGGATTGAGGGTTGAAGATTGAAGATTGAGGATTGGGTATTGATGATTGAAGAATGAGGATTGACGAATGACGATTGAGGATTGAGGACTGAGGTTTGAGGATGGAGGATTGAAGATTGAGTATTGAGGATTGAAGACTGAGGATTGAGGATTGAGGATTGAGGACTCGGTGTTGCGTGTTGAGGTTTGAGTATTGAATCCTGAGAATTCAGGATATTCTATTGAGTATTGAGAATTGAGGATTGAAGATTGAGTATTGAGGATTGAAGATTGAGGATTGAGGATTGAGGATTGAGCATTGAGGGTTGCGGATTGAGGATTGAAGATTGAGTATTGACGATTGAAGATTGAGGATTGAGGACTGAGGATCGAGGATTGAGGATTGAGGATTGAAGATTGAGTATTAAGTATTGACGATTGAGGATTGAGGATTGAGTATTGAGGATTGAGGTTTGAAGGTTGAGGATTGCGGACTGAGTGTTGAGGGTTGAGTGATGAGAATTGATGTTTGTGAATAGAGATTTGAAGATTGCAGATTGAGTATTGGGTATTCAAAACTGTGAATTGATGATATTCTATTAAGGATTCAGGATTGACATATGATTCTTGAGGTCTGAGGTCTGAAGATTGAGGATTCAGAATTGAGGTCTGAGGACTGAGGATTGAGGATTGAGGGTTGATGCTTCAGGATTGAGGATTGAGGGTTGAAGATTGAGGATTGAGGATTGAGGATGAGGGCTGAGGGTTGACGATTGAGATTTGAGGACTTAGGACAGAGGATTGAGGATTGAGAATTGAGGATTGAGGATTGAGGATTGAAGATTGAGGATTGGGTATTGAGGATTGAAGAATGTGGATTGAGGAATGAGGATTGAGGATTGAGGATTGAAGATTGAGTATTGAGGATTGAAGCCTGACGATTGCGGATTGAGGATTGAGGGTTGAGGGTTGAGGATTGGGGACGGAGGATTGAAGATTGAGTATTGAGGATTGAAGATTGAGGATTGAGGATTGAGGATTGAAGACTGAGGGTTGGGTATTGAGGATTGAACATTGAGGATTGAGGGTTGAGGATTGAGGATTGAGGATTGACGATTGAGGATTGAGGAATGAGGATGACGGCTGAGGGTTGCGGATTGAGGTTTGAGGTCTGAGGATTGAGGATTGAGGATTGAGTGTTGAGGATTGAAGATTGAGTATTGAGGATTGAAGATTGAGGATTGAGGTCTGAGAATTGAGGATTGAGGATTGAAGATTGAGGATTGGGTGTTGAGGATTGAAGAATGAGGATTGAGGATTGAGGACTGAGGATTGAGGGTTGCAGATTGAGTATTGAGGATTGAAGATTGAGGGTTGTGGTCTGAGAATTGAGGATTGAGGATTGAAGATTGAGGATTGGGTGTTGAGGATTGAAGAATGAGGATTGAGGATTGAGGATTGTGGATTGAGGATTGAAGATTGAGGATTGGGTATTGCGGATTGAACATTGAAGATTGAGGATTGAGGATTGAGGATTGAGGATTGAGGACTGAAGATTGAATATCGATGATTGAAGATTGAGGATTGAGGATTGATGGTTGTGGACTGAGGACGAGGACTGAGGGTTGAGTATTGATGTTTGAGGTCTGAGGATTGAGGATTGAGGATTGAGAATTGAGGATTGAGGATTGAGGATTCAAGACTGAGGATTGAGGATTGAGGATGAGGGCTGAGAGTTGAGGATTGAGGTTTGAGGTCTGAGGATTGAGGGTTGAGGATTGAGAGTTGAGGATTGAGGGTTGAAGATTGAAGATTGGGTGTTGAGGATTGAAGAATGAGGATTGAAGAATGAGGATTGACGAATGACGATTGAGGATTGAGGATTGAAGATTGAGTATTGAGGATTGAAGCCTGACGATTGAGGATTGAGGATTGAGGACTGAGGATTGAGGATGGAGGATTGAAGATTGAGTATTGAGGATTGAAGATTGAGGATTGAGGATTGAGGATTGAGGATTCAGGGTTGCGTGTTGAGGTTTGAGTATTGAATTCTGAGAATTCAGGATATTCTATTGAGTATTGAGAATTGAGGATTGAAGATTGATTATTGAGGACTGAAGATTGAGGATTGAGGACTGAGGATTGGGGATTGAGGATTGAGGATAGAAGGTTGAGGATTCGGGATTGAGGATCGACGATTGAGGATTGAGGATTGAAGATTGAGGATTGAGGATTGCAGATTGAGTATTGAGGATTGAAGGTTGAGGTTTGAGGATTGAGGATTGAGGATTGAGCATTGAGGGTTGCGGATTGAGTATTGAGGATTGAAGATTGAGTATTGACGATTGAAGATTGAGGATTGGGGATTGAGGATTGAGGATTGAGGATTGAGGATTGAAGATTGAGTATTGAGTATTGACGATTGAGGATTGAGGATTCAGTATTGAGGATTGAGGGTTGAAGGTTGAGGATTGCGGACTGAGTGTTGAGGGTTGAGTGATGAGAATTGATGTTTGTGAATAGAGATTTGAAGATTGCAGATTGAGTATTGGGTATTGAAAACAGTGAATTGATGATATTCTATTAAGGATTCAGGATTGACATCTGATTGTTGAGGTCTGAGGTCTGAAGATTGAGGATTCAGAATTGAGGTATGAGGACTGAGGATTGAGGATTGAGGGTTGATGCTTCAGGATTGAGGATTGAGGGTTGAAGATTGAGGATTGAGGATTGAGGATGAGGGCTGAGGGTTGAGGATTGAGATTAGAGGACTTAGGACTGAGGATTGAGGATTGAGAATTGAGGATTGAGGATTGAGGATTGGAGAATGAGGATTGGGTACTGAGGATTGAAGGATGAGGATTGAGGAATGAGGAATGAGGATTGAGGATTGGGGATTGAAGATTGAGTATTGAGGATTGAAGCCTGACGATTGAGGATTGAGGATTGAGGGTTGAGGATTGAGGACGGAGGATTGAAGATTGAGTATTGAGGATTGAAGATTGAGGATTGGGTACTGAGGATTGAAGAATAAGGGTTGAGGATTGAGGATTGAGGATTGAGAGATGAGGATTGAAGATTCAGTATTGAGGATCGAAGGTTGAGAGTTGAGGATTGAGGATTGAACATTGAGGAATGAGTGCTGAGGGTTGAGTGGTGAAAATTGGTGTTTGTGGATACAGGTTGGAGGATTGCAGATTGAGTATTGAGTATTGAAAGCTGTGAAATGAGGATATTCTACTGAGGATTGAGGAATGTCAACTGATTGTTGAGGACTGAGGGCTGAAGATTGAGGATTCAGGATTGAGGATTCAGAATTGAGGTTTGAGGACTGAGGATTGAGGACTGAAGATTGAGGATTGAGGATTGAGGATTGAAGACTGAGGGTTGGGTATTGAGGATTGAACATTGAGGATTGAGTGTTGAGGATTGAGGATTGAGGATTGAGGATTGAGGATTGAGGATTGAGGATTGAGGATTGAAGAATGAGGATTGAGGATTGAGGACTGAGGATTGAGGGTTGCAGATTGAGTATTGAGGATTGAAGTTTGAGGGTTGAGGTCTGAGAATTGAGGATTGAGGATTGAAGGTTGAGGATTGGGTGTTGAGGATTGAAGAATGAGGATTGAGGATTGAGGGTTGAAGATTGAGGATTGAGTATTGAGGATGGGGGCTGAGGGTTGAGGATTGAGATTTGAGGACTTAGGACTGAGGACTGAGGATTGGGAATTGAGGATTGAGGATTGAGGATTGAAGAATGAGGATTGGGTACTGAGGATTGAGGATTGAAGCCTGACGATTGAGGATTGATGTTTGAGGGTTGAGGGTTGAGGACGGAGGATTGAAGATTGAGCATTGAGGATTGAAGATTGAGGTTTGAGGTTTGAGGACTGGGGATTGAGGATTGAGTATTGAGGATTGAGGATTGAGGATTGAGGATTGAGGATTGAGGATTGAGGATTGATGATTGAGGATTGGGTGTTGCGGATTGAACATTGAGGATTGAGGATTGAGGATTGAGGATTGAGGATTGAGGACTGAAGATTGAATATTGATGATTGAAGAATGAGGATTGAGGATTGATTGTTGTGGATTGAGGACGAGGACTGAGGGTTGAGTATTGATGTTTGAGATCTGAGGATTGAGGATTGAGGGTTGAGGATTGAGGATCGAAGATTGCGGATTGTGTATTGAGGATTGTAGAATGAGGATTGAGGATTGAGGATTGAGAATTGAGGATTGAGGATTGAGGATTGAGAATTGAGGATTGAGGATTGAGGATTGAAGATTGAGGATTGGGTATTGCGGATTGAACATTGAGGATTGAAGACTGAGGATTGTGTATTGAGGGTTGAAGAATGAGGATTGAGGATTGAGGATTGAGGATTGAGGTTTGAAGACTGAGTATTGATGATTGAAGGTTGAGAAATTGAGGATTGAGTATTGAGGATTGAGAATTGAGGATTGAACATTGAGGATTGAGTGTTGAGGATTGAGGATTGGGGATTGGGTATTGCGGATTGAACATTGAGGATTGGGGATTGAGGATCGACGATTGAGTATTGAGCATTGAAGATTGAGGATTGAGGATTGCAGATTGAGTATTGAGGATTGAAGACTGAGTATTGATGATTGAAGATTGAGGATTGAGGACTGAGTATTGAGGATTGAGAATTGAGGATTGATTATTGAAGATTGAGTATTGAGGATTGAAGATTGAGGATTGACGATTGAGTATTGAGGATTGAGGATGAGGGCTGAGGGTTGAGGGTTGAGGTTAGAGGACTGAGGACAGAGGATTGAGGATTGAGAATTGAGGATTGAGGATTGAGGATTGAAGATTGAGGATTGGGTATTGAGGATTGAAGAATGATGATTGAGGATTGAGGATTGAGGATTGAGGAATGAAGATTGAGGATTGATGATTGAGGATTGAGGATTGAATATTGAGTATTGATGATTGAAGATTGAGGATTGAGGATTGAGTATTGGGGATTGAGAATTGAGGATTGATTATTGAAGATTGAGTATTGAGGATTGAAGGTTGAGGCTTGAGGATTGAGTATTGAGGATTGAAGATTGAGGTTTGAGGATTGAATATTGAGTATTGATGATTGAAGATTGAGGATTGAGGATTGAGTATTGGGGATTGAGAATTGAGGATTGATTATTGAAGATTGAGTATTGAGGATTGAAGATTGAGGATTGAGGATTGAGTATTGAGGATTGAGGATTGAAGATTGAGGATTGGGTATTGCGGATTGAACATTGAGGATTGAAGACTGAGGATTGTGTATTGAGGGTTGAAGAATGAGGATTGAGGATTGAGGATTGAGGATTGAGGATTGAAGACTGAGTATTGATGATTGAAGGTTGAGATATTGAGGATTGAGTATTGAGGATTGAGAATTGAGGATTGAACATTGAGGATTGAGTGTTGAGGATTGAGGATTGGGGATTGGGTATTGCGGATTGAACATTGAGGATTGGGGATTGAGGATCGACGATTGAGTATTGAGCATTGAAGATTGAGGATTGAGGATTGCAGATTGAGTATTGAGGATTGAAGATTGAGGTTTGAGGATTGAGGATTGAGGATTGAGCATTGAGGGTTGCGGATTGAGGATGGAGGATTGAAGATTGAGTATTGACGATTGAAGATTGAGGATTGAGGATTGAGGATTGAGGATTGAGGATTGAGGATTGAGGATTGAAGATTGAGTATTGAGTATTGACGATTGAGGATTGAGGATTGAGTATTGAGGATTGAGGATTGAAGATTGAGGATTGGGTGTTGAGGATTGAAGAATGAGGATTGAGGATTGAGGATTGTGGATTGTGGATTGAAGATTGAGGATTGGGTATTGCGGATTGAACATTGAAGATTGAGGATTGAGGATTGAGGATTGAGGATTGAGGACTGAAGATTGAATATCGATGATTGAAGATTGAGGATTGAGGATTGATGGTTGTGGACTGAGGACGAGGACTGAGGGTTGAGTATTGATGTTTGAGGTCTGAGGATTGAGGATTGAGGATTGAGAATTGAGGATTGAGGATTGAGGATTCAAGACTGAGGATTGAGGATTGAGGATGAGGGCTGAGAGTTGAGGATTGAGGTTTGAGGTCTGAGGATTGAGGGTTGAGGATTGAGAGTTGAGGATTGAGGGTTGAAGATTGAAGATTGGGTGTTGAGGATTGAAGAATGAGGATTGAAGAATGAGGATTGACGAATGACGATTGAGGATTGAGGATTGAAGATTGAGTATTGAGGATTGAAGCCTGACGATTGAGGATTGAGGATTGAGGACTGAGGATTGAGGATGGAGGATTGAAGATTGAGTATTGAGGATTGAAGATTGAGGATTGAGGATTGAGGATTGAGGATTCAGGGTTGCGTGTTGAGGTTTGAGTATTGAATTCTGAGAATTCAGGATATTCTATTGAGTATTGAGAATTGAGGATTGAAGATTGATTATTGAGGACTGAAGATTGAGGATTGAGGATTGAGGATTGAGGATTGGGGATTGAGGATTGAGGATAGAAGGTTGAGGATTCGGGATTGAGGATCGACGATTGAGGATTGAGGATTGAAGATTGAGGATTGAGGATTGCAGATTGAGTATTGAGGATTGAAGGTTGAGGTTTGAGGATTGAGGATTGAGGATTGAGCATTGAGGGTTGCGGATTGAGTATTGAGGATTGAAGATTGAGTATTGACGATTGAAGATTGAGGATTGGGGATTGAGGATTGAGGATTGAGGATTGAGGATTGAAGATTGAGTATTGAGTATTGACGATTGAGGATTGAGGATTCAGTATTGAGGATTGAGGGTTGAAGGTTGAGGATTGCGGACTGAGTGTTGAGGGTTGAGTGATGAGAATTGATGTTTGTGAATAGAGATTTGAAGATTGCAGATTGAGTATTGGGTATTGAAAACAGTGAATTGATGATATTCTATTAAGGATTCAGGATTGACATCTGATTGTTGAGGTCTGAGGTCTGAAGATTGAGGATTCAGAATTGAGGTATGAGGACTGAGGATTGAGGATTGAGGGTTGATGCTTCAGGATTGAGGATTGAGGGTTGAAGATTGAGGATTGAGGATTGAGGATGAGGGCTGAGGGTTGAGGATTGAGATTAGAGGACTTAGGACTGAGGATTGAGGATTGAGAATTGAGGATTGAGGATTGAGGATTGGAGAATGAGGATTGGGTATTGAGGATTGAAGGATGAGGATTGAGGAATGAGGAATGAGGATTGAGGATTGGGGATTGAAGATTGAGTATTGAGGATTGAAGCCTGACGATTGAGGATTGAGGATTGAGGGTTGAGGATTGAGGACGGAGGATTGAAGATTGAGTATTGAGGATTGAAGATTGAGGATTGGGTACTGAGGATTGAAGAATAAGGGTTGAGGATTGAGGATTGAGGATTGAGAGATGAGGATTGAAGATTCAGTATTGAGGATCGAAGGTTGAGAGTTGAGGATTGAGGATTGAACATTGAGGAATGAGTGCTGAGGGTTGAGTGGTGAAAATTGGTGTTTGTGGATACAGGTTGGAGGATTGCAGATTGAGTATTGAGTATTGAAAGCTGTGAATTGAGGATATTCTACTGAGGATTGAGGAATGTCAACTGATTGTTGAGGACTGAGGGCTGAAGATTGAGGATTCAGGATTGAGGATTCAGAATTGAGGTTTGAGGACTGAGGATTGAGGACTGAAGATTGAGGATTGAGGATTGAGGATTGAAGACTGAGGGTTGGGTATTGAGGATTGAACATTGAGGATTGAGTGTTGAGGATTGAGGATTGAGGATTGAGGATTGAGGATTGAGGATTGAGGATTGAGGATTGAAGAATGAGGATTGAGGATTGAGGACTGAGGATTGAGGGTTGCAGATTGAGTATTGAGGATTGAAGTTTGAGGGTTGAGGTCTGAGAATTGAGGATTGAGGATTGAAGGTTGAGGATTGGGTGTTGAGGATTGAAGAATGAGGATTGAGGATTGAGGGTTGAAGATTGAGGATTGAGTATTGAGGATGGGGGCTGAGGGTTGAGGATTGAGATTTGAGGACTTAGGACTGAGGACTGAGGATTGGGAATTGAGGATTGAGGATTGAGGATTGAAGAATGAGGATTGGGTACTGAGGATTGAGGATTGAAGCCTGACGATTGAGGATTGATGTTTGAGGGTTGAGGGTTGAGGACGGAGGATTGAAGATTGAGCATTGAGGATTGAAGATT